>NC_137018.1:20328797-20846297 GCF_032717465.1 Coenobita brevimanus
CGAGACAAGTAAGTCCATTGAAAAAAGGCATACTCTTCATCGTTCGAGTGGTTTTGCTTAGAAAGATCTAGGGGAGCATCTATTTCTGGTCCTCTTATCCAAGAAAAAGCAAGACAGTTTCACAATAAAATGAATACAGAAGTCGAATGTGATTTCAGTGTTGGATGGTTAAATCGTTTCAAAGACAGGCATGGAATTTGTAAGCCAGACATCTCGGGAGAGAGCAAATCAGCAAATGTCGGTGTTTTTCTTCCTAACGGACCGACTCTAACCTGCACCACATAAATTCATCTTAGAACGCATGTGTGCTGGCAGAGATGAAAAAAAAAAAAATGTTAATAGGAATGAAGGTTTACTTTGTTGGAAGAAAAAAATATATATATGCTTGCACTTCATAAGTACATCATGTATTTTATTTAGTGCAAAACAGCTGATTGGCGGCAGGTGAAGGGTGGAATGATGGAGGTCAGTCGGGGCCGGGACTGTAAGCAAAGCTTTGTGTGGGGGCACAGGTGTGATAATTCTACAGTGCAGTCTTAACATCAGTTCACCAATAAATGTTCAAGATTTTATTTATTTTTCCACTTTTATGAGTACGGTACATACAACGAATACTTCGATAGTTAACAGAATGGTGCAAAACAGTGGCGGAATGGTGGTGGTCAGTTGGGGCCGGGCTCGTAAACAAAGCTGATGTGGAGGCACAGGTGTCGTGATAATTTACCAATAAATATTCAGGATTATATTTCTTTAGTTTTCCACATGAGTACAGTGCATACAAGAAATTATTCAGTAGTTAACAGAATGGACTTGTGCATTTTGCAGTACCGGTACTGCAAGGCATTGCATGCACGTGCATTATGACCATGGTGTGTGTTTACGAGGCAATTTTTCAGGTGGAATTTCTTAGTGTGTCCCCTGATGTGAGTGGTGAGTACCTGAATTGTATTTACTGCTGTGATAATGATCGCCTTTGTATAGATTTGAATATCGGAACTATGGGAAAAATCTGTAACCGGGAAGGTTACGGGATTGTACTGTATGTTGAAGCCATGATTACATTACTTTTTGAATTTGGAAAAGGAAGTGTAGTGTGTGCTGTGCAAGTAGTCTGATGTTGATAGTTAGAGAAACTTGTACTGGAGAGCATGCTAGCCTACTCTCCATGTTACTGAGACACTGAAAAAGTTCAGCAAAGGGGGATGGTCGGGAACAAGTCCCGAGGGCTGATGAAACAATAGCTCCAGCTCTCTGTCATCAGCTTTCCATCCACCTTGGGAGCACTGCCCTGCTCGACTGGTGCTACAGTCTACTCCTACCATATATATATATATATATATATATATATATATATATACACACACAGTGCTCATCAGAAGTATCGAGCACCTATGGCAGGGCGCGCAATACTTATGGCGAAAAAAGAATCACCCGTTTTTGGCACTAAAATTTGAGCCAGATGTTTGGGACGCTAGCATGACGTCACAGGAGCTTGAGGCCTTACTGCGCGCTGGTTGGCTCCTGCCTCAGTTGCCTACGGGCTGCATGAGAGAGAGGAACTCCACTGCATCTCCCTCTCTTCTTGTGCCATTTTTTTACAAAGTGTCCCGCAGTGTTTTGGCTTTCACCACTTTGTTATGGTCCCTACCCGTGAACTTTCGAGTGAGATCATATCCCAGATCATTGCTCTAAAGGAGGCAGGCCACCCCAAGAAGGAAATTAGTGAATTGGTTGGTGTGGCTCGATCGACAGTGCATAGGTGGGGCACCCGTTTTCGAGCAGAAAATAGTGGTGACATTCCTACAAAGAAACCGCGGTCTGGGAGGCCCAGGAAAACTTCCCCGAGGTCTGTTAATGTTTTAAAGCGTGCAGTGGAGTCTAATCCTCATGTGAGTGCAAGGAAAATTAAGGAGGGCAACCCGGAACTGTTTGGTAAGGTTTCTGCGCGCACGGTGTCTCGAAGAATCCATGAACTTGGTTACACAAGTCACAGGCCTGTGAGAAAGCCTCTTCTTACACATTACCTGCGACTTCGTAGGCTTGCCTTTGCTAACAAGTATCTTAACTGAGGTGAGGACCAATGGTTGTCAGTGTTGTGGTTTGATGAGGCAACGTTTAGTGTTACCTGTAATCGAGGAGCACAGGTGTACTGGAGCAAAGGTAGTGACCCGGTTGATACCTGTTACGTGGAAAGCACAGTTAAACACCCTGATTCACTCATGGTATGGGCTTGTTTCTCTGGTAAAGGTTTGGGGAAGCTTGTTGTGCTTCCCAATAACTGCAGAGTGAATCAGTATGTTTATCTTGACCTTCTTTGTGATCATTTACCTGAGTCCTTCAAGCTCACAGGTGCATGAATGTTTCAGTAGGACGGTGCACCTGCTCACAAAGCC
The DNA here is from genome assembly GCF_032717465.1 of Coenobita brevimanus. Lineage (NCBI taxonomy): Eukaryota > Metazoa > Arthropoda > Malacostraca > Decapoda > Coenobitidae > Coenobita > Coenobita brevimanus. The sequence continues at coordinate 20,331,191 of NC_137018.1, forward strand.
AAATCGGTCACCAATTGGCTTCGTGACTGTGAGGTATCATTCATGAAAGACTGGCCAGGCAATAGCCCAGACCTCAGGCCGATAGAAAACCTCTGGTACCTTGTAAAGAAGAATCTCCAAGGGAAGGACATGAGCTCTCTGCCTAAGCTGGAAGCAGCCAGTCGTGACTCCTGGGAGAAGATACCACTCCAGCACCTCAAGAACCCCCCCCCCTTTCACTTCCATGACGTCTCAGGTCCGTGAAGAAGCATAAAGGATACCCTACCAAGCATTAAAGGTAAATAAAATGCATTATTTATATGTTTTTTCGATGCTGAAAGGTTTGTTTCGTAGGAGGGACGCAGGGCACTCAATACTTCTGTCGAGCACTGTATATATATACATATATATATATATATATATATATATATATATATATATAGATATATATATATATATATATAGATATATATATATACTGTATATATATATATATATATATATATATATATATATATATATATATATAATGTATATATATATATATATATATATATATATATATATATATATATATACTGTATATATTTACATACATACAATGTTTATCATTAAAGATATCATTCCTTTAATTTGTATCTGTATAATCTGGTATCTTAAAAATAAATTAGGGCCTTGGTTGGAATACAGTCAATTGTGGGGCATGTTCAAACACAACGGAAATTGACTAATCAGCGCATGAAAGCATCGTGCACTGTTACCAAATCCATGTGTCCTCAGCTGGCAAAATCAGTGCGTCAGACTCTGTGAAACCGACTATAGTCTTACAGCAGACCTGTTAATTTTACAATCCCCGATTTATTTTTCAGGTTATGAAATTATTGTATGAAAGTTATCACATTATTGCACACATGCTATCGCATATCGCATAGTGCCAAAATATCGCATTTTGCAATAATTATTGCATGTCTAGCAACGCTGCAGCTAAGCAGTCCCGCTATTTCCATCTGAGGTTGAGAGATAACGGCAGCAGCTGCATTTGTGGGATGACTGAGTTAGAATCCTCCCTCCCTGCCCCAGACTGAATGTCGTATCATTGGATTTTCAAGATCGTATTACGAAAATAGTCCCTAATTTACCCAGGTCATATCATTGGTTTCTCATATACCGAGTGGTCGTAAAACTGGACCTACCTATATTGAAAAGATCAAGGAAGAAATCATCAGTTGCCATTATAGATACGGTAGGTCAACAATCTGATCTACACAGCATACTGATGGAAGATTGAAGTCTCCCTGAATAATATGTTCCTTTCCTTGACTAAAATCATAGATCCAGTTGATCAAGGCCAAGTTGTCATCATGACTATATGCAAGAAAGCGATGTACAGTAAGGAAATAAAGATTATGTGACGGTAGGTGGACAGCATGTGTATTGAGGGGGTCCCTCTGGTAGAACACAAGCTTTGATGCAATTCTTAATATAAACACATACTGTACAGTATATACTCCATACTTTGATCTAGCTGATAAAAATTCATTACAGAAGAGTGTGTATCCCTTAATATTGACAACAGAATTATATATAACTGGTTGAAGCCATGTCTCTGTTACACAAAAAAAAATCAATATCCTCTTTGAGATGTGTTTCACAAACAAAAAACTTTATTTGCTGAACTGTTAACATTCTTTAAGGCAAAGTTATACAAACTATAATGTCTGAGTGTGTTTGCATGGGGCAGGGGATGTGGACTTAAGTTTTTTGTTTGTCTGGCAGCTCTTGTATTTGGACTAGTACCCCTTTGTGCATGGGCAACAGTATTACTGCCAGTTGCATTGGCATCAGTCTCACTTGAACTTGCTACATTACCCTGGGGGCATCCCCCATCATCTTCCATGTCAGCAGCTGGGTCCGCCCCACCAGTCGCACCTTCCCATAGTTGGTTCCCTGGTTTGTGTCTGTGTCTAAGGTGACATTTGTATCAGTGATAGGTGATGGCTTGGTATTAGGCTGAGTCTGGTTTCTGATGTTTGTTTGTTTGTTGCATGATGAGTCTGTGTTGTTGTATTTCTCGTCTCTGACTGAATGTGAGGTCCCTTTGGATGTATACACAATGCTGGGAATGCTACTAATAAAAAGCAGCGGCACTCCCATTCCCGTTACTAGCTCGAAAAAGTAGTGGCATTACTGGTTACGCTACTTGATACGAAATGTAGCGGCGCTCCTGCTCCTGCTACTTTGGATAAGAAAAAGGTTCACTAAGGAAAGGTTAACAAATATCTATGATACAGCAATACACTATATACTGTTCTCGATAATATTTGTCAGTCTGAGTGGCTATGTTGTGTACCAGTAATGTCAGAATATACTTATATTGAAAAAAAAAAACATACATGTCAGTGACACTTTAATGAAACTTAAACCCGAAGGTACAGGATAAAGCTATATACTGTATAATGTAACAAATGTTCTTTTACACTTACCTAGTATACCTACTGAAATTAACATATGTAAATAAAAGTAAAAAAAAATGTGGCCTACCATAGATAAATATTATATAGATTTATTATATTTTCAATGATAGGCCTACCTGTTTAAGATATGTACAGAAACAAAAATAAAAATGAACTGGGGCTTTCTTTTAAAGCAGCGTTTCCCAACCAGGGGGGCGCGCATAAGATTGCTAGGGGGGGCGTGCGGTAATCAAAGTTCAACATAAGGCTAGGCCATTCAAATGCATACAGGGTACTTCCAAAGATATGTATGAATAAGAAACTTTGATAGAAAAACTTCACAACCGTCATTTCAAGCAACCATGTGTAGTGTTGCCATCAAGCCTCTTCAGCATCCATGTGGAACAGATAAAAGCATCGTTGTTTAGGCGTCAGAGGGGAAGGTGGGCATCATGAATACGGTCCTGACCAAAGGGAGGCGCAGTGCTAAAAAGGTTGGGAACCAGTTTTAAAGGCTATTTATACAAGAGCAACGTTTTTTTTTTTCCATTACTTACTGAAAGTAACACTGTTACGAAATAATAACGTAGTGAGTAAGAATTAGTCTGAGAGAGTTGGGGAGAGAGCGGGAGTTAGAGACGGGGATAGTTAGAGGTGTGTGTGCGTGTGTGTGTGTGTGTGTTTTTGTGTGTGTGTGTGTTGCCTACATCTAGCTGACATCCTTATTTATCTTTACTTAATTTAAATGATCGATAAGTAACTAGCAAATTCTTGTCTAATTATTGCACATTACTAATAAGTAATAATTAATAAACTACTGATGTAATGTAGAACAAACATCATTAATTGACAGAACTGATGAAAGTATTTTTCATCATTAATAACTACAAATAAACCGTTGGCATATCTGTATATACTCACTGACTCCGGATTCGTATTCGTTGCGCGAGTGGCGAGGAACGCGGTAACGCGTGAGTACAGCCAAAAAGTAGTGGCGCTCTTAGTTCCGATACTAGCTAAAAAAGTACAGTAATCCCGCATATTTCGCGGTAGTTACGTTCTTGTAACCCCCGCGAAAAGTAAATTCCGCGAATACTCTATTAACAATTGAAAACTTGCACTTGTGTCCACCATGCTGCCCATCACACGGTCCATGTCCATACTGATTGCGAGACAATTCGCCGTCAGACAATTCCCCATCAAAACATGGACGATTCCCCTTCAGAACAATTCGCACCCTGGACGATTCCCCGCCATTCTATAAATATACTAATCAATACTTTCATCAATATACTTATTATTAATTAATCAATACTTTAATAACTATATTTCAGGGGGATCCAGCAAAGTCTATGTTCAGTAGCGTAGGTTCTGGATATTATTTATTAGTTGCACCTTTAGTCAATAATTAACTTGTTTCTTCCTCGCTGTAGTCGCCTTTGAATTATATTCTAGCGTCACCCATAGCTCTCTTCATTAATGAAGGCGAATTGTTTTGTGTTTGTTGTGACTGCGAATTGTCCCGAAACCTCCATACTCATCCCGAAATACCTTCTTACAAGATTGAAAGCACATACTCCATTATGAAGGAAAAACGTAAACACCGTACTGTAATACACAATTATCTACACATTTATTAACAAAACAGTACAAAATAAAAAGATGCATTAACTGGTGATAGCAAACACTCGCACGGTCGTTTCTTAGCTTGTCCAGTAACACAATTTTCTCTGCTAAGGTCATAACTTGATCGTTTTGTCACTTTAGAGTTCTTACTAATTGTATTATTAGCCTTTGGTGAGGCTGGCTTACGTCCTGGGGAATGTGGAAAGCAAGTGGGAGGCAAGAGGCTCATATCATAGTGTGGTTACAACCACAACAGCCACTTAAGGCAGTCAGGCGTGGACTGAAGAATGCGGGGCAGAGAGCAGTGTTGCCATATCCAAACAACGAAATTATGCTAGGGCAATGAAAAAATTATGCTAGATTGAGCATATTTGTTCCAAGTAAAAAATGAATTATGCTAACTTGAAGCTAAATGATAAAATTCTATACATATTCGTGCAACATATTAATTATGTATTGTTTACTATGAAAATATTAAAATGAACCTACATACAGTAAGAGGATAAATATCGGTATCTACCCATACTGCTTTTTCCCACGAAACTTACGTTTTTCTGATGGATTTTGATGTGATTCGTTCGATTTTGAGCATCATTTCCGTCGGAAATAACCAGATTTTGAGATATGACCCCCCCCCATCCCCCTGAAATAATGAGGGATCTTTGGGGAATCGGGGGTTATAGGGAGGGGGGGAAACACAGAAAATGGTCATTTCCGACTGAAATGAAGCTGAAAATCGAATGAATCATACCAAAATCCATCAGAAAAACCTAGGTTTCATGGGTAAAGTACAAAGCTCAAACTTATCCTAACCTAACCAAACCAAACCGAACCGAACCTAACCTAACCTAATCCAACCTAACCTAACCTAACCCAACCCAACCAAGCCCAAACTGAAAGTAACCAACTATTCAAACATCTTCTTACCTTATTCGTCTCTCTCTCTCTCTCTCTCTCTGATTTGTAGCTTTTATAAAATTATTCTAAAAATATTCCATTCCATTCTAAATTATGCTAGAATGATTCTAAAACTTCTAATATGCTAAAAAATATTCCAGACTCGAAAATTTGATCAAAATTATGCTAAAAGAATAAAATTATGCTAGATATGGTAACACTGGCAGAGGGGCCACGGGAAAGGGACAGAGGGTGGCGTGAGTTTACCGCGCTACAATTGGAAGCTGCGGGAATTTCAAATTTTTTTTTTTCTGTATATTCAAGGATATTTTTGTTGAACTTATTAATGCTAAGAAAATCCGCGAGAGGGCAAAACCGTAGACAAAAAATCCGCAAAAAATGCGGGATTACTGTAATGGTGTTACCACCATCGCTATTAACCCTAGAACACAAACCTTCATTCGAGTAACACTATCACAAACCCCGGGTGTTTTTTACCCGAAACTGGAAAATTGGAAAACAATACCAAATACAGAGCTTTGATAAAATAAATGTACAAGAAGGAACTTTAGGCTTTGTACTTTAAGTTAACATTACAAAGGATTGAAAATCACATCATTTTGTTTTGTCATGGAAACCGAGTAATAAAAATAGTGACTAAAAGTAGGGATATTTTGGCTTGTTTCACGAAAAAAATCACTATCTATCTATCTATCTATCTATTGCCAGACGCTTCAATCCCGTTTGGGGTGGCCACAAACAAATCGCCTCCACATCGTCCTGTCCCCTGCCATTTCACTGCCCTGCTCCCAACTCACACCCCCCTCTCTCATATACCTCTCCACCCCATCCCTCCATCTCATCCTCAGCCTCCCCCTCCCTCTCCCCCCCTCCACCTCACTCACATACACTCTCTTCGTCAGTCTTTCACTGCCCCTGCCATTTCACTGCCCTGCTCCCAACCCACACCCCTCTCTCTCATATACCTCTCCACCCCATCCCTCCATCTCATCCTCAGCCTCCCCCTCCCTCTCCCCCCCTCCACCTCACTCACATACACTCTCTTCGTCAGTCTTTCACCCTCCATCCTCTCCACATGGCCAAACCACCTCAGTGTATTCCTCTTGATGCTTCCCATCACATCCACATCCACACCACAACGCTCCTTTATATCCTCATTTGTCAACCTGTCTCTCCATGTGACTCCACAGGCTCCTCTTAAATAACTCATTTCCACTGCTCTCACTCTTGATCACATCCACATCCACACCACAACGCTCCTTTATATCCTCATTTGTCAGCCTGTCTCTCCATGTGACTCCACAGGCTCCTCTTAAACAACTCATTTCCAATGCTCTCACTCTTGACGTGTGTCCTTCCAACAACATCCAAGCTTCACTTCCATACGTTAGCGTTGGTATCACAATACTGTCATGTAGTTACTTTTTCACTTCCATGCTCACTTCCCTGTTTCTTATCACTGCTTTCAAGGAACCAGCAACCTTTCTTCCCTGCTGTACCCTTTCAAGCACTTCACTCTCCAAACCTCCATCCTTACTCATCACACTACCCAAGTACTTAAACATACTCACATTTTCCAATTCCTCACCATCCAACCTCACTGTACATTCACTGACTTCACCTCTCTCAAAGACCATCACTTTACTCTTCTCTACATTCACCTTTAGATTCCGTTTCTTACACACTCTCCCAAAGTCATCCACCAAGCCTTGAAGCTCCCCTTCATCTTCACTCAACAACACAATATCATCTGCAAACAACAGCACAGGGAGTTTCCAAACACTACCCTCTCTCACCAGGGCCACTCCATCATCCACTACCCTACCTTGTACCTCTTTTATTACCCCATCCATGTACAGATTAAACAACCATGGAGACATGACACATCCTTGTTTCAACCCAACCTTCAAAGAGAAAAATTCACTCAGTTCACCATCCACATGCACCGCAACCTTAGCACCATCATACATACTCTTCACAGCATTCAACAACTTCCCATCTACTCCATATATTCTTAATACTTTCCACAATCCTTGTCTATCCACCCTGTCATATGCTTTCTCCAAATCCATGAAAGCCGCATATAACTTCTTTCCCTTCTCTAGAAACTTTTCCACTAAAGATCTAAGAATGAATATCTGATCTACACAACCTCTTCCCTTCCTAAAGCCTCCCTGTTCTTCTCCAACTAATTCCTCTGTTCTTTCTCTAACTCTGTCAATAAGTATCCTACCATACACTTTTCCTGTTATACCAAGAAGACAAATGCCCCTATCATTACCACACAATGGCCATACCACATTGAGTACACCGCTTCCCGTCCGATCAGCGTAAGTTAAGCAACGTTGGGTCTGGTTAGTACTTGGATGGGTGACCACCTAGGAACACCAGATGCTGTTGGCATAACATTCTCCCTACGTGTGTGGGGTTGGTGGAGGATTAGTGCCCCTCCCTGTAAAACAATTAACTCTAAGCCCTTGGCCACCCCGTTTGGGATACATGGCATCTGGCAATGAATGATGAATGAAACTTCTTTTTCCCCTTTTCCTTTGTACAAGGGAAAAAAAATCACACACCCCAAAAATACAGCATATGCCTTTGGAAAACCTCCCACATCCTCCCAGGTCCTTATGGACACCACTGAAGGGGTTGCCATGCCCCTGCTGCCATGGTAGAAACCTGATGTTCACTTTGGTTTTTACCCTTTGCACATACGAACCAAGGCCTACAGCGGAGACCCACGTGCAGACAGTGATGGTGTATCCTTCCCCTACCATAACTGGCTGCCAAATGAAGCTACTGGAGGACTGGTAACCTTGGGAGCATGGGAACCATACACAATGGCAATGACGTCATGTGGGTCGGGTGGAATTCACCCGAGGTTTGTGTTCTAGGGTTAAAATAGTAGTGGCGCTATGGTATGTAGCGCCGTTACTAATAGCGGTGCTATTCCCAGCTTTGTGTATAAACTAGAGTGAGAAGAGTTCTTCAGTTTCTTAAAAGCCTCAAGTAAGGCTCTCCTGAGGGTTGGATTTAATATTTTGGCTCTAATCTATCTATCTATCTATCTATTGCCAGACGCCTCAATCCCGTTTGGGGTGGCCACAAACAAATCGCCTCCAAGTCGCCCTGTCCCCCGCCAATTCACTGCCCTGCTCCCAACTCACACCCCCCTCTCACATATACCTCTCCACCCAATCCCTCCATCTCATCCTCAGCCTCCCCCTCCCTGTTCCCCCCTCCACCTCACTCACATACACTCTCTTCATCAGTCCTTCACCATCCATCCTCTCCACATGGCCAAATCACCTCAGCGTGTTCCTCATAACGCTTCCTATCACATCTACATCCACACCACAATGCTCCTTTATATCCTCATTCGTCCGCCTGTCTCTCCATGTGACTCCACAGGCTCCTCTTAAATAACTCATTTCCGCTGCTCTCACTCTTGTGTCCTTCCAACAACGTCCAAGCTTCACTTCCATACGTTAGAGTTGGTATCACAATACTGTCATGTAGTAACTTTTTCACTTCCCTGTTTCTTATCACTGCTTTCAAAGAACCAGCAACCTTTCTTCCCTGCTGTACCCTTTCAAGCACTTCACCCTCCAAACCCATCCTTACTCATCACACTACCCAAGTACTTAAACGTACTCATTCATTCATTCATTCATTGCCAGACGCCATGTATCCCAGACGGGGTGGCCAAGGGCTTTGAGTTAATTGTTTTACAGGGAGGGGCACTAATCCTCCACCAACCCCACTTGACACTCACATTTTCCAATTCCTCACCATCCAACCTTGCTGTACATTCACTGACTTCACCTCTCTCAAAGACCATCACTTTACTCTTCCCAACATTCACCTTTAGATTCCATTTCTTACACACTCTCCCAAACTCATCCACCAAGCCTTGCAGCTCCCCTTCGTCTTCACTCAACATCACCGTATCATCTGCAAACAACAGTACAGGGAGTTTCCAAACACTATCCTCTCTCACCAGGGCCACTCCAACATCCACTACCCTACCTTGTACCTCTTTTATTACCCCATCCATGTACAGATTGAACAACCATGGAGACATGACACATCCCTGCTTCTACCCAACTTTCAAAGAGAAAAATTCACTTAGTTCACCATCCACACGCACTGCAGCCTTCGCACCATCATACATACTCTTCACAGCATTCAACAACTTCCCATCTACTCCATACATTCTTAACACTTTCCACAATCCTTGTCTATCCACCCTGTCATATGCTTTCTCCAAATCCATGAAAACCGCGTACAACTTCTTTCCCTTCTCTAGAAACTTTTCCACTAAAGATCTAAGAATGAATATCTGATTTACACAACCTCTTCCCTTCGTAAAGCCTCCCTGTTCTTCTCCAACTACTGTAATTCCTCTGTTCTTTCTCTAACTCTGTCAATAAGTATCCTACCATACACTTTTCCTATTATACAAAGAAGACAAATGCCCCTATGATTACCACACACTTCTTTTTTCCCCTTTTCCTTTGTACAAGGGAATAATTATACCTGACTTCCAATCCTCCAGGACTCTACCTTCCTCCCAGGCCAATCTGCACATCTTCCACATCCATTCTACTACTATCTCTCCCCCATGCTTCAGCATTTCACCACACACTCCATCAATTCCTGGGGCTTTCCCCAATTTAACTTTCTTCATTGCTTCCACAACTTCTATCCTATTAAGTTATGATATCTTGGGACAATTTCATGGAGCACTATATTTGCCCCAGGTAAAATTGCAGCTACTATCTGGTACATCACTGAATTTGTTCTGAGCTTCTTGTGGACTGTCACTTACTCCCCTAATTGTAACAATGTTTACTCTTTTTTCCCTCTTTTTTATCACTTTGGCCTCCACATGTAGAATCTGCCTAATCTCAGGAAGACATGGAATGATGATATTGGGGTTGGACTGAGAATGGGGTGGAGCATGGAAGTGAAATGTAGGGGCTTCTTGCAGTGCTTTGACTTGTTGACAAAAAATGTTAACAGAGTTAGCCAACCCCTTCACAGTTTCAAAAATTTGTGTCAAAGTCTGTGAACTGTTGTTATTAGCCTTGACTTGAGTTCTACATGTAGTACATACCATACATATGATACACAAACATTTTGAAAGTCATGGATTGTATTGAAACTTTTGCATGGAAGCCCACTACACTCTCTTTGTGTATGGGTCCATGCCTTGCAATGATCACATTCTAAGGAGTAAACATTACCAATTTCATCTTGACAGGTGCCACATGGAAATCTGACTTTAGTTCTGCTTAGAGGTGACACATCTGACCTTCATACCTCACCTGTGTTCTGGGTGCCTTTACCTCTTTGACCCAGCCATCTTGGCTTACTGTATTCAGTCAGGCCTATCAGGTGTTGGGGGTGATGGATTCAGCAAGGGAGATGAGTTGGCACTACTCACGATTTATAAAGAAAATTTTAAAAACCATTGAAACTTGAAAACGCACTCTGAAAATACCCAAACAATACCTTGAAAGCCTTTGGCAAAGAAAAAAGCTGAAGAAAACTGCAATTTAAGTTGATCCTATATCTCCTTGAAAATCACTCTCAAACCAACTGATACATATTCTTACAGGTGTAGCCTACTAACCTGACCTTACATATTCATTACTGAGCCTTACCTAACCTAAACTATCTTAACCCAACAGAATTATCTCCTACCTAACCTTAAACAACCTAACCCAACTTTACTTAACCTAACCAACAGTAACTAGTAAATTTTGGGAAATGCACCCAACTCCCTATGCACCTTAAAATTATTTTTTTCCGAACATTTTTAGCGTTTCATTTGAATCTGACATCCATTTCTGTCGGAAATCACTCGTTTCTGACTTATGCCCTTCCCCATCAGTAATGTGGGACCTGTGGGAAACCAGGGTTTTCGCGTGAGGGAAACAGGCAAAAACAAGTGATGTAAGGTACAAACGCAAATCAGAACAAAACAAATCACAATAAAAACGGTAAATTTTTACAAGTGGACAATACGGTACACTCCCAAGGTAGTGCAATATATTTTTCTGGCAGTTTTTGATGTGATTCGAATGTTTCTGACCATTTCTGTTGGAAATGCCTCATTTTCCCTCTTTTCCAATCATGAACTTTGACTGGACAAGTAGGTGAAATCAAGCATTAAAAAAAAAAAAAAAAAAAAAAAAAGTAAAAACACCTGAACTCGCACCAAAAACCACCAGAAAAATATACTGCACCACCTGTTAACGAAACTGAACAGACCAAACCAAATGAAACAGACCTAATGTAGCCTCACCGAACACAATAAAACTAACCAAACCTAGTCCAACATACCTAACCTATCCTAGGGGAGTACGTAACGTAACCTCACCAAACATATTAAAGCTAACCAAACCTACCCCAACATACCTAACCTATCCTAGGGGAATATGTTAATGTAACCACACCAAACACAATAAACTTAACCCAACATGCCTAACCTATCCTAGGGGATTGCTTACCCTAGAGATACGGTTGTCCAGGATGAGGGTCGTCTGGCAATAACGTCGTGGTTCCAGAACCTCTTTGTAGTCAGAAACACAAAACTACACTATACCCATTTCTAGATTTTTGCGTACTTTTTGTACTGACCACAGTACCACTGACGTCCGTCTTTTCTAAATTTACACGGTTCCTGACAGTCTGGGCAACAAACTCCCGAAGGTAATACACCGTGTCTTCTACGAAACTCAACAGCCTCCTCAGATTCCGAGTGGAAATGCTTAATCACTCGTAAACAATCAATATCACACCCGGGACACACAGCATGTCTTTCTTCTTCAGAGGCCATAGCGAGAAGTATTTGAGTTTTTCCCTCCACAAGGAATCAAAGACCAACATTCAAATTCATTGGTAGAATACCATCACGTGACCTAAAGTAGGCTTATGAGTGGGTGATACAAACGTACGAGGCGCATGTGCAGTTGAGGGGAAAAGAAACACACGTACGAACGCACGCATTTTTTACCCGTGGCCGAGTGAAGATCCAAGGTAGGTTTGTTGGGAATTTTAAATTCACTATCTCTGAAAATATCAATTTCCGAATGGGGTTATGGGGGTTCATTATGATCCTTAGGGACTATACTATACGTTAATGATGCTAAAATTCCTAAACTGCATATTGTCCACTTGTAATACCCTAAAAACCTTAAAAGAAAAAAAATTCAGCTTCATGACTAATCTCTATCTATCTATAGCCCGACGCCCTAATCCCGCAAAGGGTGGCCGCAGACAAAACGCCTCCAAGTCACTCTGTCACCCACAATTTGACTCCCCTCCCCCCAACTCACCCCCCCCTCCCTCATATACCTCTCAACTCCATCCCTCCACCTCATCCTCGGTCTACCCCTTCCTCTCCCTCCCTCCACCTCACCTACATACATCCTCTTAGTCAGTCTTTCATTCTCCATCCTCTCCACATGTCCAAACCACCTCAGTGCCTAAATGGCTCACTTGGTAAGCTGCTGTACACACGCAGTTGCAAGCGCTTCATGACTAAACCAACCAAAAACCCAACCTACCAGTAACCAATCCAAAATAGACCTATCCAGTCAAGACCTGAGTATTTATACAACTCTCAGACTGCTGGAAGGGAGTGATATCTCTCTGGCCCTGGGATATATTTACATTACAAATTTATTAACTCAGTAACGAGTGACCTGCGACCTAAGTGCCATGGAGGAAAACGGCTTAGAACTGCCTACGGTAAGTATAAGGTGGGTAAACCCATTTTGCTATCATTTGTATGGGTGTATTTCCAAAATTATACCTGGTAACCTGGCCAAACACACCAAAACAGAAAGCCAAATGAATCATGGTAGTCGTGTAGTTTTTACTGTGTGCCCCATTACACTCAAGAAACGTGTTGGGAAAACAAAGCATGGATGAAAACAACAGGGAAACTTCATTATGAAACATCAAAATAAATTAAAAAAAAAAATCAATGTGGAAACCAAACTTAACAAATGGAAGTGAACTGGTATGGTCTTCCTACTGCTAAAACTAAACTGTACATTTAGCTATCCTTTCACAAACATCTGCAATGGTACATGCCACCACATGTGTGTTGCCATGGTTCAACACAAAATACAACACTGCTCATTTCACCCCATCCGGAAACGGCACGGGGACTGCTTTCTAGCCTAGCTTGTTACCACTGTCCAGTAACAGGGGTACAACTTTTGAGCGACTAAGGCCAAGAGACCGAACAAAATCTAGTCAAACAAATAATACCAACGTAATCACCTAAAGACAGCAGGCCACCCAGCCACCACGCAGCCAGCACCACACACTTCAAACTCAGCTCCTTCAAAACGAATAACACAGGTTTCGGCACGTGCTCTTCCGGCAGAGGGGAAAAAAAAAAAATCATACTTTTCATTATATAAATCTTATACCTTACGTAAATGTACACTGAACAAGCAGAACTTTTTTTATCTGGTACCTCAATTGCGAAAAGGAAAAAATGTCAAAAACACAGAATTCTATTGGAAGTAAAAACGCGCGCTTTTACTGCGCCGAAATCAAATTCATTAACCTCCCCCCACCACCAGTCCCAGTAGAATAAAATAACAAACGCAGTCCTCACATTCTTAAGGAAAATAATTTGACCGTAGTATTAAATACATCACAGGTAATTAACATTTGACTTCAGGTATATGTTAAGAAGGGCGATGCACGGATTCGAGCTGTTTATTTTTGTAGACCTCTGTTCTCAAGGAAAATTATGTACCAGATACATCTCGGTTGATAAACATTTGACTTTCGATCCAAAATTATTGGAGAACAAACGAAATACCTGTATATTAGTGATATTACGTACAGCGGCCTGAATGCCCGATAGGATGTTTATTGCCTAACCCGCCTACTGGACATGACGTCGGCACACCAAAGCAAACTCAAATATATACAATTTACAACCATAAACAGCAGTAGAAGCCTAACTAGAAGCGCCGAAACCTAACTGGGGAGCTTCGCCCCCAAGACCCCCCCGATGATTATAACCTACCTAACCTAGTGCAAACTAAAATGTGCATTACGTAAAATTTGCGCAAAAACATAGCGTGCGTTAAGAGCGTTTGTTGATCTTGGCGCAATCGTCACAAGACCGGTGCAGTCATAAAGTAAATCTTTATATCACAGGGGACATCCATTAAAATATGATACAGGCTAGTAAAACAACGCTCGGCGATTAAATTAAATCACTTCATAATCCGTGAAATATAAGTTATGGGCAGTATTTTGTGCAATAATGGAACAGAAATACCAGCCGTGGCAACTGAGGACACAATAACACTCCCAGGCAGTGTTGCCAACTTAGCGAAAAATTCGCTAGATTTGGCGGAGTTTCCACCTATCTAGCGGATTTTTTGGACATGTAGCGTATAGCGGATTTTTTAGCGAATTTTTGGCACATTTGGCGGATATTCTAGCGGATAATATTTTTTCCATTAATATATGTTTAGGTTGCTTGTTTACAAAAGATTTTTTCATTGTTACAAAGTACTACTTAGCATCAGTAACTGTGGAACAAAATTAGTGTATGAACTGTTATGTGGCACGATTGCACACGTCCCACTCAGTGCGTTCTGTTCAGGTTCATCCCCGTCCTGTACAAAGGTGGGACCGCCTGGGGCCTTCGGCCCTTCAGTCAGTCCACATTCATCCTTTACTTGGAGAGGAAGTGTTATACTTAAATTTCAAAAATGGCCCCAGTTTACCCTCAATTATACAGAAAGACCTGGGAAACGTATGCAGATTTAAAGGATTGGTTAAAGTCAGTTGAAAATGATAAGACCAAGGCATATTGTTTATACTGCAAGTGCCAGTTAATTGCGAAACTCAGTGATTTACGCAAGCATACGAAGACAGTGAAACACACGAAAGCAGCAGAACCATTTTCCAGTGAAAGGCAGTCTAAGATAACTTTTCCAAAACAAAGTGAAGTACGTTATATAAGTGAAGCTGAAGGACATCTAGCACTGTTTGTTGCAGAACACACACCATTTCTTACAACCGATCATTTGACTGAAACCTGTAAGAAGATCTTTGGTGACAGTAAAGCAGCGCAAAATTTGAAACTACACAGAACAAACTGTAAAAACATAATTGTGCATGTACTAGGTTCCCATTTCACTGAAATTCTAAGGGAAGATGTGGGTGTAGCTAAATACAGTATTTTAATTGATGAAACAACGGACATATCTATTTCAAAGCTACTCGGTGTAACTATAAGGTACTTTAGCACATATAATAGTTTTAGAGGCTTTCTTATGTAAAGCTAAGAAATTTCTACCGGATTTTCACCGAATCTAGCGGATTTTGAGGGTTCCACTGGCGGATTCTTACTAGTCACAGTTGGCAACACTGCTCCCAGGAGGCGACTATGGAGGGGTTCCGAGGGGGCGCGCACCTTCTGTACGATATGGGCATACGTCTCATAAGGCTGGTGCGTCCCTATTCCACGAAACGTGCCCGACACCAACACCGTAGTCGGAATGTGATACCCTCCTGCCGAGCCAGCCCTCACCAGGATCGGGGTGAAGCTGAAAACCCAGCTCCTGGTGTAGCGCTAAGTGTTTTAGGGTCGGTAAAATACTCGCCGCCGCCGGACCACCCACCCCACCACCAAGCCACTACTACACCGCCACCCCAGGAGGACACCACGGCGGGGTTATTGACCCGGAACAAGAGGGTCACCGGGACACTCCTGTCCTGAGTCCCTCTTCCCCGCAACTGTCCCAACACCAAGTAAGTGGGAAGAGACAACGACCCTGCGAGCGGGGCAGCCTTCACCAGGTTCAGGGTGGGACTGATCCAGAGTCAGTCCCAGGTAACACCGTGGTACGGCCACCATATGTACCTGGGCAGGGAGCAGCCACCGTACGCCCTCAAGTCACAGCCACCTCTGGGGACGGCCTCGGGGCGTTAGTTATTGAACGCGCCCCGACTGGCAGAGAGAGGAGTAGTGGAACCGCGATCACGGCCACCGTACGTGACGGGGAGGGAGTGGCCACCGTACTCCCCTCATCCACTATTCCCTCCTACTATGGGAGTAACACCACGTTCACGGCCACCGTACGTGATGGGGAAGGAGCGGCAACCATACGCCCTTCAGTTACTTCCTGAAGGGCAGGCAGGCCCATGGCTTTGGCCACTGTATGTACCAGGGTAAGTAGACCCTCGGCTACGGCCTCTGTACGTACTGGAGAGGGAGCTGCCCCTGTGCACCCCTCTCCTGCCTTTTCCTCCTACGGGAGTAACACTGTGTTCACGGCCACCGTACGTGACGGGGAAGGAGCGGCCACCATACGCCCTTCAGTTACTTCCCGGCAGGCAGGCAGGCCCACAGCTCTGGCCACTGTGCGTGCAAGGGTAAGTAGACCCTCGGCTACGGCCTCAGCACGCACTGGAGAGGGCACTGCCTCCATGCACCCCTCTCCTGCCTTTTCCTCCTTCGGGAGCAGCACTGCCAGCACTGTCTCAGTACGTGCAGGGGAAGGAGCAGCCACCATACGCCCTTCAGCTGCGAGCCCAAGGAGTCACGAAACCGCGTTCACAGCCACCGTACATGACGGGGAGGGCGTGGCCACCGTAGGCCCCTCATTCATGATTCCGAAGGCCCGAAGCAGGAGGTCCCTTGTGCAACCTCTTTCCTCTCGGCTGTGTAGGACGCCCTTTGTCTCCCAACAGGAGCGGTTCCCTGGAGGTGCTGTCAGAGTGGTGGCGTGGCCCAGTCCAAGCCCTATCATCTACCCCTGGGAGGTCCCTGTCCCTGACAGACATCCGACGGAGGCGACGCCACAGTTCACCCTGACGGCGCTTTCTCCTGTAGGTGGCCACAGTCCCTGGACTCCCAGGTCTGGCCAGCAGCCCCTAGGCTCAGACAACCTGGGCTCTCTCTCTCCTCGGAGCCAGAGGCACCAGGCCCACCTCCTGCAACTGTTTGGCCCTAGTCCTGAGAGCCACCTCTCAGGTTGAGGCCCCCAGACCGGAGGGCCTCCCTGCACCCCACCGAAGAGGCCCCAGTGCAAGGGCCTCCTCTCAAGTCAAGGCCCCCAGACCGGAGGGCCTCCCTGCACCCCACCGAAGAGGCCCCAGTGCAAGGGCCTCCTCTCAAGTCAAGGCCCCCAGACAGGAGGGCCTCCCTGCACCCCAACGACGACTACGACCTGGGCAGTGACACCCCTGCGGGCAGTGCGTTGCCCCCTCCAGAAGGGCTCCCCGTAGGGCCCCTCTCTCACGCCTCGGACACGCAGCAGGTGATGCCTAGGAAAATACGGGTATACAGTGACTAATAATGCTAGTGCCATGAACAGTCAATATAGAAGTGCACAATGATAAGTGACAGTGAAGCTCCAAGTAATATGTAAGTGACTAAAGTTACCCATAGTGTATGGAGACCCGATACTTGGCAGAGTAGAAAAGACCAATAACTATATACGGGAGAACTTATAGAAATCGTGGGTTGAGATCAGTGGTGTGCAGGAATCATCAAAAACCTGTGAACTAGTGCTATTGTGACTAAGTGACTTCCTCGAGTGTTGCGACCCGCACCCTACCCACTTATGGTAATATTCATTCCCCCAGCTCTTGGTCACGTCCTCTCCTGGTGTATTGAACTTAATATATAAAACGACATCCCTGCCTAGAAACGGTATACGGGTATTGTAATATTAAAACCCAATATTCATGTATAAGTGAAGAGTGACATCTTGTGAGGGTAACCATAATCATTTGTATTAAAGGCTAACTCTGTGTTTCCTGTCTCCAAACATATCCATTATCTCTCTGTGTATATTGTAATGGTGTAAGAATTAAGACAATAGATGTGTTAAGGTGTACTGCCTGGTTTTTATGTCCTGTTCCTTTGTGGGTGCTTTACTTCCGGTCTGGAAAGAAGACCCCGCTCAGTCGCTGGTGTTCTTAGGACAAGAGGTCGGACTAAAAGCACCCAGCATAACAGTCGGCTTCCCGTTCCTCGAACGCCATGTGTGTGGCTGGATTCTCTTTCTAGACCGGAACCCAATGCCGGCCTGTAGCCGCACCATACGTGACGGCCTGTAGCCGTTCCAAGTGCTGCTCACCCCCCGTGCAGAACCATTGACGGCCTGCAGCTGCACTTGGGGAGAGAACAGTATGTCTCCTCTCCTTCTGCAGTAGCATCGAGGAGCATGACACCAGTGACAGCGTGTAACCATTCCTTGCCTACATGTCGCTCCTCATACGGGACACCAGCGACGGCCTGCAGCCATGCCCGTGGACAAGTGACGACCAGTAGCCGCACTCCATCCACAGTCCCGTCAGGATGTCGGGCCCCGGTGACGACCAGTAGCCACACTGACAGGAAAGGGACAGCCTGTAGCCGCCCTCCTCCTGTTGCCCATGGGACCTTGGCAACAGCCTGTAGCCGCCCTCCTCCTGTTGCCCACGGGACCTTGGCAACAGCCTGTAGCTGCACCAGGAAGAGACACCTTAAAAGTCTCTCACCCCCTGTGTCTGCAATGTGAAAGCGACCGTTGCTCAGCCTGCCCCTTCTGTGGCAGTGCGAGTCGTGCCTCTATCCAACCTGAGGTAGCCCCCAGAAGGAGAATTTCAGCCTAGAGGACTGGTGGAGTGGCCCTGTGTTGTCCGCAGAGGTTTATGCCCTCCAGCCAGCGCCAGAGAGAGAGAGAGCAGACCCTGACAGACTCCTGCCAAAGACGATGCCACAGTCCGACCCTGACGGCGGTGCAACGGAAGAGAGACCGCAGGCAATGGACCCTTGACAATGCCTCCAGTACCCCGGGGCATGACCCTCCCAGTCCCAAGCGACGGCAAAGCCCTTCCCCAACCCAGCGCAGACAGGAGTGCCTACAGGAGTTGTTCAGCTCCAGTCCAAGAGGCCAGACTCCTGTGCCCAATCCCACCAGTGAGAGGCCCTTTACTATGTCCAACCCAGTCCATGATGGGCGACGACACCTCTGCGGGTAGTCCTGTGGCCTCTGGCGGAGAAGACACCAGAGGAGACCCCGCTTACACCTGGCTGACGCCTGCGAGTCCCCGGGTGACCTCTGCCCAGCCTGAGCCCTCTACGATCCCCCACGAACAGTGACTGTGATATAAAAACTGAACATAGTGCCCGCATAATGAATAGTGGAAATAGTGAGTGACAAATACAGCGTTCCAATCATAAATACACAGACAGCATATACCTGTCTATTCATAACATCAGAAACACTACTCCACCATTACTTAGTGTAAAGCAGGACACTGACACCTATCCTGTGAGATACATGCAGCCCTAGACTAAAACTGTGTATAACCCCAAGCCAAGTGTTTACAGCATCTGTCCTACATCCTCGCAACTGTGAGTATCCTGCGAGTTACACATAATACACCTGCCAGTTCGAGTCCTGTCTAACACTCCTTGACATTGTATAGAGTAGTGTGTGTCTTGTCTGTATTGTAAGGAAGGATATAGTAATATATGTATAAGGTAGTTGCCCAGAGTTTTTATACCCTGTTCCTCCTGTGGTGTATCCTAGCTCCGGTCTAGATAAAGAACCCGGCTATATCAGAGGTGATCTTGGGACGGGAAGCCGCCCTAAAAACACCTAGCATAACACTGGTGGATAGCGGTGGTTCTTGACCTGTGCAGAATACAGAGAGGAGCAAAACAGGGGCAACAGCAAAATGGCAACAAAACCCCATGTACCATTACCTAAATTCGACCAGGAGCAATATGACATCCACACATACCTATCCATAGTCAGACTGCTGCTAGACATAGGATTCGAGGATGATAGACAAAAGATAGCAGTCACCCTACCACTCTTGGGCAAAGCAGCGGCCAGCATCGCAACCAAAGTCGTCCCTGAACTGACATGGGCAACTTTTACCGAGATAGTGATACAAGACATCACACCTTCTCTGGGAAGAGTTGTAGCTCTCTCACAACTCGATAGTTTAACCCATGACGGAGACCTGGATGACACTCTCATCCAGGCCAGGCGACTCATCACCGCCACATACCCGGAGACTGATGCAGCAATGCAGGAACAGCTTATGTTTAACATACTTCTCAGGATTCTCCCCAGTTCCATCAAAGTACATTTAATATTACATGAGCCAATGGGAGACCTGGATAAAGATATCCAACTGATGAGATGCCTCCTAGCCACCTACCCCACCCCACAACACATCGGCGCAGTCCATAAATTCCCCAAACAGAGGACGATGCCCCACACCCACGCAAACCTTTCTAATATCATCTCCATTAACCCATGGGAATTTTCTGCCTGCAGCCACAGATGCCCTATTCACGACATTCGTGAGCAGCTAAAAGCTGCCCAGTGCAGGACAACGACCCAGGGCGCCTACAAGTCTCCTTACCACACAATGAAGGTGTCAAGGACACCAATTAACCTGAGCCTGGGGGAAGCAGAGCTTGACAAAAAAGGCGCACAGGAGGCAGAGCTTGACAGAGAAGACGCCCTACGCTGCCCACGCACCTCCCCATATTGGCGGGGGTCACCTCACAAAAACATCGCCCCCAGTCTACGACAGGGGGAGACGGAACACCTCATTTTACTCTCCTCCCACTGCATCTTCTGTTTTACCCTCTCCTATTCCTAACCTTCCCACTCCACCACACACCGCTTTCTCCACTACCATCGCCTCCTCCCATCCTGTTCTCTCTCAACACAGAGCCTGCCTTTCCCTTAACAGGCCCCCCAGAACCCATACCTTATCCTCCCCTAACCTACCTCCGGCAACTATCTCCTGTCTGTTGTCTCCCACCTATCACCCCTCACCACCCACCTCACACGCCACCTCCCGGCCACGCCACACCCTCTCTCCCGCCCGGCATAATACACCACCATTCACCTTCCCTGGCAACACAACTAACTCATACGTCTGCCCTATCACGCCCTCCTCCTCTTCCCTGTCACCCACCTCCCTTTCCTCGGTTACCTCCCCCACCCCACCCTCAACCTCACCATCCCCATGGACTCTCAACTCATCCCCAACGACCTCACGTGATGCCTCACCTCCCACCACTATGTCACCATCGCAGGCCCAGCCACACAACCAAGAGATTCCCCACCCACCCACGGCCACCTCTCCACACCTCCGACGCTACACACCACCCGCCACACCGTACCTCAGCTCCTGCCACCCCACCACTGCCGCCAACACAGCCATCAGATCCGGGGGCCCAAAATCCACCCCAACCACTCCACCACTTTTCCAGAACTGCACACCACCTGCCACCACCCCCACACTCGCACCATACCCTCGCGCCACACCCACCGCCCACCCCACACCACGAGCACAGCCCTCTGCCACCACCTACGCCACCCCATCACCAAACACCTGGATGGCACCACATGGCTGCTGTTCCCCCTCACCACCCATACCCACCCTCAAAACCACCATCACCAACTCCGGCCGTCTCTCACGCCCACCAGCCAAATACTCCACCACCCCCTCCCCTACTCCTCCCACCTCACCTCCACCACCAGATCAAATCACCCCCACCCCCCACACCCCCAATACAACCCCCATCACCCTCATGCTACACCAGGCCCAATTGAAATATCCACCTGCCCCTATCCCAGGGGATAACACCTGGACCTATCCTAAGCATAAAATTTCCACCACCTCACCGGTCGCCAGCAATCAGCTGAGGCCCTCTGAACAGCGACCATCTCCAGCCATGAGGATACAATGCGCCGCCTAGGCCCCGACCTACGGCAGGAAGCAGTGCGTCCATGGGCCTCATCACCTCATTCAACTCCTCCACACAGCATCCCAAACCTCCACCCTCTACATCACCTGCATCCCTCACCATGACCAAAATCTGGCCACCTCACAATGGACCACCCTCCTCCAGCACCTGACTCCAGCCCACAGGACCACCACCACCAAGACCTACTACCTTCGGCCACAGGGACGTGACTTTTCCCACCAAGACGGTGGTGAAATACCAGCCGTGGCAACTGGGGACACAATAACACCCCCAGGAGGCGACTATGGAGGGGTTCCGAGGGCGTTTGATATGGGCATACGTTCCATAAGGCCATGTGCCCCTGTTCCACAGAGCGTGCCTGACACCAACACTGCAGTCCGTGTACATTACCTTTCTGCCGAGCCAGCCCTCACCAGGATCGGGGTGGAGCTGAAAACCCAGCTCCTGGCAGCACCCCAGTGATGGCCTGTAGCTGCATATATACTGTAGAGATGGCCTGTAGCTGCACATATAAAGGGACGGCCTGTATCCACACCATAACACGGCGGCCTGTAGCCGTGCCTTTAAAGAGACGGCCTGTAGCCACTCCAAGTGCTGCCCACCCCCCCTGCAGAACCAGTGACGGCCTGCAGCCGCACTTGGGGAGAGAACGGTACACCCTATCTCCTTTTGCAGTAGCCTCGAGGAGCACAACACTGATGACAGCCTGTAGCCACTCCATGCCTACCCGTCGCTTCTCATACGGTACACCGGCAATGGCCTGTAGCCATGCCTGTGGACAAGTGACGGCCAGTAGCAGCACCGACAGGAAAGGGACGGCCTGTAGCCGCCCTCCTCCTGTTGCCCACAGGACCTCAGCGACGGCCTGTAGCCGCGCCAGGGAGAGACACCTTAACCCCTAAACCGCGGGGTTAATTATTAGTCCAAGAATATTATAATTATATAGGCATATGTCACATACCTTCAGCTTGCTCCTGGAATGTTTGTTGAGCTGTCGTCGAGTACCATAGGACTTGTGGAGACTTCTGAAGTTGGGTAACGAAGTCTCCACTTTACACTTCCCGATACCCCGTAATATGGTTATCACTGCCTGGTATTATAACTACAAACACTATTCTATGATTTTCAAGTCGTTTGGACTCCATATTAAAAAAAAAAAAAAAACACTGTGAAAACAAGGTATATTACGAGCGCATACAAGCTTTCCTCCCATGCTGGTTCCCCGGAAGTATTCTGAGGCGGAGCTGTCATTTATTATTTATAAACACACTCACAGTTTATATTCCTAGTACTTTATTACACTTATTTATATATACAATATTTATCTATAAGTTTCTTTCAGTACTAGTAGTTTATTTTCACTCCAGGCATTCACTTTCTCGTCCTGTATACTAGCGTTCAGAGCAAATCTGACACGTTCACTGTCACTTTCATAACTCATAGTAGTAGTAGTAGTTGTTGTTCCCTAGGCAGTCTGGCCGAACAGCCTCGAGTCCCTTAGGAAGGCCATGGCCGAGAACGGGCTTTCCCACAGGGCTCTCAAAGAGTGTATGTTGTGTTGTTGGCGTAGGTAATTGTGTGCAATGCAGTCTTCCATAATGTGCTTAATAGTATGGGGTGCTGTGTTGCAACCTGGACAGGCATCAGCGACGGAGTCATCCAGCCTCTTCTGGTAGCTTAAGAGGGCTGGATGGTGCCCACATCTTAGCCTGGCCAGGTGGACCCTGTCCTCACAAGGAAGATAGGATTCAGAAGGGTGGATGTCAGGAGGCCGTGCATGCAGCTGTGTGTTGTCTTTCAGTGACTGAATGGAGAGGCGACTGATCTGAGTGTGGATATGTTTCTGGAAGCTGGTCTGAGGTGGGCGAGGGGGGAGAGATGACGGTATTTGTGTATGATATTGTGTGCTGGGTGTTGTTTTGATGTTCCTTGGTGTGGGTGGATGTGCTGCCATGTATTGTAGTGGATGTTGTGGGTTTGTGGAGGCTGCAGCAAGAAACTGGGTGCCTCTCATATCTAGGTGATCCTTGACTTTGAGGACTTTGGTTTCTTGATGTAGGTGGTCTGTGGGTGTAGTAGCTGTGCAGCCTGTGATTAGTTTTTAGGGCCTTGTTCTGTATGGTCTGTAGAGTGTTGTAGTGTGTTTTGGTGAGGTTAGAAGCCCAGGCAGGGCTTGCATAATTCATCACTGAACGTATGTATTGTTTGTATACTGTGGTGGTGGTTTCTTTGTTGTGTCCGAATGTTGTATGGGCAAGTGACCTCAAAGCATTGAGTCTTGGTGTTATTTTATTTTTAATGTGTGTGATGTGTTGTTTAAATGACATTGATGTATGTTACACCAAGGATTGTGTGTGTGTGTGTGTGTGTGTGTGTGTGTGTGTGTGTGTGTGTGTGTGTGTGTGTGTGTGTGTGTGTGTGGTAGGGGAGTGTTGTTTATGGTGATGTGTGGGATGTGACTATGTTCTGCTGTCCAGTTTGTGAGAAGAGTCACTGTAGATTTGGCTGGGGCTATTTTGAGCCTGTTTGTGGTGAACCATTCATGTAGTGTGTTGAGGTAAGGTTGAATGATGTGTGCAGCTGTGTTTGCGTTTTGGTGTGTACATGTAAGTGTCATATCATCTGCATAGGAAGCTATGTGTATCTGTGGTGTGTGGGGTGTGGGTATGTCGTGCATGTATAGATTAAAGAGTGTAGGGGACAAAACAGATCCCTGGGGGACACCGTTTGTGAAGTTTCTGATGTTAGAAGACTGACCGGCAAATGTTACGTGTGCACATCTGCCTGCTAAGTAGTTTGCCAGTCATCTTTTTGTGTTATTGTGCATGTTTGTGTTGAGTATTCTGTTTGTGAGGTTGTGGCGGGGGATGGCATCAAAAGCTTTGCTAATGTCTAGTGTGACTAGGATTGTTCTGTGTGGTGGCCTAGCTGAATTTATGCCATCGAAAACTCTCTGTCTAAGGTCTGTAAGAAGGGTGTTTGTGGAGTGTAGTGGCCTAAAGCCATGTTGTGACAGGGCTAGGGGAATGTGAGGTGTGACTAGTTGTAGTATCAGTCGTTCGGTGACTTTAGAAGGGGTGCAGAGTAGTGTGATGGGGCGATGTGAGGAGGGTAACGTGGGATCTTTGTTGGGTTTAGGGATAGTGATGATATTGTCATGCTTCCAGATGTTGGGTATTATGTTGTGTGAGTAGCTGTAGATTGATATGTTGGTGAGTGCTTGTATGCCTTGTGGTCCTAGGTGTTTAAGGTGAATGTTGCTTATGTTGTCTGGTCCACAGGCAGATGAGTGCTTGAGGCTGTTAATGATGTGCTTCGTCTGGTTGTAAGTGAAAGGTGCGTAGTCTGGGTCTGTGGGGAACTGTCTCTTACGTCTGATGATACGTCGGTCTTCCGGATGGAGGGTTAGATGGCTGACTTGTGAAAAGTGATTGATGAGAGTGTTTGCTTGTTGTTTGTTTGAGGGTATGGTTTCTGTTGTTGTGATGGTAGCATGTGACTGTGTGGTGTTGCTGTTGGAAAGTGTGATGCTGTTTAGTGTTTTGTAAAGTTTGCTGATGTTTGTTTTGTGGTCAAGTGTTTGGAGGTAATTTTTCCAGTTTAGTGTTTGCTGTTCTGATATTTTGCTGTTTATCTGAGTGTTGAGTTCTTGTATTTGTAGTATGGTGTCTTGTGTATGGGGTGTTGGGGAGTGTCGCAGTGTGTCCCGTTGTCTGATGAGGCCTTGAATTTCTGGTGTGAAGTTGGGGTTGTGTCTCTTTCTGTTGCCTCTAGGGATGTGTCTTTTGTTTGCGTTTTGTATGATTGTATTGAAAGTGTGCACAGCGGTGTTGATGTTTGTGATGGGTGTACTGTTTAATGTTTCTAAATGTTGTTCTGTTTCAGATACAAAGGCCTCCCAGTTGGTTCTCTTATAATTAGTGTATGTGTGTTTGTGGCCAGCTGGGATGATTCTGGTTTTGGTAGTGATGATGATTGGGAGGTGATCAGAACCTAGGGTTTTGACCACTCTTCATGATGTAGTGGGAGCGAGGTTTGGCGAGCAGAAGGTGATGTCTGGAGATGATGGGAGGAAGAGGGCTTGGTGTGGGATATGGGTATGATGGTCTAGACTGTGTAGTATGAAAAGATGATCTGTCTGGGATTGTAGTACCAGCCCTCTGTCTGTGTCAGGGTTGTTGACATGCCAGGCCGACGACTTGGCGTTGAAATCACCACCCAGGATGATGCTGGGTATGTTAGTGATGTGGTGTATCTGTGGAGAGTAATTGTGTGGTACTGTGGGGGACGATTGGGGGGGAATGTATGTGTTAGCGATTGTTATGTGTGATTTGTTACCAGTGCGTATTTTAATTGATTGTATTTCTGTTGTGGTGTCATGTGGGGGCAGAAGTGACTTTGTGTGTGCACTGGTATCTGCAAAGTTGATGGATTTGTGTACCAGGGTGATGAGTCCACCGCCACCGCCATCGGCCCGGTCTTGTCGCATGGTGGTGAAGTTATGAAATGTTGGTGTTTTCTGTGCTCTGTGTAGTTTTGTTTCTTGTAAGATGGCAATGTGTATGTTCTGTTGTTTGATGAATTGTGTGAGTTCATGTATTTTGGTGTTTATGCCATCTATGTTTAACTGAAGGTTGTTTATGTTGTGTGTGCGATGTGTGTCGGCTGCTGCAGCACGGGGGGGAGGTGGTGTGGGTGGAGGGGAAGGGGAAGGAGGAGGTTGTGATGGAGGTAGGGGTTGAAGTGGATTAGGATGGGTTGGAATGGGAGGAATTGGGGGACTGGATGGTGTGGGAGGGATCCGTGGGTTTGGCTGTGGAGGTGTGAAGGAAGTAGGAGTAGGATTGGAAGGGGGGTTGATGGGTGGGGGGAAGGAGCATAAGGAGCAGATCCAGGTGTTTGTGTAATGTTTCCTGGATGCAAGTGTTGTGCAGGTGTAATGGGTCCAGTTCTTGCAAGAGTTGCATTGAACTGAACTCTTTGTCTGTCGGTTCGACATGATAGGTTTTGAGCATGTTGGACATATGTATTTGTTGGTGGGTCCTGGATTGCTCTCAATGTCCCCGGCTAGAGAAGTCGTCGAGAAATGACAGCCGGGGAGTCATTTCTCGGTGTAGAAAAAACGGTATTGTTGTGTGTGTTGTGTTGGGAGATGTGGTACTTGCCGGGGCGACCGAAGCCATTCCCAGGTACTCGAGCCCCGTGAGGGGCCGGGGGGAGGTTTGCGGTGGTTTGGCCCCTATGCTGTCCTCCTCTTCTCTTCGACAGCCTCTGAGGGGTAGACCCACGGCGAAGACGCCACCGCTCCAGGTCCATAACTCATAGTATTCATACATGCTAGAGTGAAACTTTCACTTTCATTACTCCAAGTATATATACTCGTATTATATTACTACTCATTTACATTTCTATTTACATTCTCTATATTATTTACATTATTTACATTTCAATTTTATTTACACTATGTTATGCATTGTCATTTACAGTAACTTATAAAACTATTTTCCACTGTTCACTTATATTTACATTCATTGCTTTCACGTGCTGTTTACACATTATTTACATTTCCACTTGCACTGTTTCAGAGTCACCAAAAACATCGTAGTCACTGTTCATCATTTTCATTAATAAATTAGCCAGTTCATGTTCCACAGCAGTCACTTAACCCTTTACCCCTTTCCACACGAGGTTTAGTAGGGGTAGAGGTCATAGGGCCCTTTGCATGGGGCTAAAATGCGGCTGAATTGGACAGGCGTGAATCCGACATGGTTTCACCTTGAAAGACGACAGTAAACTAAATGTTGTTGCTAGCCTAGGGGCAGTGAAGGGCTGCCAATGTCAGCGTGGTGACAGGTACTAATATATATGCTATGAAATGATTGGCAGGAAATCTAACAATACATAATAAATTAGGTAGTTCCAGCTGAATGTAAATATCACTTAGGGTTCTCCCTTCCTTTCTTATATGAATTTTTATTATGAGAACAGGTCATACGGCATATTTCAAGGGGAAATAAACAGGAAAAATTAGCGAACGAGTGTATGTGAGGTGTTAACAGGTGATAATTAGCCCATTCCAGATGTATGGCAGTATCAATTACCTTTTCTCTTTCTTTTATATATTAATTTGTACAAGAATAGGGCAAAGGGCACATTTCAATGGATAAAATGAGTGGAAAAATCCGTCCAGCATTTGTGTAGTGCAGTGCAGCTGGTCAGGTGGGAGGAGAGGGTAAGGTAAGGAGGGGAGGAGTCAAGGACAGGAGAAAAATGGCTAAATTGTCAACCGTGAATGGAAGTACAGGTGACATTAGCAGAACTGAGTATAGCTGGACACTGATAGTACTAATAGATGATACAAGGCACCACTTGAAAGCCAGGCGAATTCAAAATAACACAGAATCACAAAAGTGACACCCTGCTGTATGATCCCTTGTTCCTGAGTGTCACGAAAGTGACGCCCCGCTGTTAAGGGGTTAAAAGTCTTTCACCCCGTGACTTCACAATGTGAGGGTGACCCTTGCTCAGCCTGCCCCTGCTGTGGCAGAGCGAGTCGCATCTTTATCTCTGCAACCCAAGGCAGCCCCCAGATGGAGAACTTCAGGCTAGAGGACTGGTGGAGTGGCCCTGTGTTGTCCCCAGGGGTTTACGCCCTCCAGCCAGCACCAGAGAGAGAGCAGACCCTGACAGACTCCTGCCGAAGGTGGCACCACAGTCTGACCCTGGCGGCGGTGCAATGGAAGAGAGACCACAGGCAACGGACCCTCGACAGTGCCCCCAGTACCCTGGGGCATGACCCTCCCAGTCACAGATGATGGCAACGCCCTTCTCCAACCCAGCGCAGACAGGAGTGCCTACAGGAGTTGTTCGGCTTCAGCCCAAGGGGCCAGACTCCCTTGCCCAGCCCCACCAGTGAGGGGCCCTTTACTACACCAGACCCCACTCCACGATGGGTAATGACACCTCTGCAGGTAGCCCTGTGGCTTCTGGCAGAGAAGACACCAGAGGAGACCCTACTTACACCTGGCTGACACCTGCGAGTCCTCGGGCAACCTCTGCCCAGCCCGAGCCCTCGACGATTCCCCACCAACAGTGACTGTGATATAAAAACTGAACATAGTGCCCACATAGTGAGTAGTGGAAATAGTGAGTGACAAGACGGTGTTCAAATCATAAATACACAGAGCACATATACCTGTCTATTCATAACATTAGAAATGCTACTCCACCATTACTTAGTGTAAAGCAGGACACTGACACCTATCCTGTGAGATACATGCAGCCCCAGATTAAAACTGTGTATATCCCCTAGCCAAGTGTTTACAGTGTCTGTCCTATATCCTCACGACTGTGAGTATCCTGTGAGATATACATAATACACCTGCCAGTCCGAGTCCTGTCTAACACTCCTTGACATTGTATAGAGTAGTGTGTGTCTTGTCTGTATTGTAAGGAAGGATATAGTAATATATGTATAAGGTAGTTGCCCAGAGTTTTTATACCCTGTTCCTCTTTTGGTGTATCCTAGCTCCGGTCGAAATAAAGAACCCGGCTATATCATAAGTGTTCTTGGGACGGGAAACCTTGCATAACACGAACCCCCTATTTACGAGTATTTTTTGTTATACTAGGTGTTTTTGGTCGACTTTTCCCCCTAAAGACACTAGCTACTGAGCGGGGTCCTCTTTTGAGACTGGAACTAAAGCATCTTAACAGAAGAACAGGGCATAAAAACTCGGCAGGGTACCTTAACGCATATATTGCCTTAATTCGGTTTCCTAACAATATACATACAATCATACACAATACAGAGCATAGGTACAGTGACAGGCTTATTAGGGGCAGTATATACAGCACACAACACATACAATGTGATTACCCTCATTGAGTAATATACACCAATAATACATTGGCGTTGGAGATGCAGTCCATATAGTCCTTTCTCCCCACAGTCCTTGTGTATCATTCTTAGTTTCTGGACTTAGGTAACTTGCACTGTATGCCAAGTTCACTGTCAGTTTTCACTGTATTACTGCTCTGAGTTCAAACCCATAACACAGGTACTGTCAGTCTGTTTCCTGGTGTGATACTGAGATTGCACTAGAGAGTTTCTTGGGCTGATGAAACCTGGGCTCAATTACGGTGGTGTCTAGGCATAGAGGGCTGGCCCACTGGCATGCCTTCACATAGAGGGCATGGGACTACTACAGGGGGCGTCTTAGCCTGGGCGCGTTCCTGGTCTGGGTTGCAGGGAAGCTCCCTCCTGGTGGAGCTTTGACTTGCAGAGTGACCCTCGGGGCTGGGGCTGAGCAGGGTCAGGAGTCATTCCTGATGCCTCCTGTCCAAGCGGAGGGCCATCGACGAGAGGAATTCGGGAGGTCCCGCCCTGGGGTTTGGGGGATGTCCCTGGCTGGCTGGGGACTGCGGTTGCCACTAGACTGGGGTGCTGTCAGGGGTTGTCTGTGGCATCCCTTCTGGGTGGCGTCCATCAGGTCCGGGTGTCATCCAGGGCCAATTTGAAAGGAGTGGATCCCCTCCTCTGCAGTTGGACCCTTCCACCACTCCTTCCTCCTGGGAACCACACCTGTGAGGAGAGTGGAGAGATCGTCCCACACGGCCTCTGGGTGGAAGGTGGGCCATGCCAAGGACTTCCTCTGATGGGGAAGCCCTAGAGACTGTAGACGAAGGGCGTACGCTGGTCGTCCTATCCCCGACGCGGACGGTGGCCGACGTTGCAGTTCCGCCTTCCTCTGGTATACCAGCCGATGTGCGTATGGTGGCCATCACGTCCAATATGGGGCGTACAGTGGCTGCCACCTTAGAGCTGGTTCCAGGTGTGGCTGCAATGGAAGGGCGTACAGTAGCCATCCCTTCCCCCCTACGGACGGTGGCTGATACC
This sequence comes from Coenobita brevimanus, assembly GCF_032717465.1. Classification (NCBI taxonomy): domain Eukaryota; kingdom Metazoa; phylum Arthropoda; class Malacostraca; order Decapoda; family Coenobitidae; genus Coenobita; species Coenobita brevimanus. The sequence goes on from NC_137018.1 coordinate 20,361,855, forward strand.
GCAGTGCTGCAGGGGGCAACAGCAGAAGGACGTACAGTGGCTGATCCTTCCCCAGTATGGTTGGTGGCTACTACCGCGGAGCTGTTTGGGACACCCCGATCCTGGCGAAGGCTGGCCCAGCCGAGATGTAGGTGGCCGGTACTGAGTGGTTGCTGCTGGTTGTGTTGAGGGAAAGAGGGGCGAAGGGCCATGGCATACCTGGGCCTGCCTCACTCGGACCCAGCGTACTGTTTACCTGCCCCACCGTGGTGTCTTCCTGTGGTGGGGGTGGGGCTGTGGCTCCATCCTGGGGAGGGGGATTCCAGGGGGGTGCATATCTCAATTTTTATACAACAACATTTTAAATAAGCCCAGTATCGACATTAATCTATAAAAAATAACAAAAGATCCTGTCAACACTTCATTCCAATAGGAACTTCGGAAACAGGGTGTAAATGATCTGGATATTTAATAACTTTCAAAAAGCTTGTGGCTACCTCTGCAGCGAACTTGTGACTTTGGCCGCCACATTGAAACACCTGCACTTGTCACCACCATAGTAATGCAATGAGGGACTTTCAGAGTGCTGAGTCATTCCAGACTCGGTCCTACACTTGTCTTTTGCCTGTTGCCATGCTTGTAATAGCCGTGGATTATTTGTACTCCAGTGTCTAACTGTGATATATAGTAATGGCATATGCTGTTATGCTAGGTGTTTAAGGGGGGGCTTCCCGTCCCTAGAACGCCTAGAGTGCAGCTGGGTTCCCTTTCTAGACCAGAGCTTAGACAAATAAGACAGGAACAGGGCATAAAAACACAGGGCAACAACCTTACATGTATATTGACAAATTCAATTGCTGTGGAACAGGTAGACAATCTTACACAATCTCATATGCAAAAATCAATACATAAGGCTAGTATTAGTGGGTAGAGTATCACGCAGGATACTAGATGTACAGGAATCTAAGTCTGGTTCAGGAGGGCAAAGGCATTATTACACTGTCCGTGGTGAGGAGGCACTGTCGTGAGGCGTTCACTGTTCTGACACTAAGTTTATTGACCGAGCAAGAGGGGCAGTGTTACTGACTCTGCACAAGGCATGGGAGTAATTGATAGCACTATTTTACAGGTGCCATTAGAGAGGGACGAGCGGGTGCCACTGTTTGTAATATTCACTGCCTGTACTTTTGTACTTAAGATGTTGTTCTTACTTGGCCTCACTGTACTATTGCGGACAGGAGTTCTTAGCCACCCTCGTTCAGCCAACCCGTGTATGTGGCAGCGTCACATTCACGAGCACAGAAGTTGCCTTCGATGCATTTCTGTCGAAAAATATCCCTTCAGCTTTGGGCTTGTACTAATGGATAAAACAATAGAAATATTTACTTTGAAGGTTTGACTGTGACATCACGAATATATCATACTGATTATTTAATAACTTGTTCCTCGTATAGAGCCAAGCAAGTGACAAATATGTATATTTGGTTCTACTCCACGACTTCCTGTAGGTTTGAACCAGCGAACACAGAGTGAACAAGTTCGAAACATTCATTTGTTAACAGGAGAGAGAGAGAGAGAGAGAGAGAGAGTAGCGGGTGCCTGTGAATTTTGGAGGAATGAGGTGGAGAAATGAGGTGCTCAACACAGTTAAACAGGGATTTTTCCTTTCGTTTCGGTTGGCTTTCTATGCCTAAATGACTAAATGAAGGTAAATTACGAAATATAATAACTGGATGACGAAGTGGTAATAGAGTCTGGCTAATGGTTGTTTGGTCCAAGGTGTGCAATGGTAAGCCTAAAAGGCAACGGTCACTTAAAAGTTGGATATTTTAGGTCCCACTTATTTTAAATATTTCTATGTATGTTTACAGTACGTGTATGCCCCAGTGGACCTATTTTCACCCCATGAATATTTTTATCAATGGACATTTTCACCACTCGGAGCACAATCCCCCATGGATCTATTTTCCTTAACGACTTTTTTTTTTTTTTTTTCAAAGACGCCAACTTTTCTCTATTTTCCCACAAACTAATTTTCCCCACTGATGTATTTTCTCCCCACGGACCAATTTTTCCGTCGACCTTGAATCTCTCCGTGGATACAGGTTTCCTACATGGACGTATACCCATGGATGTATTTTTCATAAATGAACCTATTTTCCCCATAAACCTGTTATCCGACGTGGTTATATCACCCACTGATGCGTGCAGTTGAAACACAGACCTCTTAACCAACAGACGTATTGCACAATGGACCTGTTGTAACCCACTGGATATATATAGTATATACCTACTTCAGCATAATTCCAGAATAATATCCCCTGTGGACCAATTTTCCGCACACTAAACTCTTCCCAACTCGGACATTAACTCATATCACCTAGTCCCAGTGGCCTGTTTTCCCACAATCCGTCCATCCACCTACACACCCACCCATCATCCCACATACCCACAACCTTACTCAATACAGAATGTCTCAAAAGTAGGACGACACAAACCCGTTTCTTGCCTTGTCCTACAGGTAGCCCCACCACCCACCCCATTTAATGCACGAACCCCACTTAACCAACCCAACAACCCTTTCCCTTCTTCTCGCCCACCCACGCCATCTAATCCGCCTGTGAAACAACCAGCCTACACTAACCAATCCATCCACCCAGTCACCAACCTACCAACCCGCATACCATGCTCCACAAGTCAGACGGAGTCATCGGAGGTAGACGTCCGTCATCGGCGCTCTGTACCAGACCAACACGGCCAGTGGCATTACCCAAATTAGTATCTTTGAATGAGTCAAGCTCTGTACCAGGTTAGACTAAATGATTTTTCATTATTAAAAGGAAAAGAAAAAATAAGTTTAAATAAGACTGGTTCAAACAGAACAAGAACCACGATGTGCTGAGTCAGCTGGGTTTGTTTAGACTACAGCAACACGGGGAAAGTGTACATACTCTGTAAGTACATACTCTGTTCATTTAGTATTACAAAATGAATACATACTTCAGTAAAACAAATTTGGAAAAGAAAAGGGATAAAAGTAAAAAGCAAAATGATGATTTCTACCAAGAACTGGTTGAAGTGGAGACTCACAATAGACTGGTTGAACGTGTACACAAACTAGAAATGGATTTCAAAAATGAAATTGATGAAATAAAGAAGCAAATGCACTTGCAAAAGGAAGAGATAGGAAAACTAGGAAGGGAGGCCAATAAGAAAGACACAACCATCGGTGAACTAACAGTGGAATTGAGTACGCTTAGGAAGAGAGTGAGTGAAATGGCAAGTACAGTAGTCAATCACGAAAGTGTTATGGAAGAGTTCAAAAATAACACAGAGACAATTAGGCAGGCAAGTAGTCTTATGGACCAGAGCAGTGATATTGAGGAGAAGATAACACAGGTGAATGAAGCTGTGCAAAGCTACAAAAATGATGTAGAAACCACGTATGCTGAAGTGGTGAAAGTAAAGAAAGACTTAGAAACAAGGGTGGAGGAAAAAAGCATTAAAAAGGAAGTGAAAAGAATAATCCAAAACAATCCAAAGTTAGTCAGAGATTCAGTAGAGATAAATAAATCAATAGTAATCACTGGTATAGAAGAGGAAGAAGTTAAAAACAAGATCACAGGAGACAAAAAGGAGATGGCAAATGTAATGAGTTTACTGAAAGAAGTATCAGAGGAAATCTTTAGTAAAGACATAGAGAAACACAAAAGGTTAGGGAAATACGAGAAAAGCAAGACAAGACCTCTAAAGGTGACTTTCCAGAGTGTAAACACTGTGGAAGAGATACTAAAAAATGCAAAGAATCTTATGGAAAAAGAGGAGTTCAAAAATGTATCGATAAAAAGATGCCTAACACAAGAGGAACTGGAATTACTGAAAGAGAAAAGGGAGGAAGCAAAAACAAAAAATGAGGGAAGATCAGAAGAGGAGAAGAAGAAATTTTTTTTACAAAGTAATAGGATTGCAGGTACGAAAGTGGTACACAAAAAGGATGGAAGAAAAAGGAGGAACGTAGTAGAACCATGTCATGACAAGTATATAAACAAGATGATAAAGTTGATGTACTCAAATGTGGATGGAATGGTATCTAAATTACTAGAGATGAATGATTATGTCAGAGAAAATGAACCACAAATAATATGCCTAACTGAGACAAAATTAACACCAAGGATATCCAATGACATACTAAACTTAGAGGAATACAATATATCGAGAAGGGACAGAAATTTAAAAAAAGGAGGAGGAATTATAATATTAACCAAGAAAAATCTAAAAGTCAAGGAAATAAACCTAGATATACCATCACAAGTAGAAATGATTGCAGTAGAAATCGACACATCTGAAGGTAAAGTAATTGTAGCCAATTTGTACATGCCACCCAGATCAAACACATGGGAAAGAGACGAATATGAGGACCTGGCAGAGAGTACAATTCAAAGTATAAGATCATTGCTACATAAAATGGAAGAGAAATCGGAAAGAATTATACTAACTGGGGACTTCAATACAAATATAAATTGGAATGCTCTAGATATAAATAGCCAAGAAAACTGTTGGGACCAAAAGCTCCTGGATCTCGTACAAGAGTTTTTCTTAACGCAACATGTGAGGGAAACCACCAGAAAAAGAGGACTTGATGTACCTTCAGTGCTAGATCTAATATTTACTAGGCAAGAAAATGACATTGACAGTTTAATATATCACCCTCCACTCGGCAAAAGCGATCATGCAGTACTAAATTATAACTTCAGGATAGCATATGACATAGTAAACAGCAATGACAGTTACAAAAAGAGCCTAAACTATAAAAAGGGAAATTATCAAGACCTAAAGAAGTATTTCTTAGAAGTTGATTGGGAAAATGATCTTAGAGGACAAGATTTAAATGCTGTATATAAACAATTTTGTGAATTTTATGAAATAGGAGTCCAGAAGTACATCCCACAGCACAAAGAAGCAGATAAGAATATACAGAAATGGTTCAATACAGAATGTAAAAAAACAAAAGAAAGAAGAGATTTGTTGTGGAATAGATACAGAAGACACAATAATGAAAGGGCGTATAATAATAAAAAATAGGCAAGAAACGACTATACAAGAATAAGGGGGGAAGCCCAAAAACAGTTTGAGGAGGATATAATAAATAAAAGTAGTGATCAACCAAAGCTGTTTTACAGCTATATCAGAAGCAAAACCAAAGTAAAAGATATAATACAATCCATTACGGACGAGGGAATCACTTATACACAAGAGAAAGATATTTGTGAAGCACTAAATAAGAATTTCCAATTAGTTTTTACAGAAGAAAAAAGTTTTGAGAGGGACTATGTGGAACAAGCATGTCCACACATACTACCAGATATACAAATAGCAGAAAAAGTAATACAGGAGGAGTTAAGTAGATTAGACAGAGGAAAAGCAAGTGGTCCTGATGAAATTTCATGTTGGGTATTACAAGAATGTGCAAAGGAGTTAAGTAAACCATTATTTTTAATTTTCAAGAAATCCTTGAGTCAAGGGAAACTACCTGATATTTGGAAAAAAGCAAATATAGTCTCCTTATTCAAGAAAAGAAATCGAAAAAATCCTCTCAACTACCGACCAGTATCACTGACCAGTGTTGTAAGCAAGGTATTAGAAAAACTTATAAGAAAAGCTTGGGTAAATCATCGAGAAGAACAAAGTATGATAACAGAAAGACAGTTTGGTTTCAGAAAAGGAAAATCATGTGTTACTAATCTGTTGAGCTACTATGACAGAGTAACAAACACAATACAGGAAAGGGAAGGATGGGTGAACATTATCTATTTAGATTTCAAGAAAGCTTTTGACACAATACCACATCAAAGACTTTTATGGAAACTGTACCATCAAGGAGGAATTCGAGGCAAACTGTTTTGTTGGATGCAAGACTTTCTCATAAAAAGAGAAATGAGGACAGTACTAAGAGGAAACTACTCATCATGGAAAGAAGTGACTAGTGGAGTACCACAGGGTTCGGTGCTGGCACCAATCATGTTTTTAGTGTATATAAATGATATAAACAGTAACACTGGAAATGAGAGCTATCTGAATATGTTTGCAAATGATGCAAAAATACAAAGGAGAATTACTAGCACAGACTTTTGTAGGGAGCTACAAGAAGAATTAAATAAACTTCATGAATGGAGTAGTACATGGCAAATGGAATTCAATGTGGACAAGTGTCATGTAATCAAGTTTGGTAAAAGTGGAAAAAGACCTGATTGGGATTATAAGTTAGGAAATAAAACCCTCTACACATCAGAAAGAGAGAAAGACCTAGGTGTGATTATCAATAACAGACTATCTCCGGCTGACCACATCAGCGAGAAGGTACGGAACATGTATACACTGCTTGCAAATATGAGAATAGCATTCACATACATAAATGAAGACATGCTAAGAAGGATAATAATATCATTCATTAGACCAACCCTGGAATATGCATCAGTAGTCTGGAGTCCTCATCTCAAAAAGTATTTAGACAAGATTGAAAAAGTTCAAAGGGCCGCTACAAGATGGATACCAAGCTTAAGGGACCTAAGCTACGAAGAAAGACTAAATAAACTGAATCTACCAATACTACAGGAGAGAAGGAAAAGAGGTGACATGATAATGCTATATAAGTGCATATCAGGAAAGGAGAAAATAGACATAAATGATTGCTTTACATATGGAGAAGCATCAGCAAGAGGACACTGCAAAAACTGCATATAAGAAGAGAGGTGATAAAGACGTAAGGAAATTCAGTTTCCCAAACAGGGCAATTGATCAATGGAATGCACTACCGAATGAAATAGTGTGTGCCAAAACAATTCACAGATTTAAGGATATGTACGATAAATATGGTTTAAGACACGGGACAGTATGAGCTTGACTCAATCCTGTAAAGATACAATTAGGTAAGAACAATTAGGTAAGAACAGGATAACACAGGTGAATGAAGCTGTGCAAAGCTATAAAAATGATGTAGAAACCACGTATGCTGAAATGGTGAAAGTAAAGAAAGACTTAGAAACAAGAGTGGAGGAAAAAAGCATTAAAAAGGAAGTGAAAAGAATAATCCAAAACAATCCAAAGTTAGTCAGAGATTCAGTAGAGATAAACAAATCAATAATAATCACTGGTATAGAAGAGGAAGAAGTTAAAAACAAGATCACAAGAGACAAAAAGGAGATGGCAAATGTAATGAGCTTACTGAAAGAAGTATCAGAGGAAATCTATAGTAAAGACATAGAGGAACACAAAAGGTTAGGGAAATACGAGAAAAGCAAGACAAGACCTCTAAAGGTGACCTTCCAGAGTGTAAACACTGCGGAAGCGATACTAAAAAATGCAAAGAATCTTATGGAAAAAGAGGAGTTCAAATATGTATGGATAAAAAGATGCCTAACACAAGAGGAACTGGAATTACTGAAAGAGACAAGGGAGGAAGCAAAGACAAAAAATGAGGGAAGATCAGAAGAGAAGAAGAAATTTTTTTTACAAAGTAATAGGATTCTAGGTACGAAAGTGGTACACAAAAAGGATGGAAGAAAAAGGAGGAAGGTAGTAGAACCATGTCATGACAAGTACATAAACAAGATGATAAAGTTGATGTACTCAAATGTGGATGGAATGGTATCCAAATTACTAGAGATGAATGATTATGTCAGAGAAAATGAACCGCAAATAATATGCCTAACTGAAACAAAATTAACACCAAGGATATTCAATGACATACTAAACTTAGAGGAATACAATATATGGAGAAGAGACAGACATTTAAAAAAAAGGAGGGGGAATTATAATATTAACTAAGAAAAATCTAAAAGTCAAGGAAATAAAACTAGATATACCATCACAAGTAGAACTGATTGCAGTAGAAATCGACACATCGGAAGGTAAAGTAATTGTAGCCAATTTGTACATGCTACCCAGATCAAACATATGGGAAAGAGACGAATATGAGGACCTGGCAGAGAGTACAATTCAGAGGATAAGATCATTGCTACATAAAATGGAGGAGAAATCGGAAAGAATTATACTAACTGGGGACTTCAATACAAATATAAATTGGAATACTCTAGATATAAATAGCCAAGAAAGCTGTTGGGACCAAAAGCTCCTGGATCTCGTACAAGAGTTTTTCTTAACGCAACATGTGAGGGAAACCACCAGAAAAAGAGGACTTGATGTACCTTCAGTGCTAGATCTAATATTTACTAGGCAAGAAAATGATATTGACAGTTTAATATATCACCCTCCACTCGGCAAAAGCGATCATGCAGTACTAAATTATAACTTCAGGATAGCATATGGCATAGTAAACAGCAATGACAGTTACAAAAAGAGCCTAAACTATAAAAAGGGAAATTATCAAGGCCTAAAGAAGTATTTCTTAGAAGTTGATTGGGAAAATGAGCTTAGAGGACAAGATTTAAATGCTGTACATAAAAATTTTTGTTAATTTTATGAAATAGGAGTCCAGAAGTACATCCCACAGCACAAAGAAGCAGATAAGAATATACAGAAATGGTTCAATACAGAATGTAAAAAAACAAAAGAAAGAAGAGATTTGTTGTGGAATAGATACAGATGACACAATAGTGAAAGGGCGTATAATAATTACAAACAGGCAAGAAACGACTATACAAGAATAAGGGGGGAAGCCCAAAAACAGTTTGAGGAGGATATAATAAATAAAAGTAGTGATCAACCAAAGCTGTTTTACAGCTATATCAGAAGCAAAACCAAAGTAAAAGATATAATACAATCCATTACGGACGAGGGAATCACTTATACACAAGAGAAAGATATTTGTGAAGCACTAAATAAGAATTTCCAATTAGATTTTACAGAAGAAAAAAAATTTGAGAGGGACTATGTGGAACACGCATGTCCACACATACTACCAGATATACAAATAGCAGAAAAAGTAATACAGGAGGAGTTAAGTAGATTAGACAGAGGAAAAGCAAGTGGTCCTGATGAAATTTCATGTTGGGTATTACGAGAATGTGCAAAGGAGTTAAGTAAACCATTATTTTTAATTTTCAAGAAATCCTTGAGTCAAGGGAAACTACCTGATATTTGGAAAAAAGCAAATATTGTCCCCTTATTCAAGAAAAGAAATAGACAAAATCCTCTCAACTACCGACCAGTATCACTGACCAGTGTTGTAAGCAAGGTTTTAGAAAAACTTATAGGAAAAGCTTGGGTAAATCGTCTAGAAGAACACAGTATGATAACAGAAAGACAGTTTGGTTTCAGAAAAGGAAAATCATGTGTTACTAATCTGTTGAGCTTCTATGACAGAGTAACAAACACAATACAGGAAAGGGAAGGATGGGTGGAGAGTATCCATTTAGATTTCAAGAAAGCTTTTGACACAGTACAACACCAAAGACTTTTATGGAAACTGTACCATCAAGGAGGAATTCGAGGCAAACTGTTTTGTTGGATGCAAGACTTTCTCATAAAAAGAGAAATGAGGACAGTACTAAGAGGAAATTACTCTTCATGGAAAGAAGTGACTAGTGGAGTACCATAGGGTTCGGTGCTGGCACCAATCATGTTTTTAGTGTATATAAATGATATAAACAGTAACACTGGAAATGAGAACTATCTGAATATGTTTGCAGATGATGCAAAAATACAAAGGAGAATTACTAGCACAGACTTTTGTAGGGAGCTACAAGAAGAATTAAATAAACTTCATGAATGGAGTAGTACATGGCAAATGGAATTCAATGTGGACAAGTGTCATGTAATCAAGATTGGTAAAAGTGGAAAAAGACCTGATTGGGATTATAAGTTAGGAAATAAAACCCTCTACACGTCAGAAAGAGAGAAAGACCTAGGTGTGATTATCAATAACAGACTATCTCCGGCTGACCACATCAGCGAGAAAGTACAGAACATGTACACACTGCTTGCAAATATGAGAATAGCATTCACATACATAAATGAAGACATGCTAAGAAGGATAATAATATCATTCATTAGACCAACCCTGGAATATGCATCAGTAGTCTGGAGTCCTCATCTCAAAAAGCATATAGACAAGATTGAAAAAGTTCAAAGGACCGCTACAAGATGGATACCAAGCTTAAGGGACCTAAGCTACGAAGAAAGACTAAATAAACTGAATCTACCAATACTACAGGAGAGAAGGAAAAGAGGTGACATGATAATGCTATATAAGTGCATATCAGGAAAGGAGAAAATAGACATAAATGATTACTTAACATATGGAGAAGCATCAGCAAGAGGACACTGCAAAAAACTGCATAAGAAGAGAGGTGATAAAGACGTAAGGAAATTCAGTTTCCCAAACGGAGGAATTGATCAATGGAATGCACTACCGAATGAAATAGTGTGTGCCAAAACAATTCACAAATTTAAGGATATGTACGATAAATATGATTTAAGACACGGGACAGTACGAGCTTGACTCATTCCTGTGAAGATACAATTAGGTAAGAACAATTAGGTAAGAACAGGATAACACAGGTGAATGAAGCTGTGCAAAGCTACAAAAATGATGTAGAAACCACGTATGCTGAAATGGTGAAAGTAAAGAAAGACTTAGAAACAAGAGTGGAGGAAAAAAGCATTAAAAAGGAAGTGAAAAGAATAATCCAAAACAATCCAAAGTTAGTCAGAGATTCAGTAGAGATAAACAAATCAATAATAATCACTGGTATAGAAGAGGAAGAAGTTAAAAACAAGATCACAAGAGACAAAAAGGAGATGGCAAATGTAATGAGCTTACTGAAAGAAGTATCAGAGGAAATCTATAGTAAAGACATAGAGGAACACAAAAGGTTAGGGAAATACGAGAAAAGCAAGACAAGACCTTTAAAGGTGACTTTCCAGAGTGTAAACACTGCGGAAGCGATACTAAAAAATGCAAAGAATCTTATGGAAAAAGAGGAGTTCAAATATGTATGGATAAAAAGATGCCTAACACAAGAGGAACTGGAATTACTGAAAGAGACAAGGGAGGAAGCAAAGACAAAAAATGAGGGAAGATCAGAAGAGGAGAAGAAGAAATTTTTTTTACAAAGTAATTGGATTGCAGGTACGAAAATGGTACACAAAAAGGATGGAAGAAAAAGGAGGAAGGTAGTAGAACCATGTCATAACAAGTACATAAACAAGATGATAAAGTTGATGTACTCAAATGTGGATGGAATGGTATCCAAATTACTAGAGATGAATGATTATGTCAGAGAAAATGAACCACAAATAATATGCCTAACTGAAACAAAATTAACACCAAGGATATTCAATGACATACTAAACTTAGAGGAATACAATATATGGAGAAGAGACAGACATTTAAAAAAAGGAGGGGGAATTATAATATTAACTAAGAAAAATCTAAAAGTCAAGGAAATAAAACTAGATATACCATCACAAGTAGAACTGATTGCAGTAGAAATCGACACATCGGAAGGTAAAGTAATTGTAGCCAATTTGTACATGCTACCCAGATCAAAGATATGGGAAAGAGACGAATATGAGGACCTGGCAGAGAGTACAATTCAGAGGATAAAGATCATTGCTACATAAAATGGAGGAGAAATCGGAAAGAATTATACTAACTGGGGACTTCAATACTAATATAAATTGGAATACTCTAGATATAAATAGCCAAGAAAGCTGTTGGGACCAAAAGCTCCTGGATCTCGTACAAGAGTTTTTCTTAACGCAACATGTGAGGGAAACCACCAGAAAAAGAGGACTTGATGTACCTTCAGTGCTAGATCTAATATTTACTAGGCAAGAAAATGATATTGACAGTTTAATATATCACCCTCCACTCGGCAAAAGCGATCATGCAGTACTAAATTATAACTTCAGGATAGCATATGACATAGTAAACAGCAATGACAGTTACAAAAAGAGCCTAAACTATAAAAAGGGAAATTATCAAGGCCTAAAGAAGTATTTCTTAGAAGTTGATTGGGAAAATGAGCTTAGAGGACAAGATTTAAATGCTGTACATAAAAATTTTTGTGAATTTTATGAAATAGGAGTCCAGAAGTACATCCCACAGCACAAAGAAGCAGATAAGAATATACAGAAATGGTTCAATACAGAATGTAAAAAAACAAAAGAAAGAAGAGATTTGTTGTGGAATAGATACAGATGACACAATAGTGAAAGGGCGTATAATAATTACAAACAGGCAAGAAACGACTATACAAGAATAAGGCGGGAAGCCCAAAAACAGTTTGAGGAGGATTTAATAAATAAAAGTAGTGATTAACCAAAGCTGTTTTACAGCTATATCAGAAGCAAAACCAAAGTAAAAGATATAATACAATCCATTACGGACGAGGGAATCACTTATACACAAGAGAAAGATATTTGTGAAGCACTAAATAAGAATTTCCAATTAGATTTTACAGAAGAAAAAAATTTTGAGAGGGACTATGTGGAACATGCATGTCCACACATACTACCAGATATACAAATAGCAGAAAAAGTAATACAGGAGGAGTTAAGTAGATTAGACAGAGGAAAAGCAAGTGGTCCTGATGAAATTTCATGTTGGGTATTACGAGAATGTGCAAAGGAGTTAAGTAAACCATTATTTTTAATTTTCAAGAAATCCTTGAGTCAAGGGAAACTACCTGATATTTGGAAAAAAGCAAATATTGTCCCCTTATTCAAGAAAAGAAATAGACAAAATCCTCTCAACTACCGACCAGTATCACTGACCAATGTTGTAAGCAAGGTTTTAGAAAAACTTATAGGAAAAGTTTGGGTAAATCGTCTAGAAGAACACAGTATGATAACAGAAAGACAGTTTGGTTTCAGAAAAGGAAAATCATGTGTTACTAATCTGTTGAGCTTCTATGACAGAGTAACAAACACAATACAGGAAAGGGAAGGATGGGTGGAGAGTATCCATTTAGATTTCAAGAAAGCTTTTGACACAGTACCACACCAAAGACTTTTATGGAAACTGTACTATCAAGGAGGAATTCGAGGCAAACTGTTTTGTTGGATGCGAGACTTTCTCATAAAAAGAGAAATGAGGACAGTACTAAGAGGAAACTACTCTTCATGGAAAGAAGTGACTAGTGGAGTACTACAGGGTTTGGCGCTGGCACCAATCATGTTTTTAGTGTATATAAATGATATAAACAGTAACACTGGAAATGAGAACTATCTGAATATGTTTGCAGATGATGCAAAAATACAAAGGAGAATTACTAGCACAGACTTTTGTAGGGAGCTACAAGAAGAATTAAATAAACTTCATGAATGGAGTAGTACATGGCAAATGGAATTCAATGTGGACAAGTGTCATGTAATGAAGATTGGTAAAAGTGGAAAAAGACCTGATTGGGATTATAAGTTAGGAAATAAAACCCTCTACACGTCAGAAAGAGAGAAAGACCTAGGTGTGATTATCAATAACAGACTATCTCCGGCTGACCACATCAGCGAGAAGGTACGGAACATGTATACACTGCTTGCAAATATGAGAATAGCATTCACATACATAAATGAAGACATGCTAAGAAGGATAATAATATCATTCATTAGACCAACCCTGGAATATGCATCAGTAGTCTGGAGTCCTCATCTCAAAAAGCATATAGACAAGATTGAAAAAGTTCAAAGGACCGCTACAAGATGGATACCAAGCTTAAGGGACCTAAGCTACGAAGAAAGACTAAATAAACTGAATCTACCAATACTACAGGAGAGAAGGAAAAGAGGTGACATGATAATGCTATATAAGTGCATATCAGGAAAGGAGAAAATAGACATAAATGATTACTTAACATATGGAGAAGCATCAGCAAGAGGACACTGCAAAAAACTGCATAAGAAGAGAGGTGATAAAGACGTAAGGAAATTCAGTTTCCCAAACAGAGCAATTGATCAATGGAATGCACTACCGAATGAAATAGTGTGTGCCAAAACAATTCACAAATTTAAGGATATGTACGACAAATATGGTTTAAAACACGGGACAGTACGAGCTTGACTCATTCCTGTGAAGATACAATTAGGTAAGAACAATTAGGTAAGAAGAGGATAACACAGGTGAATGAAGCTGTGCAAAGCTACAAAAATGATGTAGAAACCACGTATGGTGAAAGTAAAGAAAGACTTAGAAACAAGAGTGGAGGAAAAAAGCATTAAAAAGGAAGTGAAAAGAATAATCCAAAACAATCCAAAGTTGGTCAGAGATTCAGTAGAGATAAACAAATCAATAGTAATCACTGGTATAGAAGAGGAAGAAGTTAAAAATAAGATCACAGGAGACAAAAAGGAGATGGCAAATGTAATGAGCTTACTGAAAGAAGTATCAGAGGAAATCTGTAGTAAAGACATAGAGGAACACAAAAGGTTAGGGAAATACGAGAAAAGCAAGACAAGACCTCTAAAGGTGACTTTCCAGAGTGTAAACACTGCGGAAGCGATACTAAAAAATGCAAAGAATCTTATGGAAAAAGAGGAGTTCAAATATGTATGGATAAAAAGATGCCTAACACAAGAGGAACTGGAATTACTGAAAGAGACAAGGGAGGAAGCAAAGACAAAAAATGAGGGAAGATCAGAAGAGGAGAAGAAGAAATTTTTTTTACAAAGTAATTGGATTGCAGGTACGAAAGTGGTACACAAAAAGGATGGAAGAAAAAGGAGGAAGGTAGTAGAACCATGTCATGACAAGTACATAAACAAGATGATAAAGTTGATGTACTCAAATGTGGATGGAATGGTATCCAAATTACTAGAGATGAATGATTATGTCAGAGAAAATGAACCACAAATAATATGCCTAACTGAAACAAAATTAACACCAAGGATATTCAATGACATACTAAACTTAGAGGAATACAATATATGGAGAAGAGACAGAAATTTAAAAAAAGGAGGGGGAATTATAATATTAACTAAGAAAAATCTAAAAGTCAAGGAAATAAAACTAGATATACCATCACAAGTAGAACTGATTGCAGTAGAAATCGACACATCGGAAGGTTAAGTAATTGTAGCCAATTTGTACATGCTACCCAGATCAAACATATGGGAAAGAGACGAATATGAGGACCTGGCAGAGAGTACAATTCAGAGGATAAGATCATTGCTACATAAAATGGAGGAGAAATCGGAAAGAATTATACTAACTGGGGACTTCAATACTAATATAAATTGGAATACTCTAGATATAAATAGCCAAGAAAGCTGTTGGGACCAAAAGCTCCTGGATCTCGTACAAGAGTTTTTCTTAACGCAACATGTGAGGGAAACCACCAGAAAAAGAGGACTTGATGTACCTTCAGTGCTAGATCTAATATTTACTTGGCAAGAAAATGATATTGACAGTTTAATATATCACCCTCCACTCGGCAAAAGCGATCATGCAGTACTAAATTATAACTTCAGGATAGCATATGACATAGTAAACAGCAATGACAGTTACAAAAAGAGCCTAAACTATAAAAAGGGAAATTATCAAGGCCTAAAGAAGTATTTCTTAGAAGTTGATTGGGAAAATGAGCTTAGAGGACAAGATTTAAATGCTGTACATAAAAATTTTTGTGAATTTTATGAAATAGGAGTCCAGAAGTACATCCCACAGCACAAAGAAGCAGATAAGAATATACAGAAATGGTTCAATACAGAATGTAAAAAAACAAAAGAAAGAAGAGATTTGTTGTGGAATAGATACAGATGACACAATAGTGAAAGGGCGTATAATAATTACAAACAGGCAAGAAACGACTATACAAGAATAAGGCGGGAAGCCCAAAAACAGTTTGAGGAGGATTTAATAAATAAAAGTAGTGATCAACCAAAGCTGTTTTACAGCTATATCAGAAGCAAAACCAAAGTAAAAGATATAATACAATCCATTACGGACGAGGGAATCACTTATACACAAGAGAAAGATATTTGTGAAGCACTAAATAAGAATTTCCAATTAGATTTTACAGAAGAAAAAAATTTTGAGAGGGACTATGTGGAACACGCATGTCCACACATACTACCAGATATCCAAATAGCAGAAAAAGTAATACAGGAGGAGTTAAGTAGATTAGACAGAGGAAAAGCAAGTGGTCCTGATGAAATTTCATGATGGGTATTACGAGAATGTGCAAAGGAGTTAAGTAAACCATTATTTTTAATTTTCAAGAAATCCTTGAGTCAAGGGAAACTACCTGATATTTGGAAAAA
Source organism: Coenobita brevimanus (assembly GCF_032717465.1). Taxonomy (NCBI): domain Eukaryota; kingdom Metazoa; phylum Arthropoda; class Malacostraca; order Decapoda; family Coenobitidae; genus Coenobita; species Coenobita brevimanus. The sequence goes on from NC_137018.1 coordinate 20,378,052, forward strand.
GGAAATATTGTCCCCTTATTCAAGAAAAGAAATAGACAAAATCCTCTCAACTACCGACCAGTATCACTGACCAGTGTTGTAAGCAAGGTTTTAGAAAAACTTATAGGAAAAGCTTGGGTAAATCGTCTAGAAGAACACAGTATGATAACAGAAAGACAGTTTGGTTTCAGAAAAGGAAAATCATGTGTTACTAATCTGTTGAGCTTCTATGACAGAGTAACAAACACAATACAGGAAAGGGAAGGATGGGTGGAGAGTATCCATTTAGATTTCAAGAAAGCTTTTGACACAGTACCACACCAAAGACTTTTATGGAAACTGTACCATCAAGGAGGAATTCGAGGCAAACTGTTTTGTTGGATGCAAGACTTTCTCATAAAAAGAGAAATGAGGACAGTACTAAGAGGAAACTACTCTTCATGGAAAGAAGTGACTAGTGGAGTACCACAGGGTTCGGTGCTGGCACCAATCATGTTTTTAGTGTATATAAATGATATAAACAGTAACACTGGAAATGAGAACTATCTGAATATGTTTGCAGATGATGCAAAAATACAAAGGAGAATTACTAGCACAGACTTTTGTAGGGAGCTACAAGAAGAATTAAATAAACTTCATGAATGGAGTAGTACATGGCAAATGGAATTCAATGTGGACAAGTGTCATGTAATCATGATTGGTAAAAGTGGAAAAAGACCTGATTGGGATTATAAGTTAGGAAATAAAACCCTCTACACGTCAGAAAGAGAGAAAGACCTAGGTGTGATTATCAATAACAGACTATCTCCGGCTGACCACATCAGGGAGAAAGTACGGAATATGTATACACTGCTTGCAAATATGAGAATAGCATTCACATACATAAATGAAGACATGTTAAGAAGGATAATAATATCATTCATTAGACCAACCCTGGAATATGCATCAGTAGTCTGGAGTCCTCATCTCAAAAAGCATATAGACAAGATTGAAAAAGTTCAAAGGACCGCTACAAGATGGATACCAAGCTTAAGGGACCTAAGCTACGAAGAAAGACTAAATAAACTGAATCTACCAATACTACAGGAGAGAAGGAAAAGAGGTGACATGATAATGCTATATAAGTGCATATCAGGAAAGGAGAAAATAGACATAAATGATTACTTAACATATGGAGAAGCATCAGCAAGAGGACACTGCAAAAAACTGCATAAGAAGAGAGGTGATAAAGACGTAAGGAAATTCAGTTTCCCAAACAGAGCAATTGATCAATGGAATGCACTACCGAATGAAATAGTGTGTGCCAAAACAATTCACAAATTTAAGGATATGTACGATAAATATGGTTTAAAACACGGGACAGTACGAGCTTGACTCATTCCTGTGAAGATACAATTAGGTAAGAACAATTAGGTAAGAACAGGATAACACAGGTGAATGAAGCTGTGCAAAGCTACAAAAATGATGTAGAAACCACGTATGCTGAAATGGTGAAAGTAAAGAAAGACTTAGAAACAAGAGTGGAGGAAAAAAGCATTAAAAAGGAAGTGAAAAGAATAATCCAAAACAATCCAAAGTTGGTCAGAGATTCAGTAGAGATAAACAAATCAATAGTAATCACTGGTATAGAAGAGGAAGAAGTTAAAAATAAGATCACAGGAGACAAAAAGGAGATGGCAAATGTAATGAGCTTACTGAAAGAAGTATCAGAGGAAATCTGTAGTAAAGACATAGAGGAACACAAAAGGTTAGGGAAATACGAGAAAAGCAAGACAAGACCTCTAAAGGTGACTTTCCAGAGTGTAAACACTGCGGAAGCGATACTAAAAAATGCAAAGAATCTTATGGAAAAAGAGGAGTTCAAATATGTATGGATAAAAAGATGCCTAACACAAGAGGAACTGGAATTACTGAAAGAGAAAAGGGAGGAAGCAAAGACAAAAAATGAGGGAAGATCAGAAGAGGAGAAGAAGAAATTTTTTTACAAAGTAATAGGATTGCAGGTACGAAAGTGGTACACAAAAAGGATGGAAGAAAAAGGAGGAAGGTAGTAGAACCATGTCATGACAAGTATATAAACAAGATGATAAAGTTGATGTACTCAAATGTGGATGGAATGGTATCCAAATTACTAGAGATGAATGATTATGTTAGAGAAAATGAACCACAAATAATATGCCTAACTGAAACAAAATTAACACCAAGGATATCCAATGACATACTAAACTTAGAGGAATACAATATATGGAGAAGAGACAGAAATTTAAAAAAAGGAGGGGGAATTATAATATTAACTAAGAAAAATCTAAAAGTCAAGGAAATAAAACTAGATATACCATCACAAGTAGAACTGATTGCAGTAGAAATCGACACATCGGATGACAAAGTAATTGTAGCCAATTTGTACATGCTACCCAGATCAAACATATGGGAAAGAGACGAAAATGAGGAACTGGCAGAGAGTACACTTCAGAGGATAAGATCATTGCTACATAAAATGGAAGAGAAATCGGAAAGAATTATACTAACTGGGGACTTCAATACAAATATAAATTGGAATACTCTAGATATAAACAGCCAAGAAAGCTGTTGGGACCAAAAGCTCCTGGATCTCGTACAAGAGTTTTTCTTAACGCAACATGTGAGGGAAACCACCAGAAAAAGAGGACTTGATGTACCTTCAGTGCTAGATCTAATATTTACTAGGCAAGAAAATGATATTGACAGTTTAATATATCACCCTCCACTCGGCAAATGCGATCATGCAGTACTAAATTATAACTTCAGGATAGCATATGACATAGTAAACAGCAATGACAGTTACAATAAGAGCCTAAACTATAAAAAGGGAAATTATCAAGACCTAAAGAAGTATTTCTTAGAAGTTGATTGGGAAAACTAGCTTAGAGGACAAGATTTAAATGCTGTACATAAAAATTTTTGTTAATTTTATGAAATAGGAGTCCAGAAGTACATCCCACAGCACAAAGAAGCAGATAAGAATATACAGAAATGGTTCAATACAGAATGTAAAAAAACAAAAGAAAGAAGAGATTTGTTGTGGAATAGATACAGATGACACAATAGTGAAAGGGCGTATAATAATTACAAACAGGCAAGAAACGACTATACAAGAATAAGGCGGGAAGCCCAAAAACAGTTTGAGGAGGATTTAATAAATAAAAGTAGTGATCAACCAAAGCTGTTTTACAGCTATATCAGAAGCAAAACCAAAGTAAAAGATATAATACAATCCATTACGGACGAGGGAATCACTTATACACAAGAGAAAGATATTTGTGAAGCACTAAATAAGAATTTCCAATTAGATTTTACAGAAGAAAAAAATTTTGAGAGGGACTATGTGGAACACGCATGTCCACACATACTACCAGATATACAAATAGCAGAAAAAGTAATACAGGAGGAGTTAAGTAGATTAGACAGAGGAAAAGCAAGTGGTCCTGATGAAATTTCATGTTGGGTATTACGAGAATGTGCAAAGGAGTTAAGTAAACCATTATTTTTAATTTTCAAGAAATCCTTGAGTCAAGGGAAACTACCTGATATTTGGAAAAAGCAAATATTGTCCCCTTATTCAAAATAAGAAATAGACAAAATCCTCTCAACTACCGACCAGTATCACTGACCAGTGTTGTAAGCAAGGTATTAGAAAAACTTATAGGAAAAGCTTGGGTAAATCATCTAGAAGAACACAGTATGATAACAGAAAGACAGTTTGGTTTCAGAAAAGGAAAATCATGTGTTACTAATCTGTTGAGCTTCTATGACAGAGTAACAAACACAATACAGGAAAGGGAAGGATGGGTGGACAGTATCTATTTAGATTTCAAGAAAGCTTTTGACACAGTACCGCACCAAAGACTTATATGGAAACTGTACCATCAAGGAGGAATTCGAGGCAAACTGTTTTGTTGGATGCAAGACTTTCTCATAAAAAGAGAAATGAGGACAGTACTAAGAGGAAACTACTCATCATGGAAAGAAGTGACTAGTGGAGTACCACAAGGTTCGGTGCTGGCACCAATCATGTTTTTAGTGTATATAAATGATATAAACAGTAACACTGGAAATGAGAACTATCTGAATATGTTTGCAGATGATGCAAAAATACAAAGGAGAATTACTAGCACAGACTCTTGTAGGGAGCTACAAGAAGAATTAAATAAACTTCATGAATGGAGTAGTACATGGCAAATGGAATTCAATGTGGACAAGTGTCATGTAATCAAGATTGGTAAAAGTGGAAAAAGACCTGATTGGGATTATAAGTTAGGAAATAAAACCCTCTACAATCAGAAAGAGAGAAAGACCTAGGTGTGATTATCAATAACAGACTATCTCCGGCTGACCACATCAGTGAGAAGGTACGGAACATGTATACACTGCTTGCAAATATGAGAATAGCATTCACATACATAAATGAAGACATGCTAAGAAGGATGATAATATCATTCATTAGACCAACCCTGGAATATGCATCAGTAGTCTGGAGTCCTCATCTCAAAACGCATATAGACAAGATTGAAAAAGTTCAAAGGACCGCTACAAGATGGATACCAAGCTTAAGGGACCTAAGCTACGAAGAAAGACTAAATAAACTGAATCTACCAATACTACAGGAGAGAAGGAAAAGAGGTGACATGATAATGCTATATAAGTGCATATCAGGAAAGGAGAAAATAGACATAAATGATTACTTAACATATGGAGAAGCATCAGCAAGAGGACACTGCAAAAAACTGCATAAGAAGAGAGGTGATAAAGACGTAAGGAAATTCAGTTTCCCAAACAGAGCAATTGATCAATGGAATGCACTACCGAATGAAATAGTGTGTGCCAAAACAATTCACAAATTTAAGGATATGTACGATAAATATGGTTTAAAACACGGGACAGTACGAGCTTGACTCATTCCTGTGAAGATACAGTTAGGTAAGAACAATTAGGTAAGAACAGGATAACACAGGTGAATGAAGCTGTGCAAAGCCACAAAAATGATGTAGAAACCACGTATGCTGAAATGGTGAAAGTAAAGAAAGACTTAGAAACAAGAGTGGAGGAAAAAAGCATTAAAAAGGAAGTGAAAAGAATAATCCAAAACAATCCAAAGTTGGTCAGAGATTCAGTAGAGATAAACAAATCAATAGTAATCACTGGTATAGAAGAGGAAGAAGTTAAAAATAAGATCACAGGAGACAAAAAGGAGATGGCAAATGTAATGAGCTTACTGAAAGAAGTATCAGAGGAAATCTGTAGTAAAGACATAGAGGAACACAAAAGGTTAGGGAAATACGAGAAAAGCAAGACAAGACCTCTAAAGGTGACTTTCCAGAGTGTAAGCACTGCGGAAGCGATACTAAAAAATGCAAAGAATCTTATGGAAAAAGAGGAGTTCAAATATGTATGGATAAAAAGATGCCTAACACAAGAGGAACTGGAATTACTGAAAGAGAAAAGGGAGGAAGCATAAACAAAAAATGAGGGAAGATCAGAAGAGGAGAAGAAGAAATTTTTTTACAAAGTAATAGGATTGCAGGTACGAAAGTGGTACACAAAAAGGATGGAAGAAAAAGGAGGAAGGTAGTAGAACCATGTCATGACAAGTATATAAACAAGGTGATAAAGTTGATGTACTCAAATGTGGATGGAATGGTATCCAAATTACTAGAGATGAATGATTATGTTAGAGAAAATGAACCACAAATAATATGCCTAACTGAAACAAAATTAACACCAAGGATATCCAATGACATACTAAACTTAGAGGAATACAATATATGGAGAAGAGACAGAAATTTAAAAAAAGGAGGGGGAATTATAATATTAACTAAGAAAAATCTAAAAGTCAAGGAAATAAAACTAGATATACCATCACAAGTAGAACTGTTTGCAGTAGAAATCGACACATCGGAAGGCAAAGTAATTGTAGCCAATTTGTACATGCTACCCAGATCAAACATATGGGAAAGAGACGAAAATGAGGACCTGGCAGAGAGTACAATTCAGAGGATAAGATCATTGCTACATAAAATGGAAGAGAAATCGGAAAGAATTATACTAACTGGGGACTTCAATACAAATATAAATTGGAATACTCTAGATATAAACAGCCAAGAAAGCTGTTGGGACCAAAAGCTCCTGGATCTCGTACAAGAGTTTTTCTTAACGCAACATGTGAGGGAAACCACCAGAAAAAGAGGACTTGATGTACCTTCAGTGCTAGATCTAATATATACTAGGCAAGAAAATGATATTGACAGTTTAATAAATCACCCTCCACTCGGCAAAAGCGATCATGCAGTACTAAATTATAACTTTAGGATAGCATATGACATAGTAAACAGCAATGACAGTTACAAAAAGAGCCTAAACTATAAAAAGGGAAATTATCAAGACCTAAAGAAGTATTTCTTAGAAGTTGATTGGGAAAATGAGCTTAGAGGACAAGATTTAAATGCTGTACATAAAAATTTTTGTGATTTTTATGAAATAGGAGTCCAGAAGTACATCCCACAGCACAAAGAAGCAGATAAGAATATACAGAAATGGTTCAATACAGAATGTAAAAAAACAAAAGAAAGAAGAGATTTGTTGTGGAATAGATACAGATGACACAATAGTGAAAGGGCGTATAATAATTACAAACAGGCAAGAAACGACTATACAAGAATAAGGCGGGAAGCCCAAAAACAGTTTGAGGAGGATTTAATAAATAAAAGTAGTGATCAACCAAAGCTGTTTTACAGCTATATCAGAAGCAAAACCAAAGTAAAAGATATAATACAATCCATTACGGACGAGGGAATCATTTATACACAAGAGAAAGATATTTGTGAAGCACTAAATAAGAATATCCAATTAGATTTTACAGAAGAAAAAAATTTTGAGAGGGACTATGTGGAACACGCATGTCCACACATACTACCAGATATGCAAATAGCAGAAAAAGTAATACAGGAGGAGTTAAGTAGATTAGACAGAGGAAAAGCAAGTGGTCCTGATGAAATTTCATGTTGGGTATTACGAGAATGTGCAAAGGAGTTAAGTAAACCATTATTTTTAATTTTCAAGAAATCCTTGAGTCAAGGGAAACTACCTGATATTTGGAAAAAGCAAATATTGTCCCCTTATTCAAGAAAAGAAATAGACAAAATCCTCTCAACTACCGACCAGTATCACTGACCAGTGTTGTAAGCAAGGTATTAGAAAAACTTATAGGAAAAGCTTGGGTAAATCATCTAGAAGAACACAGTATGATAACAGAAAGACAGTTTGGTTTCAGAAAAGGAAAATCATGTGTTACTAATCTGTTGAGCTTCTATGACAGAGTAACAAACACAATACAGGAAAGGGAAGGATGGGTGGACAGTATCTATTTAGATTTCAAGAAAGCTTTTGACACAGTACCACACCAAAGACTTATATGGAAACTGTACCATCAAGGAGGAATTCGAGGCAAACTGTTTTGTTGGATGCAAGACTTTCTCATAAAAAGAGAAATGAGGACAGTACTAAGAGGAAACTACTCATCATGGAAAGAAGTGACTAGTGGAGTACCACAGGGTTCGGTGCTGGCACCAATCATGTTTTTAGTGTATATAAATGATATAAACAGTAACACTGGAAATGAGAACTATCTGAATATGTTTGCAGATGATGCAAAAATACAAAGGAGAATTACTAGCACAGACTCTTGTAGGGACCTACAAGAAGAATTAAATAAACTTCATGAATGGAGTAGTACATGGCAAATGGAATTCAATGTGGACAAGTGTCATGTAATGAAGATTGGTAAAAGTGGAAAAAGACCTGATTGGGATTATAAGTTAGGAAATAAAACCCTCTACACATCAGAAAGAGAGAAAGACCTAGGTGTGATTATCAATAACAGACTATCTCCGGCTGACCACATCAGCGAGAAGGTACGGAACATGTATACACTGCTTGCAAATATGAGAATAGCATTCACATACATAAATGAAGACATGCTAAGAAGGATAATAATATCATTCATTAGACCAACCCTGGAATATGCAGCAGTAATCTGGAGTCCTCATCTCAAAAAGCATATAGACAAGATTGAAAAAGTTCAAAGGACCGCTACAAGATGGATACCAAGCTTAAGGGACCTAAGCTACGAAAAAAGACTAAATAAACTGAATCTACCAATACTACAGGAGAGAAGGAAAAGAGGTGACATGATAATGCTATATAAGTGCATATCAGGAAAGGAGAAAATAGACATAAATGATTACTTAGCATATGGAGAAGCATCAGCAAGAGGACACTGCAAAAAACTGCATAAGAAGAGAGGTGATAAAGACGTAAGGAAATTTAGTTTCCCAAACAGAGCAATTGATCAATGGAATGCACTACCGAATGAAATAGTGTGTGCCAAAACAATTCACAAATTTAAGAATATGTACGATAAATATGGTTAAAGACACGGGACAGTACGAGCTTGACTCATTCCTGTAAAGATACAATTAGGTAAGAACAATTAGGTAAGAACAGGATAACACAGGTGAATGAAGCTGTGCAAAGCTACAAAAATGATGTAGAAACCACGTATGCTGAAATGGTGAAAGTAATGAAAGACTTAGAAACAAGGGTGGAGGAAAAAAGCATTAAAAAGGAAGTGAAAAGAATAATCCAAAACAATCCAAAATTAGTCATTTCTTCAGTAGAGATAAACAAATCAATAGTAATCACTGGTATAGAAGAGGAAGAAGTTAAAAACAAGATCACAAGAGACAAAAAGGAGATGGCAAATGTAATGAGCTTACTGAAAGAAGTATCAGAGGAAATCTGTAGTAAAGACATAGAGGAACACAAAAGGTTAGGGAAATACGAGAAAAGCAAGACAAGACCTCTAAAGGTGACCTTCCAGAGTGTAAACACTGCGGAAGAGATACTAAAAAATGCTAAGAATCTTATGGAAAAAGAGGAGTTCAAAAATGTATGGATAAAAAGATGCCTAACACAAGAGGAACTGGAATTACTGAAAGAGACAAGGGAGGAAGCAAAAACAAAAAATGAGGAAAGATCAGAAGAGGAGAAGAAGAATTTTTTTTTACAAAGTAATAGGATTGCAGGTACGAAAGTGGTACACAAAAAGGATGGAAGAAAAAGGAGGAAGGTAGTAGAACCATGTCATGACAAGTATATAAACAAGATGATAAAGTTGATGTACTCAAATGTGGATGGAATGGTATCCAAATTGCTAGAGATGAATGATTATGTCAGAGAAAATGAACCACAAATAATATGCCTAACTGAAACAAAATTAACACCAAGGATATCCAATGACATACTAAAATTAGAGGAATACAATATATGGAGAAGAGACAGAAATTTAAAAAAAGGAGGAGGAATTATAATATTAACTAAGAAAAATCTAAAAGTCAAGGAAATAAAACTAGATATACCATCACAAGTAAAACTGATTGCAGTAGAAGTCGACACATCTGAAGGTAAAGTAATTGTAGCCAATTTGTACATGCCACCCAGATCAAACACATGGGAAAGAGACGAATATGAGGACCTGGCAAAGAGTACAATTCAGAGGATAAGATCATTCCTACATAAAATGGAAGAAAAATCGGAAAGAATTATACTAACTGGGGACTTCAATACAAATATAAATTGGAATACTCTAGATATAAATAGCCAAGAAAGCTGTTGGAACCTAAAGCTCCTGGATCTTGTACAAGAGTTTTTCTTAACGCAACATGTGAGGGAAACCACCAGAAAAAGAGGACTTGATGTACCTTCAGTGCTAGATCTAATATTTACTAGGCAAAAAAATGATATTGAGAGTTTAATATATCACCCTCCACTCGGCAAAAGCGATCATTCAGTACTAAATTATAACTTCAGGATAGCATATGACATAGTAAACACCAATGAGTTACAAAAAGAGCCTAAACTATAAAAAGGGAAATTATCAAGACCTAAAGAAGTATTTCTTAGAAGTTGATTGGGAAAATGAGCTTAGAGGACAAGATTTAAATGCTGTACATAAAAATTTTTGTGAATTTTATGAAATAGGAGTCCAGAAGTACATCCCACAGCACAAAGAAGCAGATAAGAAAATACAGAAATGGTTCAATACAGAATGTAAAAAATAAAAAAAAAGAAGAGATTTGTTGTGGAATAGATACAGAAGACACAATAGTGAGAGGGTGTATAATAATTACAAACAGGCAAGAAACGACTATACAAGAATAAGGCGGGAAGCCCGAAAATAGTTTGAGGAGGATATAATAAATAAAAGTTGTGATCAATCAAAGCTATTTTACAGCTATATCAGAAGCAAAACCAAAGTAAAAGATATAAAACAATCCATTACGGACGAGGGAATCACTTATACACAAGAGAAAGATATTTGTGAAGCACTAAATACGAATTTCCAATAAGTTTTTACAGAAGAAAAAAAATTTTGAGAGGGACTATGTGGAACACGCATGTCCACACATACTACCAGATATACAAATAGCAGAAAAAGTAATACAGGAGGAGTTAAGTAGATTAGACAGAGGAAAAGCAAGTGGTCCTGATGAAATTTCATGTTGGGTATTACGAGAATGTGCAAAGAAGTTAAGTAAACCATTATTTTTAATTTTCAAGAAATCCTTGAGTCAAGGTAAAGTACCTGATATTTGGAAAAAAGCAAATATTGTCCCCTTATTCAAGAAAGGAAATAGACAAAATCCACTGAACTACCGACCAGTATCACTGACCAGTGTTGTAAGCAAGGTATTAGAAAAACTTATAAGAAAAGCTTTGGTAAATCATCTAGAAGAACACAGTATGATATCAGAAAGACAGTTTGGTTTCAGAAAAGGAAAATTATGTGTTACTAATCTGTTGAGCTACTATGACAGAGTAACAAACACAATACAGGAAAGGGAAGGATGGGTGGACAGTATCTATTTAGATTTCAAGAAAGCTTTTGACACAGTACACCAAAGACTTCTATGGAAATTGTACCATCAAGGAGGAATTCGAGGCAAACTGTTTTGTTGGATGCAAGACTTTCTCATAAAAAGAGAAATGAGGACAGTACTAAGAGGAAACCACTCACCATTGAAAGAAGTGACTAGTGGAGTACCACAGGGTTCAGTGCTGGCACCAATCATGATTTTAGTGTATGTAAATGATATAAACAGTAACACTGGAAATGAGAACTATCTGAATATGTTTGCAGATGATGCAAAAATACAAAGGAGAATTACTAACACAGACTCTTGTAAAGAGCTACAGGAAGAATTAAATAAACTTCATGAATGGAGTAGTACTAAAATGCCCACGGCCGGACCTTCCGCCCTGCCACCCCCCACACCACCACCTGGCCACCACCACCCCACCACCCGAGGAGGAGATAACGGACAGGTTAATGACCCAGGGCAAGAGGGTCATCCAACCACCACTGACCTGTGCCCCTTCTTCCCGCAACTGCCCCAACGCCAGGTGAGCCTAGATCCGCAACATCTTACACGGCGGGTTGACCATTGACAGCAGTGGGGTGGGACTGATCTAACATCAGTCCCTAGTAGTATTGTGGTGATGACCACAGCTTCACCCCGGAAGGGCAGGAGGTCCCTTGGTGAGCCATGAGGTGTTCGCACCTGCTGCCACAGGGAGCCATGAGGGAACACCACTCTCTGCCACTATTCTGGTGAGCCACGAGGGGCCAGTACTGTCTGCCGCAGTGAGCCACGAGGGAGAAACACCCTCTGCCACTACCAGGACAGGAGGTCCTTTAGTGAACACGAGGGAGAAATACCCTCTATCACAAACAGGGCAGGAGGCCCAATAGTCAACTATAAGGGGCCAACACCCCTAGCCACCCCAAGGGTAAGAGCCCCTTGTATAAAGCCAAAAGTGGGTCCCAGGGCCGATCGACCTGGTGCCACGGCTGTGTCGGAGACAAGAGAGAGAGTCGCCTCTGTGCTACCCTCCCTGGGTAAGAGAGAGAACACGGACTCCGTGTGTCCCCTATATTCAGCCAACTCCTGCAGGAGTAGCTGGACACCAGCCGGGAGAGTTGCCCTGAAGGTGTCCCCCGAGCAAAGACCCAGTCCCAGTCGGGACCTACCTCCCACTCCCGGGAGATTCTTGTCTTCCCCAGGCACCAGCAGGAGACGAGGCCACAGCCCACACCTGACGGCGCATCTCCTGACAGACCTCCACAGTCCCCGGACCCCCAGGTGAGCCCAGCAGCCTACCAACGCTGTCCTCTTCCTGCCGCAGACCCTCCGACGCCAGACACGACTGCTCCACCTGTTTGTCTCCAGTCCTGAGGGCCACAACAACAGGTCGAGGCCCCACATAGACGGGCCTCCCTGCACCACTACGACGGGACCCTGAGAAGAGGGTCTACATCAGGTCGAGACCCCAGGCAAGAGGGTCTCCCTGCATCGTGACGACGGGACCCTGAGAAGAGGGTCTACATCTGGTCGAGACCCCAGGCAAGAGGGTCTCCCTGCATCGTGACGACGGGACCAGAGAGGAGGGTCTACAACAGGTCGATACCCCAGGCAAAAGGGTCTCCCTGCAACGCCTCAGTGGATCGGACCCGGGTCGAGTCTCCCCCCAGCGGGTACGGTGATTCCCGCCACGGGTAGAGCCCCCGGAGGTCCCCTTAAAGTGACAGAGTGATATCGCCCCAGAAAATCGGGCAAGATTAGTGACATTCCCTCCTACACCAGGGGAAGTGAGACAGGGACAGTGATACAGTGACAAAGTGAATAAGAGGGATCCCATCTATAAGTGCCAGTGATTACTTTCCCTTGATTAAAGACTATAAATTCTGGGCCCGTGAATCTAGTGTTGTTCCCCTAGCCCAGAATAGAGGAGTTCCCCCTTACCAGTGCAAGTGCGGGTGAGAGTCGACGCACCGAGCCCAGCCAGTAAATTATAGTGATCTGCTCCCCCTGTTCTTTTATAGTAATATTCCTCCCCTGGACCATTAAGCCTATACATTCCTATTGTACTAGTGCACTAAGACCTTTTGGAGTTTAATGAAAGACAGTCACATTCACTTATAAAACCTTAACCCATTGTAAAGTGTAATTACAGTGTGTGTGAATATCCCATGCTATCTTAACGTAACTTTGTATATCTGTATCCCCTGTCCAGAATATCTTTCTATGTAATATTGTCACGGTGTTAGAATTAAGGTAATAGATGTGTTAAAGGTGGACTGCCTAGTTTTTATGTCCTGTTCCTTTGTTGGTGCTTTACTTCCGGTCCGGAAAGAGGACACCGTTCAGTAGCTAGTGTTTTTAGTACGAGGAGTCGGCCTAAAAACACTCAGCATAACACTGGTGGCAAGCGGTGGTTCTGGATCCGAGTAAAAGCACGGAGGAACGTAAAAGGAAACTTGCACAATGGCAGCTAAACCGCACATTCAATTACCAAAATTCAACCCGGACCAATGTGACATGGATGTTTATTTGGATATGATCAAACCCCTTTTAGACATAGGGTTTGACTCAGATAAGGAGAAAATTGCAGTCACACTACCGAATCCGGGAAAAATTATCACAAATGTCGCTCCCAAAATAGTCCCAGAACTGTCATGGGACCAGTTCACTCAGATAGTGAAACAGGCTTTTATGCCTTGCATGGGCAGAGTTGTCGCACTCTCACAACTTGACGCCCTCACCTATGACGGTAACCTGGATGACACTTTCATCCAGGCTTGGCGCCTCGTCACCGCCGCTTATCCCGAAGCAGAAATAAATACTCGGGACACTCATACCTTCAACGCCCTGCTGAGGATCCTCCCGAGCATAGTCAGGGAACACTTCTCCATATATGATCCCTCAGGAAATATGGACCAAGACCTTCAGCTCATCAGGCGTCTCCTCGCCGCCCATCCCACACCACAACCGCTTCACGCAGTGACAAAGTTCCCCACAAACCACAACCCCTCACCAAAACCCAAGCCGCCGCCTCACCAGTCGCCTGCAGAACCGCCTCCCACAGTACCCAGGGCTTCCCCGCAGAGGAAGCGCCACAACCCCAGGGAACAAGGGAACTTGATCAGTATAAACCCTTGGGAGTTCACGGCTTGCAGCCGCACCTGCCCCCTTCATGACATAAGGGAGCAGCTCAAGGCGAATCGGCGGAAGAATCCCCAACAAGGCCGTAGGAAAGTTTCCTCCCTTGATGACGACGCCCAGGAGGACGACGTACCACCACTGCTCTACCAAGGACTGGACGACGACGAGCACGACGACTACCCCCATCCTCAGCAGATGGATTTTTAGGCCCGCCCCCGCACCTCCCCACGGTGGCAGGGGCCACCTCACATAGCTACAAACCCCCAGTCTACAACAAGATATGGCTGAACGGGGTCAAGACAAGATTACTGGTGGATACGGGAGCAGCCAGGTCTTGTCTCTACTCCCACTTTTACTCCCGCCACATCTCAGCATTCGGTCCACTTCTCCCCACTTCAGCCAACCTCGTAGACGCCGGGGATGGCCCCCTACCCATCCGTGGGGAAACCAGGGCCTTACAAACTACCACCCACCAACGAGTCTCCACCGACCACCCATTCATCATTTTTGACTCCTCATGTAGCCAATATGATGGTTACCTTGGCCTGGATCTGCTTCAGAAACTCCACGCAACCATTGATTGCTATCAACGTCGCCTCCACTTCGGTCCAGCCCACCCTAACCAAGCATCCACCAACAAGGAAAGGGAAAAAAAAGGAAAAAAAACACCACCACCACCCCCACACCGCCCACACACACCCCACCCCACCACACTCTCCCTCTCCAGCCCCCCTGTACATATAAGCCAAACCTCACCTCCCCAGATGCCTCAATTCATCCCCTTCCAACCCCATCCCCCACTCCACCCTTGCCACCCCAGACTCCCTCATTCCCTGCCACTATTGCTTCCACCGTTACCATTCCACCCCACCACGAAGCAGGGGTTACACTCACCAGACCCTCAGGTACATCAGTCCTTTTTTCACCGTCCATCCCCACCGGACCTCTGGCATCATGCCTAGTCTCCCCCACTTTCCTCCCCCCCCACGCCCACCAAATCCGCATTGCCAATCTCGCCACAACACCTTTAACCCTGCCTCGAGGACTCATCATTGGTGACACAGAAGAGGCAGAACCATGCTCAACACCACCCCCCAATCACCCCACCCTCCCCAACATACCACCACATCTTTCCCCTTCTCAATCAAACAGCCTCCACCAACTACTCCTGGACTTTCAGGACTTATTCTCCGTCGGCCCGACCGATCTTGGCCATACCACCTACCTAAGCCACGAAATTCACACTACAGGACCTCCCATTCGCCAACCATCTCGCAGAAAAAATCCTAAACAACGGGCAGAAGAAGACTGGCAGGTCCAGGAAATGCTTGATGCCGGTGTCATATCAAACTCCACCAGCCCGTGGTCATCACCTGTAGTACTCGTGCGAAAAAAGGACGGAACCATGCGTTTCTGCGTCGATTACTGCAAAGTGAATGACGTTACCATCAAAGACGCTACGCCATTACCCAGGATCGACGACTCCCTAGATTCCCTACATGGATCTACCTGGTTCTCTACCTTAGACCTGCAATCAGGCTATTGGCAGGTTCCAGTCCACCCCGACGACAAACACAAAACCGCCTTCTCAACATCAAATGGGAAGCACTACGAATTCAACGTCCTTCCCTTCGGACTCTGCAACGCCCCTGCTACATTCTCCCGCCTGATGGAATCTGTGCTGAGCGGACTCACCTGGGAAACCTGCTTAGCTTACCTGGATGATGTAATTGTTTTCAGCCATACCTGGGCCGACCACCTCCACCGCCCCAAGCAGGTATTCCAGCGCATACGACAGGCCGGAATGAAGCTAAAACCAACCAAATGTGTTCTAGCTGAAAGATCAGCCTCCTTCCTCGGACACCTGATCAACGCAGAGGGCATCTCCCCCGACCCCGACAAGCTACGTGCAATCGCCGACATTCCACCACCCCGCGATGTGCACGAAACCAGGGCCTTCCTAGGACTAACCTCCTATTATCGGCGTTTCGTGAAAGGTTTCGCGAACATCGCCAAACCCTTGCACGACCTTACAAAAAAAGGAGAACCCTTCGCCTGGACTGAACCCCGGCACACCGCATTCACCACCCTCAAAGCCAAACTCACCTCCGCCCCAGTCGTCACCTTCCCAGACTACAACCTACCATTCCGCCTGTACACAGACGTCTCACTCCACACAATAGGGGCAGTCCTTGCACAAGTACAGGACGGCCGCGAACACATCATCGCCTGTGCCAGCCGCGCCCTGAACTCAGCGGAAAAGAATTACGCGGCCACCAAACGTGAATGCCTAGGGATAATATGGTCACTTGAGTACTTTCGCTCATACTTATCAGGCACCCATGTGATCATCATCACGGATCACCAGTCCCTACAGTGGTTGCGCCAATCCAACACCATGAAAACCCAGCTCACAAGATGGCGCGAAACCTTATAAGAATACGATTTTGATATATCATATCGTCCAGGCAAGCTCCACACGAACGCCGACGCCCCAGGACTACCCATCAATGCCATCTCACCAGAAGCCGACCTCATCAAGATGTGGCAAGACAACCAACGCCCTACCTGGATTCCGCCGAACATTTTCAGCAAGCTCCACCTACACGGCGAACACTTGTTTGACCCTAACGGCCACATAGTCCTGAGCCCCACAACCGCCCATGACACCATGCTCCACCTCCATGCCGACAACGGTATCCACTTGGGCACCAAGAAACTCACCCAAGTGTTCAACAACATGTACTGGACACCGAACCCCACCACCATCGCCAAAAACATCGTACAATCCTGCTGGGCCTGTGCGTTAGGAAAAGATATCACCCACACACCAGGCCCATCCGGAAAACTAACGGCAACAAAACCCTGGCAACTACTATCCCTTGACGTCGTCGGACCACTCACCCCCAAAGCAGGATATAAATATATAATCACCTTCGTTGACGTCTGTTCCAAATTCATTATAGCTTGTCCTGCTAAAGATCACAGTGCAGTGTCTGTCACTGATGCTCTGACTCGCCACGTATTTCCATACTTTGGCATTCCCCAGGCATTACACTCCGACAATGCACCAGAATTCACCGGAAAAGTCTGGCAAGAATTAGCTAAAATATTCGGATTCCACATCTCCCACTCATCCCCCTACTGGCCACAAGGCAACAGCATCTGTGAAAGAAGCCATCACTCCTTCCTCAATCAAGTCCGCACTCGCATTACACAGACAGGAAATGAAGACTGGCCTGCTCACGTCAAAATAGTTCAATGGGGCCTAAACACATGCCCGCGAGAAGATGGCATAACACCACACGAGCGAGTATTCGGGGAAACCCCGCTCCTCCTCCCGCTCCGCCACCACCTCCAGCCACCCTCCCCACCCTCCCCCACCGACCCTCTCCACCATCTCAAACGCCGCCTCCACCACCTGCAAGCACAACAAGACCTTACACCCGACACCAACCACACCAACCCCTACAAACCTGGCCAATCCGTTGTCGTCGCCCAACTCCCTACCCCAAATAAGATTGCACCACGATTCATCGGACCCTTCACCATAACCCAAGTCCCCAACCCGTATCAAGTGATCATCAATCAACACGGCCAGCAACGCACGTATTGCAACCACCACGTGCGACCTTTCCACCCACCCAACAATGACCACCCCCGCACCCGCGCGCCCAGCACCTCTGCCCGACCACCTGGCCACGACGACGTTTCCGGGAATTACCCCCACGCTCATATGCCTACTACTTCTCACCCCCACCCAGCACCTCACCTACAACCACACCACCTCCCACCACCCCAGATCCTGACTCACCTCAGCCACCGCCCTCACCACCACCACGACCCAGCACCACCACATACTCAACAACTCCCACACCACCCTCCACCACCCATTCCCACACCACCCCCCACACCACGCCCCCTCCATCCCCTGCCTCTCCACCGCCACCCCAAACCACTACCTCCTCAAACCACACTCCTCAACCTTCGCCCACCTGCGCCCGCACCACGCCCAGAACCACCCAAGCAAACGCGCCTGCCCTACCCAGCGACCATGCTCACTATACCTCACCCCCCAACACCCGCACACCCTCACCACCACCACGTGCTCAACCACCCTCACCACCCACACCCACACTCACCACCACCACTACCAGATCAGGCCGCCTTTCACGCCCACCACCCAGATACACACCAACACCACCCCCTAGTAACCAACCAGCCCACCACACACAACCACAAAACCCCCCTACCCCAAACACCTCCCCCATCACTCTCCCTCTCCACCAAGCACGATGGAAAAATCCCAAGTCCCAATTCCCCAAAGTCAAATCCCCTACCCACAGACCCATCCCCCATAAAAGCACCGACCCGCCAACCCTCGCTGGCATTCAGCTACGGCTGCCTCACCAAGCACCAACCACCAGCATGAGAATCACCCGCTTCCAGTGGCTACCTTACGTCAGCCGCCCATCAGAATCCAACAGACGCCCCAGCTTCTTCGCCGCCTACGCCGCACAAACCGCCCATCCTCCATCCGACTCTTCTTCAACCCAGCCCAGGAACCAAACACGATGACCAACCACTGGATCAACCTCCTGCAGCACCTCACCCCAGTCAACAAGACATTCACCACCATCACCTACCACCTGCAGTCACGGGGTCGTGACTTTTTCACGAGCGACGGTGGTAAAATGCCCGCGGCCGGACCTTCCGCCCTGCCACCCCCCACACCACCACCGGGCCACCACCACCCCACCACCCGAGGAGGAGATAACGGACAGGTTAATGACCCAGGGCAAGAGGGTCATCCAACCACCACTGAACTGTGCCCCTTCTTCCCACAACTGCCCCAACGCCAGGTGAGCCTAGATCTGCAACAACTTACACGGCAGGTTGACCATTGACAGCAGTGGGGTGGGACTGATCTAACATCAGTCCCTAGTAGTATTGTGGTGACAACCACAGCTTCACCCCGGAAGGGCAGGAGGTCCCTTGGTGAGCCACGAGGTGTTCGCACCTGCTGCCACAGTGAGCCATGAGGGAACACCACCCTCTGCCACTATTCTGGTGAGCCACGAGGGGCCAGTACCATCTGCCGCAGTGAGCCACGAGGGAGAAATACCCTCTGCCACTACCAGGACAGGAGGTCCTTTAGTGAACACGAGGGAGAAATACCCTCTATCACAAACAGGGCAGGAAGCCCAGTAGTGAACTATAAGGGGCCAACACCCCTAGCCACCCCAAGGGTAAGAGCCCCTTGTATAAAGCCAAAAGTGGGTCCCAGGGCCGATCGACCTGGCGCCACGGCTGTGTCGGAGACAAGAGAGAGAGTCGCCTCTGTGCTACCCTCCCTGGGTAAGAGAGAGAACACGGACTCCATGTGTCCCCTATATTCAGCCAACTCCTGCAGGAGTAGCTGGACACCAGCCGGGAGAGTTGCCCTGAAGGTGTCCCCCGAGCAAAGACCCAGTCCCAGGCGGGACCTACCTCCCACTCCCGGGAGATTCTTGTCTTCCCCAGGCACCAGCAGGAGACGAGGCCGCAGCCCACACCTGACGGCGCGTCTCCTGACAGACCTCCACAGTCCCCGGACCCCCAGGCGAGCCCAGCAGCCTACCAATGCTGTCCTCCTCCTGCCGCAGACCCTCCGACGCCAGACACGACTGCTCCACCTGTTTGGCTCCAGTCCTGAGGGCCACAACAACAGGTCGAGGCCCCACATAGACGGGCCTCCCTGCACCACTACGACGGGACCCTGAGAAGAGGGTCTACATCAGGTTGAGACCCCAGGCAAAATGGTCTCCCTGCAACGCCTCAGTGGATCGGACCCGGGTCGACTCTCCCCCCAGCGGGTACGGTGATTCCCGCCACGGGTAGAGCCCCCGGAGGTCCCCTTAAAGTGATAGAGTGATATCGCCCCAGAAAATCGGGCAAGATTAGTGACATTCCCTCCTACACCAGGGGAAGTGAGACAGGGACAGTGATACAGTGACAGAGTGAATAAGAGGGATCCCATCTATAAGTGCCAGTGATTACTTTCCCTTGATTAAAGACTATAAATTCTGGGCCCGTGAATCTAGTGTTGTTCCCCCAGCCCAGAATAGAGGAGTTCCCCCTTACCATTGCACGTGCGGGTGAGAGCCGCCGCGCCGAGCTCAGCCAGTAAATTATAGTGATCTGCTCCCCCTGTTCTTTTATAGTAATATTCCTCCCCTGGACCATTAAGCCTATACATCCCTATTGTACCAGTGCACTAAGACCTTTTGGACTTTAATGAAAGACAGTCACATTCGCTTATAGAACCTTAACCCATTGTAAAGTGTAATTACAGTGTGTGTGAATATCCCATGCTATCTTAACGTAACTTTGTATATCTGTATCCCCTGTCCAGAATATCATTCTATGTAATATTGTCACGGTGTTAGAATTAAGGTAATAGATGTGTTAAAGGTGGACTGCCTAGTTTTTATGTCCTGTTCCTTTGTTGGTGCTTTACTTCCGGTCCGGAAAGAGGACACCGTTCAGTAGCTAGTGTTTTTAGTACGAGGAGTCGGCCTAAAAACACTCAGCATAACAAGTACATGGCAAATGGAATTCAATGTGGACAAGTGTCATGTAATCAAGTTTGGTAAAAGTGGAAAAAGACCTGATTGGGATTATAAATTAGTAAATAAAACCCTATACACATCAGAAAGAGAGAAAGACCTAGGTGTGTTTATCAATAACAGACTATCTCCGGCTGACCACATCAGCGAGAAGGCACGGAACATGTATACACTGCTTGCAAATATGAGAATAGCATTCACATACATAAATGAAGACATGCTAAGAAGGATAATAACATCATTCTTTCGACCAACCCTGGAATATGCATCAGTAGTCTGGAGTCCTCATCTCAAAAAGCATATAGACAAGATTGAAAAAGTTCAAAGGGCCGCTACAAGATGGATACCAAGCTTAAGGGACCTAAGCTACGAAGAAAGACTAAATAAACTGAATCTACCAACACTACAGTAGAGAAGGAAAAGAGGTGACATGATAATGCTATATAAGTGCATATCAGGAAAGGAGAAAATAGACATAAATGATTACTTAACATATGGAGAAGCATCAGCAAGAGGACACTGCAATAAACTGCATAAGAAGAGAGGTGATAAAGACGTAAGGAAATTCAGTTTCTCAAACAGAGCAATTGATCAATGGAATGCACTACCGAATGAAATAGTGTGTGCCAAAACAATTCACAAATTTAAGGATATGTTCGATAAATATGGTTTAAGACACGGGACAGTACGAGCTTGACTCATTCCTGTAAAGATACAATTAGGTAAGAACAATTATATATATATATATATATATATATATATATATATATATATATATATATATATATATATATATATATATATATATATATATATATCACAAAGCAAGGCAAGTTCTAGTGAATGATGGAAGAAATATTCACACCGTGGCCTGTTTTCAATGGATCACAGGAATCCAGGGTTTCTCATCCCTTGCATTTCCCTGTGCCAATCTGCCTCCACCTCTTTATTCCAAAATTCACAAACGCCCACCATACACTCTCTCTCTCTCTCTCTCTCTCTCTCTCTCTCTCTCTCTCTCTCTCTCTCTCTCTCTCTCTCTCTCTCTCTCTCTCTCCTGTTAACAAATGAATGTTTCGAACTTGTTCACTCTGTGTTCGCTGGTTCAAACCTACAGGAAGTCGTGGAGTAGAACCAAATATACATACGAAGTATTTGTCACTTGCTTGGCTCTATACGAGGAACAAGTTATTAAATAATCAGTATGATATATTCGTGATGTCACAGTCAAACCTTCAAAGTAAATATTACTATTGTTTTATCCATTAGTACAAGCCCAAAGCTGAAGGGATATTTTTCGACAGAAATGCATCGAAGGCAACTTCTGTGCTCGTGAATGTGACGCTGCCACATACACGGGTTGGCTGAACGAGGGTGGCTAAGAACTCCTAGCCGCAATAGTACACTTGTAGCTTGATTTCACTAGGGTGCCTGTTCTCTTACACTCACTGGTCTCGGTCTTTTCTGGGCCTCAGTGTACACTGGTATCATGATAAACTCACTCTCGTGCCTTAAGTGCCGACCTCATTGTTCACTGTAAATTCACTGTCTTTAGGTCCACTTTGTTTGACCGGGGGAAGGGGAGGTCCAGGGCTTACAACTCTCTGCCTGGGGTAGGCAGAGGCCCTTCGGGAGTCCCTTTGTCCCGCGGCCAGGGACTACTTTCAGGGGCGTTGTCTCTCGGCTGGGGCTCGGGCTGTGTGTAGCAAAGGGCCCCTCATTGTCAGGGCTGGGGACTGGGGTCTGGTCCTCAGGACTGGGGCCCAACAGGCGTTGGAGGTACTCACTCAGGCGCCTGGTGGAGGACGGGCATCGCCTTCGTCAGGGTGGGGAGTGGGCCTGCCCGGGGGTCTGGGGGACATCCTCAGAGGGGCACCGGCTGTGGTCTTCTGCTGGAGATGCCACCATCAGGGCTGGGCTTCGGCGTCATTTAATGCCGGAGTCCGTCAAGTAGGCACCCTCTTCCTCCAGACGGAGGGAGAACAACCCCAGGGAGAGTATGGGGCCTCTCCACCAATCCTCAGGGCAGTGGTCCTCCTCCTGGAGGTTACCTTGGTATGGGTGGACAGGAGGGTAATCTGTACTCATGCTGGCGGGCAGGACTAAGCACAACTCACAGTCTCATTGTGGAGTCACAGGGGACGAGAGATTTTGGCATCTCACTCCCCGGTGCAGCTACTGGCCGTCACTGGGTTCCCTTGGGCAACAGACGGAGGGCGGCTACAGGCCGTCCCTTCGCTGTCGGCATGGCTGCAGGCCATCCCTTTGCTATTGGCACGACTACAGGCCGTCGCTGGGGCCTGACTCCCTGATGGGAACGCAGGTGAAGTGCGGCTACTGGCCATCACCTGCCTGTCGGTGCGGCTACCAGCCGTCAGCGTAATCCTGCAAGGAGGGTAACGTGCAGGAGAGGAGCAGCTACAGGCCGTCTCCTTCCTACGGGCGCGGCTATGGGCCGTTGCTGGTGTCATGCTCTCCGAGACAACTACAGAAGGGGAGGGAATGTACCGGTCTCTCCCCAACGCAGCTACAGGCCGTCATTGGTCTCTGTAGGGGGTGTGAGCAGCACTGGGCGAAGCGGCTACAGGCCATCTAATTAGTGGCCCGGCTACAGGCCATGGCCCTTTTTGGTGAGCGGCTACAGGCCATCCCTGGTGCCTGGCTACAGGCCATGGCCCATTTTTGTGGGGGGCTACAGGCCATCTCTTGTGCTCGGCTACAGGCTGTGGCCCTTTTTGGTGAGCCACTACAGGCCGTCTCTTTAGTCTCTGAGTGGCTACAGGCCATCTCAGGTGCCCGGCTACAGGCCGTGGCTGGGGTGCTACTCTGAACTGTTAGGCCAGTTCCACCCCAATCCTGTCGGTGGTCAGCTTGCCTGGAAGGTAGTGTACTTTGAGTAAGGTGGTGGCGGTGGGCGGGTTCCGGGGAATAGGGGCACGCGGCCTGGATGAACTTATGACCATATTGCCCGGGCACATTCCACGCACCGTCTAGCCCTCCGTGTCCTCCTCCTGGAGGTGTGGTGGCGGCCTGCGCTGCCACAGTCGGCATTTTACCACCGTCATTGGGGAAAAAGTCACGACTCCATGACTGCAGGTAGTAGGTCTCGGTGGTACTGGTGGTGAGGGTCGGTGTTAGATGTTGCAGGAGGGCAGTCCAGTTGGAGGTTGCTTGATTTTCGTGGAACTGTGGGTTGAAGGTCAGAAAAAGTGTGGAGGGCTCGGGGGATGTGAGAAGGAGTTGTAGAAGACGATGAGGGCCTCAGACACAGTGTTTCCTGCCGAGGGTTTGTGCCCAGGTGGAACGTCATAGTCTCATGTTGGGAGGTGTTGCCTTCTGCAGAGGATTGAGCTGAATGCTGGATACTGAGGCTGTAGTGGGGGTTTTATACCAGGGCAATGCCTGTCAGATTCCCTCGGGGCAAGGGATGGGGCGATGTGTATTTGAGGCAGCATGAGTGTGATAGTGGTCATGCTGGGGGGTGTGAAGGGAGCAAGGGGTGTGGGCTGGAGGTGGAGGTGAGGCTGGGGTTGTGGGGGTTTTAGTGTATCTTGCAGGAGGG
Organism: Coenobita brevimanus; assembly: GCF_032717465.1. Classification (NCBI taxonomy): domain Eukaryota; kingdom Metazoa; phylum Arthropoda; class Malacostraca; order Decapoda; family Coenobitidae; genus Coenobita; species Coenobita brevimanus. The sequence goes on from NC_137018.1 coordinate 20,402,297, forward strand.
CGTGAGAGGCGGCCAGAGTGGGTGATGATGGGTTTGAGGGTGGGGGTGAGTGGTGAGGTGGGCATGTGACGCCTGGGTGAGCTGGAGGCATGTGGTGTAGTGTGGGAGGGAGAGGGTAAGGGAGGAGGTGTTCGAGGTGGTGTCTTGCAGGTGGTGTTGGAGGGGCAGGGGGAGGTGGTGCTGGTGGTTGGCGAGGTTGGTTTATGAACGTGTGTGGGCATCCGGTTTCTGGGGTGGGGTGGCTGGGCGGTGGGAGAGAGTGCATTGGGTGTGGGAGGGGAAGGTGGTGATGGTGATGGGGTGGGGGACGGGCCAGGAATTTGCGGCGCAGGTGAGTCTGTGAGGTGCTAGGTGGCGTGACAGATAGCTGGGTCGGTGTGGGTGACTAGCTGTGAGGTGCTATGCGGCGTGATGGGCAGTGGGGTCAGGGACGAGGGGGTGGGGGAAGTGGAGAGAGAGGGGGAGGGGGTGATGTAGCAGTTATAGGAGTCGGGGGAAGGAGCAGGGCAGGGGACAGAGGGTGGGTAAGGGCGGGGGAGGCATGGGGCAGAGGCTGGGGATTTTTTTTTTTTTTTTTACATGTCCGACTCCGGGCAAAGGCTTCAGGGCCTATTTCTCGGGGGCAGTGACCTATCCCAAGGCCCAGTAGTCCTCCTACACCTCCACATGTCACCACTTCGGCGCTAACACCCACCATCCATATTGAATACATGCTTGGGCTGTCTCATACAGGATTGGTGTATTGGCGGGGGTATTTTTACGACACATTGGTGGATCATCTGGTAGATCAGGAAAGTCTGCTTTTAGGAAATTCAAATCCTCAAACTGTTCCCTGCCCCAGCCAGGATTCGATCCTGGATCCATTAGGACCGCAGGCTGCCTCCCTACTGATTCAGTGGAAGGGGCGCATTTGGCGATTTCTCAGGGTGCAGGGAATGTTGTAGTCTATGACTACTTGATACGGGTTAGGGACGTGGGTGATGGTGTATGGACCCATGAAACGGGGGGAAAGTTTATGTGGCATGGGGAGTTTAGCTATCATCACTTTATAACCCGGTTTGTAAGGGTTGGGGACGGCATCTGGCTGGAGGTCCAGGCCATTCTGGAGATGGTGGAGCCGCCTCTTGAGGTGGTGGAGAAGATCGGATGTGGGTGGTGTGGCGGGCGACTGTAGATGTTGTCGTAGGGGTAGGAGGAGAGGCACTTCCCCGAACACATGCTCTTGGGGTGATATGCCGTCCTCCCGTGGGCAGGAGTTTATCACCCACTGAACAATTTTTACATGGGCTGGCCAGTCCTCGTCTTAATTTCCTTGATTCGTATGTGGATTTGGTTCATGATGGATCGGTGGCCGTGTTCAAAAATGGCGTTTCCCTGAGGCCAGTAGGGGGAGAAGTGGGAAATGTGATACCCAAATAAATTTGAGAGTTCCCACCAGATGTTGCTGGTGAATTCCGGGGCATTGTCAGAATCTCGGGCTTGGGGAATTACAAAGTAGGAGAATATGTGTCGGATCAGGGCGTCGGCTACAGCCACGGCATGATGATCCTTGGCGAGACAGGCGATGACGAATTTCGAATACGTGTCTATGAAGGTGATGAAGTAGCAGTACCGAGATCCGGGTGGCAGGGGTCCCACAACGTCTACCGAGAGGAGCTGCCAGGGTTTATGGGCGGTGAGTCGTCCTGAAGGGCCGGCCGTGCGGGTGGTGTCCTTGCCTAGTGCACAAGCTCAGCAAGTTCGTTTAAAGATTTTCTGCACATGTAGTGCAGGCCCGGCCATACATTAGCCCAGTCAGTGGGGTATGGGCTGGTTAAAAAACAGAAAGAAAATAGAAAGGGGGGAGAACAGGACCTGGGGATTGCCCAGCACACACGTCCTGTCTCCTGGCTGGCTTTGTGGTGTGTGTGAAGCTCAGCAAGATTGGATAATTATCTTGGCAATGTTGGAGGGGTTGGGGGTCCAATATGTATCGTTAAATATCTGAAGGAGTTTCTTCATGCCCAGGTGAATGCCGTTGTCAGAGTGGAGGTGTTTCATGGCGTTGAGGGTGGTATCGGGATCGAGGGTGATGTGCCCTGACGGGGTGAAGAGGTGACCGCCCTGGCAGTAGAGTTTGTTAAATAGGTGGGAGGGGATCCAGGAAGGTCTGTTTTTGTCCTGCCAGTGCTGTAGGAGCTCCGTGTCATGTTGAATGGCGCGGATGGCGAGCCAGGACAAGGCATCAGTGTTGGTGTGGAGTTTGCCGGGCTGGTAGGGTATTTCATAGCTAAATTCCTCCAGGGTTTCTCGCCACCAGATTAGCTGTGCATTGTGGGTGTCTGACTGCCGGAGCCATTGGAACAATTGATGGTCCATGATGATCGTCACGTTTGTCCCCGATAGGTAGGCCCGGAAGGGTTCGAGGGGCCCAGATAATACCCAAGCATCCCATTTGGTTTCGGCATAATTTTGCTCGACCTGGTTGAGGGTGCAGCTGGCGCTGGTGATGATGTGTTCTCGTCCCTCCTGGACTTGGGAGAGGACTAGGGAAACGTCGGTGTATAATCGGAAGGGTAGGGAGTAGTTGGGAAGGCGACGATTGGGGCCATTAAGAGTTTGGTCTTAAGTTCTTGAAAAGCGGCTCATTGCTCCTTGGTCCAGGTAAAGGGTTCTCCCTTCCGGGTCAGGTCATGGAGGGGCTTGGCGATGTTGGCAAACCCTTTGACAAAGTGTCGGTAGTATGAAGTGAAGCCCAGGAAGGCTCGGACCTTGTGGACGTCTCGTGGGGGGGGGGGATACTTACAATGGCACGGAGTTTGTCTGGGTCAGGGGATATCCTGTCTCGGGATATGACGTGCACCAGGAAAGAAACAGTTCAAGAGGCCAGGACGCACTTAGACAGAGCTTGAGGCCAGCCTGGCAGATTTGGTGAAATACTTTCCTGAGGCGCTGGAGGTGATCGGCCCAAGTTTTGGTAAAGACAATCACGTCATCCAGGTATGCCAGACAGATTTCCCAGGTGAGGCCGCTGAGGACAGACTCCATTAGTCGGGCGAAGGTAGCAGGGGCGTTGCAGAGTCCAAAGGGCAGGACGTTGAACTCGTAATGCTTCCTGTTGCTGATGGAGAAGGTGGTCTTTCCTCTGTCCTCAGGGTGTATGGGGACCTGCCAATACCCTGACTGGAGGTTGAGGGTGGAGAACCAAGAGGCGCCGTTTAGGAAGTCGAGGGAGTCATCGATCCTGGGGAGGGGAGTGGCATCCTTGATAGCCACGTCATTGAGGCGGCAGAAGTCCACGCTGAAATGCATGGTGCCATCTTTCTTCTTAACAAGGACGACTGGGGAGGCCCAGGGGCTGGTGGAGGGGGAAACAATGCCAGCATCAAGCATTTCCTGGACCTGCCGGTCTTCCTCAGCTCGTTGTTTCGGATTCTTCTGCTGAGAGGGCTGGTGGATTGGTGGTCCTGTAGTGTGTATTTCGTGCATCAGGTAGGTGGTATGGCTGATATCCGAGGGGCCTGACACAAAGAGGTCCTGAAAGTCCAGTAAGAGATGGCGCAGGGTGTCCAATTGGTGGGGGGATAGGTGATCGGGGATGGGGGGTAGGGGGGTGGGAGAGGAAGGGGGGAGGGTGGTGCATGGCTCAACTTCTTCCATTTCTCCCCCTGTGAGTCCCTTAGACAGTGTGAGGGGGGCCATGGTGATGTTTGCGATCCAAACTGCCGAGATGTGTGGGGAGAGGAAAGTGGGGGGCAGGCGGTAGGCCAAGTGGTCCAAGCGGCAGTTCGGGGGAGAACAGAACGAATGTTCCTGTTGGCCTGTTCAGTGGGAGCCATGCTTCGTGATGAGGGGGAATCGTTACAGTGGTGGTGGTGGTGGCGGGGAAGGTGGGGGCGGAGGGTCAGAGGGGGAATGGTGGGGGAAGGGGGGGGCTGTGCAAGTGCACATTGCCCTGGGGGGGGATCGGGGAGGAGGGGAGGGGTCAGGGGTCTCCAAAACTGGAGCTGCCACTTGTGGCAATCGATGGTGGCTTGTAACTTCTGCAGCAGATCCAGTCCCAGGTATCCATCATAATTACGACAAGAGGGGTCAGGGGTCTCCAAAACTTGAGCTGCCACTTTTGGCAATCGATGGTGGCTTGTAACTTCTGCAGCAGATCCAGTCCCAGGTATCCATCATAATTACGACAAGAGGAGGCGAAAACTATGAACCTGTGTTGCCTTGATGCCTGCTGGTGGGTGTCGGTGAGTAGGGATCGGGTTTCTCCACGGATGGGTAGGGGGCCATCCCCTGCGTCTATGAGATGGGTTGATGTAGGGAAAAGCGGGCCAAAAGCCGACTTATGACGGGACTAGAAATGGCTGTATCAACATGATCTGGCCACTCCCGTATCGACCACAGACCTCACTTTTACCCTGTTCAGCCTCATCTTGTCATAGACTGGGGGGTGGTCTCTGAAAGAGGTGTACCCCGCCACCATGGGGAGGTGCTAGGGCAGTCCTAAAAATCCAGCTGCTGTTGTGTTTCTTCCTCCTTCAGGTTCATTTCCCAGGGGTCGGTTTCTCCCATGGGTGCGGGTTCATCCTCGGGGCCCTAATTTTCTAAGGAAGACACCTTGCATCGTCCAGGGGTGGTTAGTTTGCGCCTGGCAGCTTTGAACTGTTCACAGATGTCGTGCAGTAGGCATCAGTGACTGCACACAGAGAACTCCCAGGGGTTGATTGAGATAAGGTTCTGGTACTCCTTATGGCTGGGGCACTTGCTTGTGGGGTGGGCCCTGGGTAAACTGGATGCAGGTGCTGCGTTGATCTGGGGTAGCGGTGGTCGAGGTTTGTTGTGCGGTGTTGGTTTATTCATGGGGAATTTACTGACCACGTTAATTTGTTGAGGGGCAGAGCAGGAGGTTAAGAGCTGTCGTACCAGCTGGATATCTCGGTCAAGGTCTCCCATTGGGTCGTGAATCGTAAAATGTTTTTTGACCATGCTGGGGAGGACTCTGAGGAGAGTGTTGAAAGTATGTTCTTCCCTGTTTCATCATCTGCTTCTAGGTAAGCGGCAGTGACGAGTCGCCTGGCCTGGATCAGAGTGTCATCCATGTTGCCGTCATATGCTAGGCTATCCAATTAGGATAGTGCTACTACCTTTCCCAATGAGCTTGTGATAGCCTGGATTACTAATTTGTAAAGTTTGCCCATGTGAGTTCAGGGACGACTTTTGGTGCAATATTGGCCACAGCTTTGCCCTGTAGATATGTGTGGATGTCATACTGTTCTGGGTCGAATTTGGGCAATTGTACGTGGGGTTTTGTCGTCATTTTGACTGATTTCCCTGTTGGTCCTCTCTGTATATGCCTGGATCAAGAACCACCGCTGTCCACAAGTGTTATGCTAGGTGTTTAAGGGGCGGCTTCCCGTCCATAGAACGCCTAGAGTGCAGCTGGGTTCCCTTTCTAGACCAGAGCTTAGACAAATAAGCGAGGACCAGGCCATAAAAACACAGGGCAACAACCTTACACGTATATTGACAAATTCATCTGCTGTGGAACAGGTAGACAATCTTACACAATCTCATAGGCAAAAATCAGTACATAGGCTAGTATTAGTGGGTAGAGTATCAAACAGGATACTATATGTGCAGGAGTCTAAGTCTGGTTCAGAAAGGCAAAGGCACTATTACACTGTCCATGGTGAGGAGGCACTGTCGTGAGGCATTCACTGTTCTAACACTTAGTTTATAGACTGAGCACGGAGGGGGGGTCGTTGTTAATGACTCTGCACAAGGGAGGGGAGTAACTGATAACACCATTTTACAGGCGCCGTTACAGGGGAGCAAGCGCGGGGCACTGTTTGTAATATTCACTGCCTGTACTTTTGTACTTGAGATCTTACGTTCTTACTTGGCCTCACTGTACAATTGTAGCTTGATTTCACTAGGGCGCCTGTCCTCTTACACTCACTGGTCTCGGTCTTTTCTGGGCCTCACAGTACAGTGGTATCACGGTAAACTCACTCTCGTGCCTTAAGTGCCGGCCTCACTGTTCACTGTAAATTCACTGTCTTTAGGTCCACTTTGTTTCACCGGGGGAAGGGAGGTCCAGGGCTTACAACTCTCGGCCTGGGGGAGGCAGAGGGCCTTGAGGAGTCCCTTCATCCCGCGGCCACGGGACCATTCTCAGGGGCGTCATCTCTCGGCTGGGGTGTGGGCTGTGTATGGCAAAGAGCCCCTCATTGTTGGGGCTGGGGACTGGGGTCTGGCCCTCAGAACCGGGGCCAAACGGGCGTTGGAGGTGCTCACTTAGGCATCTGGTAGAGGACGGGTGTCGCCTTCATCGGAGTGGGGAGTGGGCCTGCCTGGGGGACGTCCTCGGAGGGGCGCCGGCTGCGGTCTTCTGCTGGAGGCGCTGTCATCAGGGCTGGACTGTGGCATCATTCCCTGCCAGAGTCTGTCAGGTAGGCGCCCTCTTCCTCAAGACGGTGGAAGAACAACCCCGGGGACAGTACGGGACCTCTCCACCAAACCTCAGGGCAGTGGTCCTCCTCCTGGAGGTTGCCTCGGTCTGGGTGGACAGGAGGGTAATCTGTGCTCCTGCCGGAGGGCAGGACTGAGCACAGCTCACCGTCTCTTTGTGGAGTCACAGGGGATGAGAGACTTTGGCGTCTCTCCCCGGCATGGCTACCAGCTGTTGCTGGGTTCCCTTGGGCAACAGATGGAGGGTGGCTACAGGCCGTCCCTTCGCTGTTGGCGAGGCTACAGGCCGTTCCTTCGCTGTCGGCGAGGCTACAGGTCGTAGCTGGGGCCTGACTCCCTGACGAGAATGCAGGCAAAGTGTGGCTACTGGCCGTCACCTGCCTGTCGGTGCGGCTACCAGCCATCAACAAAGTCCTGCAAGGAGGACGACGTGCAGGAGAGGAGTGTCTACAGGCCATCTCCTCCCTATGGGTGTGGCTACGGGCCGTCGCCAGTGTCGTACTCTCCGAGGCAACTACAGAAGGAGAGGAGACGTACCGGTCTCTCCCCAACGTGGCTACAGGCCGTCGCTGGTCTCTGTAGGGGTGTGAGCAGCACTGGGCGGAGTGGCTAAGGGCTGTGTCCTAATCAGTGGCCCGGCTACAGGCCGTGGCCTTTTTTGGTGAGCGGCTACAGGCCATCTCTGGTGTCTGGCTACAGGCTGTGGCCCTTTTTGGTGAGCGGCTACAGGCCGTCTCTGGTGCCTGGCCACAGGCCATGGCCCTTTTTGGTGAGCGGCTACAGGCCGTCTCTGGTGCCTGGCTACAGGCCGTGGCCCTTTTTGGTGAGCGACTACAGGCCATCTCTTTAGTCTCTGAGTGGCTACAGGCCGTCTCAAGTGCCCGGCTACAGGCTGTGGCTGGGGTGCTACTCTGAACTGTTAGGCCACTTCCACCCCGATCCTGCCAGAGGTCAACTCACCCGGAAGGTAGTGTACTTTGACTAAGGTGGTGGCGGTGAGTGAGTTCCAGGGAATAGGGGCATGTGGCTCAGGTGAATTTATGACCATATTGCCTGGGCACATTCCGCGCACCGTCTAGCCCTCCGTGTCCTCCTCCTGGGGGTGTGGTGGTGGCCTGTGCTGCCACAGGCAACATTTTATATGCCATTCAAATTACTAAAATAATACTCAAAAAAATCATAGCCAATATGTATGATCTCCTTTATTTTCAGAATTTTATACTGTATGATCATAGACAGGGTGGAAGTGAAGTTAGCAGGGGAGTGAGAGATAAAAATGGTAGATTATCAGTGGAGAAGGGAGAAAAAGTGAGCAGATGGAGAGAACACTTTAAGGAATTGTTGAACATAGAGGATGGAAGTAATGCCAGTATAAGTGGCTGGGGAATGGCTGGGAGAAGGAGGGAGGTGAGAAGACAGGAAGAAATCAGTAGGATAGAAGTTGTGGAAACAATGAAGAAAGTTAAATCGGGGACAGCCCCAGGAATTGATGGAGTGTGTGCTGAAATGCTGAAGCATGGGGGAGAGATAGTAGTAGAATGGGTGTGGAAGATGTGCAGATTGGCCTGGGAGGAAGGTAGAGTCCCGAAGGATTGGAAGTCAGGTATAATTATTCCCTTGTACAAAGGAAAAGGGGAAAAAGAAGTGTGTGGTAATCATAGGGGCATATGTCTTCTTAGTATAATAGGAAAAGTGTATGGTAGGATACTTATTGACAGAGTTAGAGAAAGAACAGAAAAATTAGTTGGAGAAGAACAGGGAGGCTTTAGGAAGGGAAGAGGTTGTGTAGATCAGATATTCGTTCATAGATCTTTAGTGGAAAAGTTTCTAGAGAAGGGAAAGAAGTTGTATGCGGCTTTCATGGATTTGAAGAAAGCATATGACAGGGTGGATAGACAAGGATTGTGGAAAGTGTTAAGAAAATATGGAGTTGATGGGAAGTTGTTGAATGCTGTGAAGAGTATGTACGATGGTGCGAAGGCTGCAGTGCGTGTGAATGGTGAACTAAGTGAATTTTTCTCTTTGAAAGTTGGTTTGAAACAGGGATGTGTCATGTCTCCATGGCTGTTCAATCTGTACATGGATGGGGTAATAAAAGAGGTACAAGGTAGGGTAGTGGATGTTGGAGTAGACCTGGTGAGAGAGGGTAGTGTTCAGAAACTCCCTGTACTGTTGTTTGCAGAAGATACTGTGTTGTTGAGTGAAGACAAAGGGGAGCTGCAAGGCTTGGTGGATGAGTTTGGGAGAGTGTGTAAGAAACGGAATCTAAAGGTGAATGTAGGGAAGAGTAAAGTGATGGTCTTTGAGAGAGGTGAAGTCAGTGAATGTACAGCGAGGTTGGATGATGAGGAATTGGAAAATGTGAGTACTTTCAAGTACTTGGGTAGTGTGATGAGTAAGGATGGAGATTTGGAGGGTGAAGTGCTTGAAAGGGTACAGCAAGGAAGAAAGGTTGCTGGTTCTTTGAAAGCAGTGATAAGAAACAGGGAAGTGAGCATGGAAGTGAAAAAGTTACTACATGACAGTATTGTGATACCAACTCTAACGTATGGAAGTGAAGCTTGGACGTTGTTGGAAGGACACAAGTCAAGAGTGAGAGCAGTGGAAATGAGTTATTGAAGAGGAGCCTGTGGAGTCACATGGAGAGACAGGCTGACGAATGAGGATATAAAGGAGCGTTGTGGTGTGGATGTGGATGTGATAGGAAGCGTTATGAGGAACACACTGAGGTGGTTTGGCCATGTGGAGAGGATGGAGGGTGAAAGACTGACGAAGAGAGTGTATGTGAGTGAGGTGGAGGGGGGAAGAGGGAGGGGAAGGCCGAGGATGAGATAGAGGGATGGGATGGAGAGGTATATGAGAGAGGGGTGTGTGAGTTGGGAGCAGGGCAGTGAAATGGCAGGGGACAGGGCGACATGGAGGCGATTTGTTTGTGGCCACCCCAAACGGGATTAAGGCGTCTGGCAATAGATAGATAGACAGATGATCATAGACTCGATGCCAAAGTCTCAGGCTTTCACAACTACACCTTGCTTAACTTATATTTGATTAGCTGGATATTGTAGCCAGTCTTTCATATATGTTAAGGCCTGCCTGTCATACATTATTAATATCAACTTACGTTCTGACAGTCCATGTATTATCTGAAATTTAATAATTTGTAAATTTAAGCATTGAACATTTGGCCAAGAGACTCGCGCATGTGCATTAAAGGGACAGTCCTGAATAGGAGAACAGTCCATACTTAATGTGTAATGCTAGGTGTAAATGGGCTCGACTTCTCGTTCCTAAAACACCTAACGTGGAGCGGGGTCCTCTTTCGAGACCGGAGCTTAGTGCAATAAAGAGAGGCAGGACATAAAAACTCTAGGCAATAACCTTTACACGTATATTACTACAATCAGACACAGGATAAATCAGCAGATATTACAACATAATATATAGCAATATAAAACCCTTATCTAGGACAGGTATATCTCGCAGGATACTTGCTTATCTGATATTAATGCCAACCAATCAAACCTAGTGTATTCAGGGTACAGTGAATATAGGCGCGCGCGTGAGGCCAGGGGAGTGTCTCTCACAAAGGGGGGGGGGAGAAAAGGGGGGGTGCGGGGAGTGACTTGTAACGGCTAGGAGGGAGTTATGGTAATACTGGAGAGAAACAAGGATTAAAAATGAGGATTACACGTTTTCCAATAGCAAAGGGACTTTGGTAATTGATTCTATTCTTGGTTTACACTTACACTAGATACTGGGACGAGGGAATGTCGTACAGGATTGAAGGGGTAGCGGGAGTGGGGGAATATCACTAACACTTTCTCGTATTACTTCTTTAGAGCTCACAGCAGTAGGGCTGTATTGCTACGGAGGAATTTCCAGGCGGCACAGTCTTACTAATTGTATATAAGGGACGTCACTCATAAATATAGTTCATCAGATCTTGGTTCGCACACTCGTCCTTAATTCTCTCACTGGTTTCTTACTTGTCCCGATATTCACTATATTAAGTCACTGCACGATACTACACTAGGCAAAGTCACACTTAACCTAAATCACTTGCACTGTTTCTGGGCAGCATCACACGTATTCATCGTGGGGGGCAGGGGCGGGAACACGCCGTCGGCAATCCTGCCGGGCTAGGGGCACCGCCAAGGGGAGGCGTGCCAAGAGGGCACGGGACAACTCGTAGGGGCATCCTCTCGCGTCCTGGGCTACCCGTGGCTTCCGGGCTGGGCTCAGGGGTATGGCCCTCGGGACTGGGGCCGAATAGCTCCAGGAACCTCTGGTGTAAGTCTCGGCCAGAGGTGGGAGCCTTACGTTGCCGTAGGGGCGTATGAAGATCGCGCCCGGGTGTCCTGGGGAGGATCAGGAGAGACTGCAGACTGCGGTCTCCAGCGTCTAGGGGCGCTGACAGGGGAGGGCTGCGGCATCGGCTTACGCTGGGGCCCGTCAGGTGCGTCTGTTCCAGAGCCAGGCGTAGGGAGCAGAGGCCAGGGGAGGCTCGGATGTCCTGGGGAGGATCGGGAGAGACTGCAGACTGCTGTCTCCAGCATCTAGGGGCGCCGACAGGGGAGGGCTGCGGCATCGGCTTACACTGGGGCCCGTCAGGTGCGTCTGTTCCAGAGCCAGGTGTAGGAAGCGAAGGCCAGGGGAGGCTGTGAGGCCTGTCTGGGCCACTCTGGGATGGGAGGCCTGGGCTCTTGTCTCCTGCCGGGGTGACATCTCGCTCCTTGCCTCCTTCCGTGCACCTTCGGAGCGACAGTGGGCCGTCTCACGAGGGCGGGAGCGACAATAGGCCGTCTCTACCAGGGCACCTTCGAAGTGACAATAGGCCATCTCACAAGGAGGGGAGCAACAATAGGCCATCTCACGAGGAGGGGAGCGACAATAGGCCGTCTCTACCAGGACACTTTCGGAGCGACAATAGGCCGTCTCTACCAGGACACTTTCGGAGTGACAATAGGCCGTCTCTACCAGGACACTTTCTGAGCGACAATAGGCTGTCTCTACCAAGACACTTTCTGAGAGACAATAGGCCGTCTCTACCAGGACACTTTCGGAGCGACAATAGGCCATCTCACGAGGGCGGGAGCGACAATAGGTCGTCTCTACCAGGACACTTTCAGAGCAACAATAGGCCGTCTCATGAGGAGGGGTGCCGTCTGGAGTGTCTAGAACAACTCCACCCCTAGCTGGTTCAACAATCCCACTCCGTGAAGGTAGTGTCCTTCTCCTACGACGCCGATGGCGTGGTGGCTGCATGACATATGGGTGCACGGCCCAGGCTGACATATGCCGTTGTTGCCGGGGGTTGTTCCGACCGGTGGCGGCTATCCTGTGGGGTCCGTGTGGGGGTGTCAGCACGTTCCCGGGCATACTGGGCTGTATCTTGCTTGCCTCATTGTCGGGGGCACTATGGTATTCTTCTGTTTCCATTTCAGGGGCACTGCTTTGTAAGTCACGCATTTTACCACTCTCCCCCTGTAAAAAGTCACGTCCTCGTGGCTGGAGGTGGAATGCTTGCGTGTTATAGGAAGTGTACATGGGCTGGAGGTGTTGCAGCACGGTTTGCCAGGCGACGGTGTAGAGGTTTTCTTCCTGCTCCGGGTCGCAGGTGAGGAAGAGTGTGGAGGCCATGGTGGTAGACTGGAGGAGGGTTATCAGGTGGTGTGGCCTGCGGAGTCTGTGGTTCCTGCCAAGGGTAGGCGCCCATACAGCACGCTTCACTCTCATCTTGGTTGGTGTGGCTGTCGGCGTGGTCAGAAGCTGAATACTGGATACCGAGGGTAAGGGCCGGGTTTTGTGCCGTGGTAATGCGGCATTGAGTCTCTGGGGAGTACAGGTAGAGGGGAATTGGGCCTGATAGAGCTTGATGGTGTGAAATCGTGGGGAGGTGAGTGGTGTAGGAGTGTGTGTGTATCGGGCGGGCGGGCATGAGAGGCGGCCCGAGCGAGTGGTGGTGGTCTTGAGGGTCGGGGTGGGAGGGGAAGTGGGCATATGGGGTGGGCAGGTCGTTTCGCGTGTTCTGGGCGCGGTAGGGCGTGGTGTTGGTGGAGTGGGTGTACGCATGGTGGGTGGGGGAGGGTTGGTGGTAGTGGGTTGTGGTGAGGGCGTGGTGGCGTGGGCAGAAGAGGTGGGAGTGGGCGTTGAGGGGGGGGGCAATGGAGGGAAGGGGTGAGGGTGAGTGAGGGGTGGCGGGGGAGGTGTCAGGTGAGGTGCTGGGGGTGGTGGCAGCCGGGGAGGCGGAGCTGGTAGGGGGGGTGGAGTGGGAGGGTCAGGAGGAAACGTAGCACTCATATGTGAATGTAGAGGGTGGTGCGGGGGCTGGAGGGGGCTGGGGGTGTGGGGCCAGGGCAGGGGAGGTGGGCGTGCGGAAAGGCCGCACGTGGCGGTTGCGTAGGGTACAGGGAGTGCCGTGGTAGTCTATGACCACCTGGTATGGGTTGGGGACGCGGGTGATTGTGTGGGGCCCCGTGAAGTGGGGGGCGAGCTTGTGGGGAGTGGGGAGTTAGGCGATGACAACTGTGTCACCCGGGTTGAAGGGGTTGGAGGTTGTGTCGGGCCCAAGGTCCAGATTCTTTTGTAGGTGGTGTATCTGCCCTTTTAGCAGGTGTAGCGGGTCTGTAGTGGGAGCGGAAGCTGGTGGCTGCAGGTGGTGGCGTAGGGGTGGTAGGAGGGGAGTTTCCCCAAAGATTTTCTCATGGGGGGAAACCCTGTCTTCTCGAGGGCATGAATTCATGCCCCACTGGACACTATTCACATGCGCCGGCCAGTCGTCATTCTTTGTAGCCTCGATTCGGGTGCATAGCTGATTGATAAGGGTACGATGGCTACGTTCACATACGGCGTTCCCTTGAGGCCAGTATGGTGAGAGTGGGAGATCTTATATCCGAAAATTCTGGCTAGCTCCTCCCAGACTTTTCAGGAGAACTCGGGGGCATTACCGGAATGGATGGCTTTTGGGATGCCAAAGTAAAGAAACACGTGTCAGAGAAGGGCATCGGCGACAGCGACGGCATGATGTTCCTTAGCCGGGCAGGCTACTACGAATTTTGAATACGTGTCTACAAAAGTGATCATGTATTTATATCCAGATTTGGGGGGAAGAGGGCCTACTACGTCGATCACCAGGAGTTGCCAGGGCTTGTGGGCGGTGATATGGCCCGATGGTCCGGCGGTCCGGGTGATATCTTTCCCAAGTGTGCAGGCGCGGCAAGTCTGGATAATTTCCTTGGCGAGGGTGGAGGGATTTGGGGCCCAGTAAATGTCATTGAACACCAGTAATAATTTTTTGGTACCCAAGTGGATGCCGTTGTGGGCATGGAGGTGGCGCAGGGTGTCACGTGCCGCATCGGGGGTCAAGAGCATATGCCCGGACGGGGTTAGGAGGTGGTCGCCCTGTCGGCATAGCTTAGGGAATAGGTGGGCAGGGATCCAGGGGGACCATTCCTTGTGGTGCCAGAGTTGTAGGAGGTCCGGGTCTGGCTGTACCGCATGGATGGGGAGGCGGGAAAGGGCATCTGCATTGGTGTGGAGCTTTCCGGGCCTGTATGAAATTTCGTACTGAAACTCCTCTAGGGTGTCACGCCACCTGACGAGTTGGGCGTTATGGGAGTCCGACTGGCGTAACCATTGGAGTGATTGGTGGTCAGTGATTATTGTGACTTGGGTCCTGGAAAGATAAGCCCTAAAATATTGGAGCGCCCAGATTATGCCGAGGCATTCTCGCTTGGTGGCGGCATAGTTCTTTTCAGCCGGATTCAGAGTGCGACTGGCGCAGGCAGTGATGTGTTCTCTGCCGGCCTGTACCTGGGCTAGGACGGCGCCTATCGTGGTAAGGGACACATCAGTGTAGAGGCGAAAAGGAAGAGCATAGTCGGGGAAGGCTAAGATGGGGGCAGAGACGAGCTTGTCTTTTAGCTGTTGAAAAGCAGCTCGCTGGTCCTCGGTCCAGAGAAAAGGTTCCCCTTTCCGTGTCAAATCGTGAAGGGGCTTGGCAATCTGCGCGAATCCCTTCACGAAGCGACGGTAATAGGATGTGAGTCCCAGGAAGGCGCGGACGCCGTGGACCTCCTGCAGCGGCGGTATGTCCGCTATGGCACGGAGCTTGTCAGGATCTGGGGAAATTCCTGCTTGGGAAATAGTATGTCCCAGGAACGAGGCGGTTCTAGCAGCTAGGACACATTTAGAAGGATGTAGCTTGAGGCCTGCCTGGTGAAAACTCGACGGAGGCACTGCAAGTGGTCAGCCCAGGTCTGGCTAAAAACAATGACGTCGTCAAGATAAACTAAACATATTTCCCAAGTGAGGCCGCTCAAGACAGATTCCATTAGTCGGGAGAAAGTGGCAGGGGCGTTGCAGAGGCAGAATGGCAGAACATTAAATTCGTGATGTTTGCCATTACTGGTGGAAAAGGCCGTCTTGCCTCGATGGTCCGAATGGACGGGGACCTGCCAGTATCCAGACTGGAGGTCGAGGGTAGAAAACCAAGACGCCCCGTAGAGGGAGTCTAGGGAATCGTCAATGCGGGGGAGGGGGGTGGCATCTTTAATGGTGACGTCATTCACGCGGGGTAGTCGATGCAAAATCGCATCGTGCCGTCTTTCTTTTTTACTAGAACGATGGGGGAGGACCATGGGCT
This sequence comes from Coenobita brevimanus, assembly GCF_032717465.1. Taxonomy (NCBI): domain Eukaryota; kingdom Metazoa; phylum Arthropoda; class Malacostraca; order Decapoda; family Coenobitidae; genus Coenobita; species Coenobita brevimanus. The sequence continues at coordinate 20,417,391 of NC_137018.1, forward strand.
GGTGGAGGGGGAAATAACACCTGCCTCTACCATTTCGCACACCTGGCGGTCCTCCTCTTCTCTCTGTCGGGGGTTCTTACGTTGGGATGGTTGTCGTATAGGTGGGCCTGTCGTATGAATTTCATGCAACAGGTACATGGTATGCCCTATATCTGCTGGTCCTGTCGCAAACAAATCCTGGAAATCCAGGAGGAGGCGGTGTAGGGTGTCTGACTGCTGGTCGGAGAGATGGTCGGGGATGGGGGGTAGAGGGGTGGGGAGGTGGGAGGAGGATGGGGCACAGGGCTCGCCTTCCTCCATCTCTCCGATGATAAGACCCTTGGGGAGGGTGAGAGGGGACTTGGCGAGATTGGCGATGTGGATGGCGGTGTGGTGGGGTGGGAGGAAGGTGGGGGACATAAGGCAGGCAGAAAGGGCTCCGGAGGGGAGGAGGGGGGAGAACAAAATGGAGGGACCTGAGGGTCTATTAAGGGGCACCCAAGCCTCATGGTGGGAGGGGATGGTAACAGCGGCAGAGACGGTGGCGGGGAAAGAAGGAGCAGGAGTGAGGTGAAAAGGCACGGGAGGGGGAGGAGAGGGGGGCGGGGGAAGGGGAGCACTGGGGGGAGGAAGGGGGTGAATCCTCCGGCCGGGGCCGCGGCGTGCATGTGCAAACGGCCGGGGTGGAACGGGGTGGGGGGCGGAACTGAAGTTGTCGGTGGCGACAGTCGATCGTAGCTCCGAGTTTTTGGAGCAAGTCCAGTCCTAAATACCCGTCATAACTCCAGCAGGAGGAATAAAAAATGATGAATGGATGTTGGGTGGACACCGGCTGGTGGGTGTCAACCCGTAGGGCCCGAGTTTCCCCACGGATGGACAGGGGGCCATCCCCCGTGTCCACAAGGTGAGTGGTAGTAGGGTGGAGTGGGCCAAACCGCGATCTGTAGCGGGAGAAATAGTGGCTGTAAAGGCAGGACCTGGCCGCTCACGTATCGACTAGCAGTCTGCCCTTCATGCCGTTTATTTTCATCTTGTGGTATACTGGGGAGCGATACTTAGAGGTAATGGCCCCCGCCACCGCGGGTTGGTGTGGGGGGAGGCCTAAAAATCCAGCTGGCTAGGGCTTTCATTCTCCTGTTACTGCTCCAGTTCTCCTGAATGGGGCTCGTCCATGGGCATCAGCTCGTCCCCTGGGGCCTCGCCTTCTAAGCCGGACACTTTACGCGAACCCGGGGCTGTGATTCTGCGGCGAGCAGCTTTAAGCTGGTCCCGTATGTTATGAAGGGGGCAGCGGGAGTTGCAGGCTATGAATTCCCACGGGTTGACAAGAATTAGGTTCGCGTTTTCTCGCGGGGCGGGGCGCCGATGGGAGGGGTGTGCCCTGGGCGGGCTAGGCGCCGGGGTCGGGCTGGTGTGAGGCAGAGGTGGACGTGGTGTGGCTGGGGGAGCCGGGGGTTGGGTGGTGAATTTCTTAACAACATTGATTTGCTGTGGAGAAGGGCAGGCGGTCAGGAGACACCGTATCAGCTGTATATCTCTATCCATGTCTCCTGCTGGGTCATGGATAGTGAAGTGTTGCTTAACAACACTCGGGAGCACTCTGAGCAGAGTGTTAAATGTATGCTGATACCGGGTTTCCTCATCTGCCTCCGGGTAGGCAGCAGTAACCAGGCGTCTTGCTTGTATCAGGGTATTATCTAAATCCCCGTCGAATGAAAAACTATCCAATTGGGATAGAGCCACCACTTTCCCTAATGATGGGGTGATGGCTTGTACAGTGAAGTTCTGGGACGATTTTCGGTGCTATGTTCGCCGCCGCTTTACCCAATAATGGTAGTGTGACTGCAATTTTCTGTTGGTCATTTTCAGAGCCAATATCCAGCAAGGGTTTAATTATTGCCAGATATGTGTGTATATCATACTGGTCGGGGTCAAATTTGGGTAACTGAACGAGCGGTTTAGTTGCCATTTTGCCAAATATTCCTGATTACCTCTCTTTTACGCCTGGGTCAAGAACCACCGCTGGCCGCCAGTGTAATGCTAGGTGTAAATGGGCTCGACTTCTCGTTCCTAAAACACCTAACGTGAAGCGGGGTCCTCTTTCGAGACCGGAGCTTAGTGCAATAAAGAGAGGCAGGACACAAAAACTCTAGGCAATAACCTTTACACGTATATTACCACAATCAGACACAGGACAAATCAGCAGATATTACAACATAATATATAGCAATATAAAACCCTTATCTAGGACAGGGATATCTCACAGGATATTTGCTTATCTGATATTAATGCCAACCAATCAAACATAGTGTATTCAGGGTACAGTGAATATAGGCGCGCGCGTGAGGCGCGGGAAGTGAGTCTCACAAAGGTGGGGGGAGAAAAGGGGGGGTGCGGGGAGTGACTTGTAACGGCTAGGAGGGAGTTATGGTAATACTGGAGAGAAACAAGGATTAAAAATGAGGATTACACGTTTTCCAATAGCAAAGGGACTTTGGTAATTGATTCTATTCTTGGTTTACACTTACACTAGATACTGGGACGAGGGAATGGCGTACAGGATTTACGGGTAGCGGGAGTGGGGGAATATCACTAACACTTTCTCGTATTACTTCTTTAGAGCTCACAGCAGTAGGGCTGTATTACTACGGAGGAATTTCCAGGCGGCACAGTCTTACTAACTGTATATAAGGGACGTCACTCATATAGTTCATCAGATCTTGGTTCGCACACTCGTCCTTTATTCTCTCACTGGTTTCTCGCTTGTCCCGATATTCACTATATTAAGTCACTGCACGATACTACACTAGGCAAAGTCACACTTAACCTAAATCACTTGCACTGTTTCTGGGCAGCATCACACGTATTCATCGTGGGGGGCAGGGGCGGGAACACGCCGTCGGCAATCCTGCCGGGCTAGGGGCACCACCAAGGGGAGGCGTGCCAAGAGGGCACGGGACAACTCGTAGGGGCGTCCTCTCGCGTCCTGGGCTACCCGTGGCTTCCGGGCTGGGCTCAGGGGTATGGCCCTGGGGACTGGGGCCGAATAGCTCCAGGAACCTCTGGTGTAAGTCTCGGCCGGAGGTGGGAGCCTTACGTCGTCGTGGGGGCGTATGGAGATCGCGCCCGGGTGTCCTGGGGAGGATCAGGAGAGACTGCGGACTGCGATCTCCATCATCTAGGGGCCCCGACAGGGGAGGGCTGTGGCATCGGCTTACGCTGGGGCCCGTCAGGTGGGTCTGTTCCAGAGCCAGGCGTAAGGAGCGGAGGCCAGGGGAGGCTGTGAGGCCTGTCTGGGCCACTCTGGTATGGGAGGCCTGGGCTTTTGTCTCCTGCCGAGGTGACGTCTCGCTCCTTGCCTCCTTCCGTGCACCTTCGGAGCAACAGTGGGCCGTCTCACGAGGGCAGGAGCGACAATAGGCCGTCTCTACCAGGGCACCTTCGGAGCGACAATAGGCCGTCTCTACCAGGGCACCTTCGGAGCGACAATAGGCCGTCTCACGAGGAGGGGAGCGACAATATGCCGTCTCTACCAGGACACTTTCGGACCGACAATAGGCCGTTTCACGAGAAGGGGCGCCGTCTGGAGTGTCTAGAACAACTCCACCCCTAGCTGGTTCAACAATCCCACTCCATGAAGGTAGTGTCCTTCTCCTACGACGGCGACGGCGTGGTGGCTGCGTGACATAAGGGCACACGGCCTGGGCTGACATATGCCGTTGTTGCCGGGGGTTATTCCGACTGGTGGCAGCTATCCGGTGGGGTCCGTGTGGGGGTGTCGGCACGTTTCTGGGCATACTGGGCTGCAACTTGCTTGCCCCGTTGTTGGGGGCACTATGGTATTCTTCTGTTTCCATTTCGAGGGCACTGCTTTGTAAGTCACGCATTTTATAATGTTTACCAAAGACAGTGCTTCAGTGCTTGTTTCCTCCGTCCAGTGTTAATGTTTGAGAATGAACTATACTGAATTAAAGGGATTAAGTGCCATAACTCAAATTCAGAGGCTGCCGAATTAAATCAGGGACTACTTATCAGCCTTCATTATTATCAATATCCTATCCTAGTAACGTCAATATTCAAAACTCGCTCAGTGGAGAGAGAGAGAGAGAGAGAGAGAGAGAGAGAGAGAGAGAGAGAGAGAGAGAGAGAGAGAGATTTCTATCAGCTGATGTACAAAGTGAATGAATGGCTTGCACTGATGCACCAGAAGAAAAAAATATGCCTGTTTACTCTTATTACTAGTGTTATTACTTTAACGCTGCGCTGCCCTTTGATTTGTATTTATGGCGAAATTACATTACATGGCAGAGTTTTAATGGGGTGCTTCTGAAAAGCCTAGTATTCCGGTAGATGTCAGCACCATTGGGACAAACACAGTCCCCGCGCTGTTTAAAAAGCATATTTTTCTTTGTTTAATATCTACACTGTTGCATGAAACTGAATCATAGTAATGTCATATACCGTAATATAAATAATACAAACAGAACACGTATATGTAACGTAGCGTGAATTGTTTATACAGTATTTATCCTAAACGGAAATTAGAATATGATTGATGGAACATGATGGCAACCCGCCATTTCAGTGGTCCTATGTCATTTAATTACTGCTACATTTAGTGCAAGTTAAGTTCTTAATACATAGTGTACTGCTGGGCCAGCTTCCCATCCTGTAAACGCCTAGTGTGTAGCGGGGCTCTCTTTCTAGACTGGAGCTTAGACAAATAGGAGAGAGGTAGGACACAAAAACTCAAGGCAACAACCTTACACGTGTATTACTAAGTTGTACAGTGGAACGGGTCGATGTCCGGATACAGATACACTGGACAATTACAACTCTTACATCTAGATATGAGTTATCAGTATCGTGCAGGATACTGCTCGGATCAAAATGAATAGCACTTGGGGCAGAGGTTTACGTATTATTAGTTATAGGAAGTCTAAGTTTTATATATTCATGGAGTCGCTGGTATTGTTTCACTGTTGGTAAGTGTTTCTTTGGCACTGGGTCTGGATACGGTTTTAGCATTATGAGGTGTTATCATATGGCAGTGTACTCACTATTATAGACCCGTCTCTCACTGTATGGCCGTGTTCGCGGTTGCAGTCACTTTTGCTCACTCCACCGCTTTGGTATTATCACTGACTTGGGTTATGTTGTCAGTTCACTGGTCTGCCTCTATGTCACTGTGTCATGGACACTGTGTTATCGCTGTCACTCCTTTCTGATCAGGGCGTTGTGGCGGTCAGGTACAAGGGCGGCGGAGGTGTCACAGCCTTACTACTGATGGGGCTGGATTCCGCCGGGGGCCTCTACATCCAGAGGCCACGGGATCACACACAGGGGCGTCCTCTCTCGTCCGGGGCTGCAGGTGGCGGAGGGCCCCACACTTCCAGGGCTGGGGGTGGGAGTACAGCCCTCAGGGCTGAGGCCGAATAATTGCCTGAACTTCTCACTCAGGCGCCTAATGGAGGACGAAGATAGGCATCGGGATGTGGGGAGATCTCACCCGGGAGTCCTGGGGGCGGTCTGGAGTTCATGAGAGCAGCGGTCCCCGGTGCTTGGCAGCGCCATCAGGAAGGGGCTGCAACACTGGCCTACGTCGGGGTCCAACAGGTGGGTCTTCTCCAGAGTCGATTGCAGGGAGCAGAGGCCGGGGGAAGTCAAGGGGCCTCTCCAGTACTTCTCTAGGCTGGGGACTCCCTCTGAGTCATGGGTAGGAGAACAGGAGTCAGTTCCTGACGGAGGAGTGGGTACTGGCCGTCTCCTGCTGTAGGGCCCAGCTACTGGCCGTGGCCTTCCAGGGGTGCAGCTACCGGCCATCGCCAAGGTCCGGCTACTGGCCATGGCCTGGGGGAGGGAGCAGCTACCAGCAGACCCAAGGGCACCTTCGGAGTGGCTACAGGCCACCTCCTGACAAAGGCGGGAGCGGCTACAGGCCATCTCCTGATTTCACTCAGAGCAGCTACAGGCCGTCTCCTTCAGGAGGGTTGAGCGGCTACAGGCCGTCTCGAGAAGGGCACCTTCAAAGCGGCTACAGGCGGTCTCCTGACGAAGGCGGGAGAGGCTACAGGCCATCTCCTGATTCCCCTCAGAGCGGCTACAGGCCGTCTCCTTCAGGAGGGTTGAGCGGCTACAGGCTGTGATGGGGAGGGCACCTTCAGATTGGCTACAGGTGGTCTCCTGACGAAGGCGGGAGCAGCTGCAGGACGTCTCCTGATTTCCCTCAGAGCGGCTACGGGTGGTCTCCTGACGACGGCGGGAGCGGCTGCAGGCTGTCTCCTGATTTCCCTCAGAGCGGCTACAGGTCGTCTCCTTCAAGAGGGTTGAGTGGCTACAGGCCATCTCAAGAAGGGCACCTTCAGAGCGGCTACAGGCCATCTCAAGAAGGGCACCTTCAGAGCAGCTACAGGCCGTCTCGAGAAGGGTACCTTCAGAGTGGCCACAGGCCGTCTCGAGAAGGGCACCTTCAGAGCAGCTACAGGCCGTCTCGAGAAGGGCACCTTCAGAGCAGCTACAGGCTGTCTCCTGATGAAGACAGGAGTGGCTACAGGCCATCTCCTTATTCCCCTCAGAGTGGCTACAGACTGTCTCCTTCAGAAGGGTTGAGCGGCTACAGACCATCTCGAGAAGGGGACCTTCAGAATGGCTACAGGCCGTCTCCTTATTTCCCTCAGAGCGGCTACAGGCCATCTCCTTCAGGAGGGTTGAGCGGCTACCGGCTGTCTCAGGGGTGCTGGCAGGAGCTGGAGGATCAGTTCCACCCCGATGTTGGTTGGGGAAGGCTCGCCCGGAAGGTAGTCTGGTATTCCTGCTATGGTGGCGGCGGGTAAGCTCCGGGTCATAAGGGCACGTGGCCTGGGCGGACTTATGCCATTGTCGCTCTGAGTCCCGGCGCGCTGTTGTTACTCCTCTATGGGCTCCTTGTGAGGGTGTCGGGGAACCCCCTGTGGCACTATACTGCATTTTACATAGTTTGTTCAGACTGTAAATTACGCCTATAGTAGGACTCGCGTAAATTTGCGCCTGTGGTGTGGCCCGCACCTGTGTACAGTGTTGCCACGTTTTCTATACCGTCATCTCTCTCTCTCTCCTGGCGGGAGATGTGAGCCACCCTGAGTACTTTTGATTCTTTTATAAATTGTTTATAATTGTGCTTTCATTTGTTAATTTGGTTTTGTTATATATAGTGATATCATTTTTTGTATACAGCGACAGATGACCCGTTATTGCAGTACCATGATTGATTTTCATTCATTCATTCTCTTTCCCCTTCCTCCATCTCTCTCTCAGCCCGACAATGCCTCCACCACCACCATCCCCCATCATGCCGACAATGCATTCAACCTTGCCCCTCTCCTGCCTGCCTCTCTCTCTCTCTCTCTCTCTCTCTTTTATTGCAAGAGACATTTTGGATATTTTCTTTTACATAATATTGTATATATTGTAAATTTGACATCATTTCCACACCATCCCTGAGATCAAGGCCACCGACTGGGTGTGGAAGTGTTGCCGCTCGCGAGTGAATAATGTTTTTTTTTTTTTTAATTCAGTATTGGCATATGCCTACTATTTTGTCCTACATATTAGCTTATGATTATAAATGTGATTATTCCTCGCCCTTAAAATTACGGTAAAAGCCAGTAAATGTGAGCATTTTTCCCTAGCAACACCTGTACAAGCTATGCTTGGGTCTACGGAGGGGTACATACTTTACCTTAGGCCAGACTGGGTGTGTCAGTGTTGCCACTCACAAGAATTATATGAATTATTTCTTTTACTTTGGATATTGGCATATTTCTTCTTTTTTCAGGCTCATTCTCTTATATCCATAACTGTAATATTATTACCCACCCTAAAACTACGCTAAAAAACATTAAAAGTGACTACAATTTCTTTTAGCAACACTGTATAATATGTATGCCATGTTTCTGTGTTACTGTATAAATATTTTATGCATAATAAGAGAATTGTTGATTCATCCATCAAAATACACAAGTGTAAGTTTTACTCATCTGAATTTATCGTATTTGTGTTGCCTTGTACATAAATAGCTTCCGTTTCACATAGCAAGTTGGGGAAACGTGGCACCATTGTACACAGGTGCGGGCCACACCAAAGCCGCAAATTTAAGCGAGTCCTACTATAGTAGGTATCTTGACTCATTCAGCATCTATATGGGCAGAAATTTAATGTTGAGTAAAAACTGGGACTCAACATTTTGCTCATTCCCTTCACGCATGCACACCAAAAGACCCGTGTTGCCACGGTTTGAGAAGGCTATGGTGTTGCCCCCTCAGACCCTCCAAAGTAATTACAGTACCTTACTTTATCTAACCTAACCAGACCACAAGTAGTCTAAATTGTATTATTTTAAGCATTAGTACTGGTGCGTTAGTTTTGAAGATAAATCTCTCGTGAAAAAACTTAAACACTGGACTGTCTTGTGCGCATGCATGAAGGGAGTGAGCAAAATGTTGAGTCCCAGTATTTACTCATCATTAAATTTCTGCCCAAATAGACACTGAATGAGTCAAGATAACCACTAGGCATAATTTACAGTCTGAACAAACTATGTATTAAGAACCTAACTTGCACTAAATGAAGCAGAAATTAAATAAGATAGGACCACTGAAATGGCGGTTGCCATCATATTCCATTACCGACATTTTTTCCATATATGATATATATAAACAACTCACACTACGTTATATATACGTGTTCTGTTTGTATTATTTATATTACTGTATATGACATTACTATGATTCACAGTTTCACACAACAGCGTAGATATTTAACAAAGAAAAATATGCTTTTTAAACAGCGTGGGAACTGTGTTTGTCCCAATGGTGGTGACATCTAACGGAATACTAGCTTTGAAAGCACCCCATTGTATAATACAATGCATTTAACAGACATCTCAGCAAAAAGTTACCACCTTAATGTTTATTTAAAATATGAACACTGAAGAAACAAAATGTATATTTTAATATCAACAGTCTGCATCATTTAACGTACAAGAGGATATTAATGTGTAATAAAGTCGCACACGGGACAAGTGCCCCAGTCCCGATGGCAGAAGAGCAGACTAGATCTACCGTAGCTGCAGCTCTCGCCAGAGAGCCCACTGGGTCTTTTCTTCTCACTGTTGCCAGGTTCTGCGGCACCTGAAGGAGTTCCATCAGGTTCCTCCTCTGCCCCTGTCCCAAGTAGGAGCTCAGGAAGTGCCCACCAGGGCTGCCTGGCTGAAGGAGTGCCCATTGAGTCTTCCTCTCGCCCCTGGACTGGAGTTCCGGCAGGGTTCGTCAAACCCGCCAAGCTGGGGAGCAGGCCACTGTTCGCTCCCCCTCTGTGACTCCCGGAGCTCCTACCGAGGGCAGTGCCTCTTGCTCAGCCCGCCCTTCCTGTGGCAGTGAGGTGTCTTTCTCCCTGCCTCTCTTCTCAAGAGGGTGGGATCTGCTCCCCCGCAGGTACCCCACCAGAGACCAGTCAGGGCGAGATGTCCCCGAGGCCAGGTGTCCTGTCACTGCAGCCCCTCCTTTGCCGCTGAACTCCCCCGGAGCAAGAGGCCGTAGTCCACCCCTGACAGCCTCCTTCTGCAGGTAAGGCCGCAGTCCCCGGAGCCAGCAGGACGCCCCTGATGCCTGCTGTAGCTGCCAGACCTCTCCCAGTGCAGGCAGCCGCAGTCCCCTCCTGACAGCCGCTCCTGCTGGACGGGATTGCGGCCCAGCCAGGGCATCGCCTTCGCAGCTGACCCTCAGCCCGGGCCTCCCCAGGTTTGCCCCCAGGACCTCGACTACAACTAAGGGCCAGCACCGTGCTGTGCACTTCCTGGCCCTATTTGGCCCTAGCCCAGAGGGCTCTGCCTTGCCCAGGGACTCTGTAGAAAGAGGGCCACCCACCACACCACTCACCAACTCCCGCAGGACCCGTGGTGACCTTGCAGGTGACCTACTCCTGGATACACTCCGGACGGCCCGCCCCCAATGCCGCCTGCGGCTTCCGGCATAAGGGCCTCCTGCCCGGTGTACCCGAGTGCCTTGCTCCGCCTCCCCTGTGAGTAAAAGATTCTGAGGTTGTTTGTCCTCTAGCGACTGTGAGAAATGATCCCCTGTGTATCAGCCCCCCCTCCTTTTCCCCAGTGCTCCAAGTGTTCCCCCTCTGCCCCTCCCCATTACCTTCCCGAGTGGAACAGTGAACAGAGAAACTCACATGCGTAGTGTGTGGCGCCAGACCAAGGGCTGTCCCCAAGTATGAACTATCCCCCCCAAGTGCTATACACATCAGACTTGTCTCCCCCCTCCACAGTACCAGTGTCGTGTCTCTCTCCCCCCCCCCCATTCTCGTGGTTGTAGTATATAGCCTCCCCTCGGAACTGGCTATGTCAATGTAAGCTGAAGGTGGTACGTAAGGTATACTTCCAGTAATCAGCCCCCGTGAGAAATCCATACCGCCATAGTATTCTCCCCCCATTTCCGGCCCATGTCACGCGAATAGGTAGTAGGTGTTATATTCCCCCGTCCTACGTCACGCGCATGTAGCATAAGGATAGCCATGATATCGTCTGTGTCACGCAGATGCATATAACTAGCACAGGCGTCCATTTATGTTAGGCGAGCATATATAAGGACCTGAATATACTGCCGTCTGTGTCACGCATTTGGGTATACTGATTTTCATGTGATTGTACTTGCCACATACATGAGGACAGAGCACACCTGGTGTCTTGAATGGGCCATATGTGTATCACTGTGTGGGAATTGCCCTGTATGAGAAAAGGTAGTGTTCTGTGCATTGGTCATACTCACTTAACTAGGTGGCAACATTTAGTGTAAGAACTAATCTTCTGAGCCATCTTGTTGTTTTGTATCACGTAGTTTTGATCACGGATTGTGGTGTGTAATTGAATATTGTTAATATATAAGTGTGTCTCTGATCAGCTGTGTTTGGACTTTCCTTCCTTGCCTGTGGCTGACCCGGTCAAGAACAAAGAACCCAAGGTCGCACCGTACCTGAGCCTGAGAAGTTGGTACTCAGAATGCACTGTATATTGCTGGTGGCTAGCGGTGGTTCTTGATCCGGCAGTAGAACAGCAAGGAAAGAGAAAATCATAAACATGGCTCCCAAACCACATGCGCAACTCCCCAAGTTCGATTCCAAACTCTACAACATACACACCTACACGTCCATGATCAAAGCTACAGTATACTAGATATAAGGTTTGAGAATGACCGTGAGAAGATAGCTGTTATACTTCCCCACCTTAGAAAAATTGTTTCAAGTATAGCCACGAAAACAGTCCCGGAGTTGAAATGGGACCAATTCCAACAAATTGTGATACAAGCCGTCACACCCTTGCTAGGGAAAGTCGTTGCTTTTTCCCAGTGAGACGCACTAACATATGATGGAAATCTAGATGACACCCTCATCTAAACCCGACGTCTCGTTCCCCAGTGTTGTTAGGAAACACTTCACCACATCCGACCCGACTGGGGATATCGACAGGGACATCCAGTTGGTGAGGCGCCTACTTGCTGCCTGCACCATCCCTCAACAAATAGGGGTGGTAAGCCAAATCCCCATCCACAAACCACCCCCCACCAAACCATGAACGCCCCCCGCAAACCCGCCGTCCCCGGAACCTCCTGCTTTACCAAGAGCCATCCCCTCCAAAAAACACCCCTGTCCTAGGGAGACGTCCAACCTTATCTCCATAAACCCCTGGGAGTTTGCCGCATGCAGCCACCACTGCCCCATACATGACATCCGGGAGCAGCTGAAAGCTGCCAGACGTAGGGCAACAAACCAGGGGTGCCGCAAAGTGTCGGCCATTGAGGACGACCCACCGGACGAACCAACACCCCCCATCAATGCTCGCGACACTGAAGAGGCAGAACTAGGTGGCGAGGGAGAGGGCGCCTCACCCCAACTGGATTTTTAGGACTGCCCCCGCACCTCCCCACGATGGCAGGGGCCACCTCGCACAAATATTGCCCTCCGGTCTACGATAAGGTCAGGCTGAACAGGGTGAAAGCTTGATTGCCGGTTGAAACGGGAGCAGCCAGATCATGCTTGTACCACCATTTCTACTCCCATCACTCCAAAGCCTTCGGTCCTCTCCTCCCCACCTTGGCCCACCTTGTAGACGCAGGGGACTGCCCCCTGCCTATCTGTGGGGAGACACAGGCCCGCCATGTCCAGACACACCAGAAAGCAACCACCCAACATCAGTTCACTATATTTGACTCTACTTGCCGTGCCTATGATGGTTACCTGGGGTTGGATTTGCTACAGAAACTCTGGGCCAACATCGATTACCAAGGACGGCGGCTGCACTTCAACAAACCATCAAATCCACCTCCACAAACCCTCTGCACGTGCAACACCACGACGCCACCACCCTCACCGGACACCACCTACCCGCTCCCCCTTCCCCCACTCGATGCCATCCCCCATCCTCCTGCCTCATCCCCCACCTTCCTCGCCACCATCGCCTGTACCGTCACCATTCCCTTCCACCACGAGGCCTGGCTCCCCTTGCACCGACCTGCCGGAAACCATGTAGTATTCTCCCCAACTCCCCCGGTGGGCACCACCGCCTCCTGCCTTCTGTGCTCCATCTTCCTCACCTCCCCCCCCACCTCGCCGCAGTCCACGCGGTTAACCTTTCCACGTCATCCCTCACCCTCCCTAAGGGACTGGTGGTGGGAGAAATGGAAGAGGCTGAGCCCTGCACCGTCCCCCCCAACCTCCCATCCTTACCCCCCCTTCCCCGACCACTTCTCCCCTCAACAATCGGACAATCTTAGACACCTCATCCTGGACTTTCAGGACATCTCATCGGGACCCACAGACATTGGCCACACCACCTTCCTACACAACTGGATCCCCCATCTGGCAACCCTCACACCGGAAAAATCAACGGGCAGAGGAAGACCGGCAGGTCCAGGACATGTTAGTTGCCGGTGTCATATCACCCTCAACAAGCCCATGGTCCTCCCCCATCATCCTTGTGAAAAAAAAGAACAGGATGCTGCACTTTTGTGTAGATTATCGCTGCCTCAATGATGTCACAATCATAGATGCCACCCCCTTGCCTAGAATCAATGACTCTTTAGACTCCCTCTATGGGGCGTCCCAGTTCTCTACTCTGGATCTCCACTCAGGATACTGGCAGGTCCCCGTCCACCTCAAGGACTGAGGAAAAACGGCTTTCTCCACTAGCAACGAGAAGCACTATGAATTCAATGTGCTCCCCGTCAGCCTCTGTAACACCCCCACCACATTCTCCCGATTGGTGGAGTCTGTACTCAGCGGCCTCACTTGGGAGATATGCCTTGCCTACCTAGATGACGTTATCATCTTTAGCAAGACCTGGGCTGACCACCTCCACCACCTACGCCGGGTCTTCTCTAGGATACGCCAGGCAGTGCTTAAACTCCGCCACTCCAAGTGCATTTTGGCCCAACACTCAGTCTCCTTCCTGGGGCACGTCATGTCTAGGGAAGACATAGCCCCAGACCCCAAGAAACTCAGGGCCATCGCTGAACGCCCCCTGCCCCAAAACGTACATGAGGTCCACACAGTCGTAGGCCTCGCCTCCTACTACAGGTGCATTGTGAAAGGATTTGCAACCATCGCCAAGCTGCTACACGACCTCACCAAAAAGGGGGAGCCATTCACATGGACAGAAGATCGCCTCCAGGCCTTCCAGACCCTCAGAGATAAATTAATCACAGCCCCTATAGTGGCATTCCCTGACTATACTATCCCCTTCCGCATGTACACTGACGTATCACTCGTGGCCATCGGCGCTGTTTTAGTCCAAGTACAAGACGGCAAGGAGTACATCATCACCTGTGCCAGCTGCATCCTCAATCAGGCAAAACGTAACTATGGGGCTACAAAGCGAGAGTGCCTAGGCTTCCTATGGGGACTCGAATACTTCTGCGCTTACCTGGCAGGGACCCACATTACCATCATCATGGATCATCAATCTCTCCAATGGTTGCGCCAATCCGACACCAAAAATGCACAGATGATCCGTTGGAGAGAGACTCTAGAGGGGTTTACTTTCGACATCGTATACCGACCCGGCAAACTCCACACTAATGCCGATTCTCTCTCCTGGATCCCTGTAAATGCCATCCAGGCCACACCCACCCTCATGCAACGCTGGCAAGCCCAGGATGGCCCCGACTGGATGCCAGCCCATATCTTCTCCAAATTGCAATGGCACAGCGATTTCCTATACACCCACTCCGGCCACATCGCCCTTGACCCCGACGCCACCCTGAACACTCTCACGCACCTCCATGCCGATAACGGAATCCATCTCGGCACAAAGAAATTACTTCAAGTCTTTAACAACACCTTCTGGTCACCAAACCCCTCCAAACTCGTGCAACAAGTCGTGAAAGCCTGCCAAGCGTGTGCTCTAGGAAAGGATACCACCAGAACACCTGGCCTGTCTGGCCACCTCGTAGCCAGCAAACCCTGGCAACTACTGTCCATAGATGATGTCAGCCCCCTCCCATCTAAATCAGACTGCAGATACATAATTACATTCGTAGACACATACTCCAAATTCTTGATCGTGTGCCCGGCGAAAGAACATCACGCCTTCACCCTTACCCGCCATGTGTTCCCATATTTTGGTATCCCTCAGGCCCTTCACTCAGACAATGCGCCAGAGTTCACAGGCAAAATCTGGGCCGAGCTATCCACCCTCTTCGGGTACAATATCACACTCCTCACCGTACTGGCCCCAAGGAAATGGCATCTGTGAATGCAGTCACCGCACCCTACTCAATCAAGTGCGGACCAGGATCCAAGCCACACAAAACAACAACTGGCCAGCACACGTCAAAATAATACAATGGGGCATGAACACCTGCCCACGCGAGGATGGAATCACACCCCACGAGCGGGTATTTGGCAAGGCACCCCTGCTTTTACCCCTCCAACACCACTTACAAGTCCCTGCCAACCCTACCTCATCTGACCTTCACCATCTCAAACAAAAGCTCCACCACCTCCAAGCCACACAAGACCTAGCCCCTGACACCACACCTACCAACCCCAATAAACAGGGCATTTTGTCATGGTTGCCACCCTGCCAACTCCACACAAGCTAGCCCCCTGCAACACAGGCCCCTACGAGATCGTAAACGTCCCCACAACACCACTCGCATCTACCAGAACCGCCACATGCGTTGCTCCCCAGCACCAAACACACCACCACCCCTGCCACACTGCCCGCCAACCTCACCCCCCAGCTCCCCGCTGGAGTCGGAAAATTCCTACTCCTGCTACCTTTCCCTTTCATTCTCCTCCCCCAACACTCCCACCATGTCCGCCACCCCCACCCTGGCCACTCCCCCTCCCCTTGCTCACATCTGGGCTGCCGACATCCTCCCCCTTCCCACAATCAACCCTCCCCCCGCCTCCCCCCTCGAGCCCTGTGCCCCATAGAGAGCCATCCCCCCACTACGTACCCCTCCCACCACCTCCCCGCCACCCTCTCCTACAACCACCTCTATCCACCCTCTGCCAGCATCCATCCCCGTACCTGTCCCCGCCTCCGACGCCCACCACCAACCCCACCACACACCCCCACCATAATCACACTTCCCTCCACCTAGCCCCACCATACCGCTTGCACACCCACCCAAAACCTCCTCCTCCCCACCCATGCCTGTCCTCACCACCACCCGCACCAGATCAGGCAGATTATCCCACCCTCCAGCCCGGTACACCCACGCCCCCTCCCCACCATCAACCCCCCACCCCTAACAATGCTTCTCTCACCCTCGAATCACGCCATTCCCCTTTGAGTATCCCAATTGTCCGCCCCACTAAACCAATTAGCCGGAGACGTCCTCTTAAAAGCATGGCAGCCTCATCCCTCTCCAGTCTCCAACCGGACACAATCCACCATGCCCCTCCACCCTTGCACCCGAAATGAGAATCAAACATATTTTCTGGACCCCAAATGTAGGATGCAAGTGCTGCATCAAGGGCACCACACAGCTTCTCCACCTCCTGTGGCACACACTCATACCATCCATCCTCATCATCATCTACTCCCCGTACCAGCAGCCCAACCAGACCACCCACTGGACGACTCTCCTACACCACCTCACGCCCTCACACCTCACCCCCACTGTCGACTTTTTACAACCCCAGTCACGGGGACATGACTTCCACCCCCGCTGCGGTGGTGAAATACCCACGCGGCGGGGTAAGCCCCACACCACCACCCCAGGAGGAGAGTACAGGGGGGTGACACCCATCCCACAACGAGATGACGGGGAGGCCATTTTACCTGACGAGCCGTCCAGGCAGGAACAACATATCTCCCCCATGACCCGATGCCCCTCTTCCCCACAGCCAGACCACTGAGCAGCATATAGTGAAAGTACACTACACTCCAGAGGAGGAAACACTCGCTAGAATTGGGGTGGGACTTGCATACGAAAAGTCCCAAGCAAGCCCTCAGATGCTGTATCCACCAGATTGGCCTCCATAAAAGGAGAGCATTCAGGAGGAGCCTCTAGACTTGCTACACCCCAGAGGAGTAGCGACACAGTAGCACCCACCAGGTCTACTCTGGGTGGAGTGATCACCGGTTCTCCATCCTCTGCCACCCACCTTTGGGAGCTGGCACGTAGGCACGTCCCAAGGACGACCTTCACCGGGACTCCCCAGGAGGAAGGCAGGCCCAGGGATAGACTCCACTTGAGCTACCATTCGGGACAGGCCACCGGTCGTCCCCCAAGGCTGCCCCAACCACAATGAACAGAGGACGGACTCCACCGGAGCTGCGGCCTAGGCCAAGAGTGCCCACCAGGCCTCCCCCTCCCGTCGTCCCCGGGACAGGTGCCCCAGTCCTGATGGCAGAAGAGTAGACTCCACCGGAGCTGCGGCTGTCGCCAAGAGAGCCCATCAAGCCTCTTCTTCCTGCTGTTACCAGGTTCTGTGGCACCTGAAGGAGTTCCATCAGGTTCCTCCTCTGCCCCTGTCCCGAGTTGGAGCTTAGGCAGTGCCCACCAGGGGTGCCTGGCTGAAGGAGTGCCCATCGGGTCTCCGTTTTGCACCCCGGACCGGAGTTTCGGTAGGGTTTGTCAGGCCCGCCAAGGTGGGGAACAGGCCACAGGTCGCTCCCCCCCTATGACTCCCGGAGCTCCTACTGAGGGCAATGCCTCTTGCTCAGCCCGCCCTTCCTGTGGCAGGGCAAGGCGCCCTTCTCCCTGCCTCTCTTCTCAAGAGGGTGGGATCTGCTCCCCCGCAGGTACCCTGCCAGAGACCAGTCAGGGCAAAACGTCCCCGAGGCCAGGTGTCCTGTCACTGCAGCCCCTCCTTCGCCGCCCCCAGGAGCTGCCGGACTCCCCCGGAATGAGAGGCCGCAGTCCACCCCTGACGACCTCCTCCCGCAGAAGAGTCCACAGCCCCCAGAGCTAGCGGAATGCCCCTGACGCCTGCTGTAGCTGCCGGACCTCTCCTGGCACAGGCAGCTGGAGTCCCCTCCTGACAGCCGCCCCTGCCGGACAAGATCGCGGCCCAGCCAGGGTGCTGCCCTCTCCGCAGCTGACCCTGTGCCTGGGCCTCCCCAGATCCGCCCCAGGACCCTGACTACGACTAAGGGTCAATGCTGTGCTGTGCCTCCTGGCCCTATTCAGCCATAGCCCAGAGGGTCCTGCCTTGCCCAGGGCCTCTGTAGAAAGAGGGCCACCCACCACACCACCCACCAACTCCCACAGGACCTGTGGCGACCTTGCATGTGACCTACCCCTGGACTACATTCTGGACGGCCTGTCCCCAACGGCCGGACGCCACCTGCGGCTCCCGGCGTAAGGGCCTCCTGCCCGGTGTACCCGAGTCCCTCGCTCTGCCTCCCCCGGGAGTAAAAGACTCCCTGTGAGTAAAAGACTGAGACACAATCCCCAGTGCATCAGCCCTCTCCCTTTTCCCCAGTGCTCCCAGTGTTCCCCCTCTCCCCTCCCCGTTACCTCCCCTGTGTGGAACAGTGAACAGAGAAACTCTCACGCGGAGTGTGTGGTGCCAGACCCCGGGCTGTTCCCAAGTGTGAACTATTCCCCCCAGTGCTATACACAGTGGACTCGTCCCCCCCCCCCCACCGTAGTACCAGTGTTGTGTGTGTCTCTCCCCCCCCCCTCTCGTTCTTGTAGTTGTCATATGTAGCCCCCCCTTGGACCTGGCTATGTCAAAATAAGCCGAAGGTGGTACGTAAGGCATACTCCCAGTAATCAGCCCCCGTGAGAAATCCATACTGCCATAGTATTCCCCCCCCCCCTTTCCAACCCATGTCACGTGAATAGACAGTAGGTGTTATATTCCCCCGTCCTACGTGAAGCGCACGTAGCATAAGGATAGCTAGGATATCGTCTGTGTCATGCAGATGCATATAACTAGCATAATAGTCCATTCACGTTACGCGAGCATATATAAGGACCTGAATATACTGCTGTCTATGTCACGCGTTTGGGTATACTGAGATACATGTG
The DNA here is from genome assembly GCF_032717465.1 of Coenobita brevimanus. Taxonomy (NCBI): domain Eukaryota; kingdom Metazoa; phylum Arthropoda; class Malacostraca; order Decapoda; family Coenobitidae; genus Coenobita; species Coenobita brevimanus. The sequence continues at coordinate 20,435,897 of NC_137018.1, forward strand.
ATTGTACATGTCCCATACCTGAGGACAGAGCACACCTGGTGTATCGTATGGGCAATACGTGTATGACTGAGTGGGAATCGCCCTGTATGAGAAAAGGTAGAGTACTGTGCATTGGTCATACCCGCTGAACTCAATCAATCAATCAATCAATCATTTCCTGTGGCACCCCACGGGATGCATAGGGCCTCAACGAACTCTCTCCACCAATATTTGTCTCTTGCCATCTCCTTCAGGTCCCACCAACACTCCACTCCTGCTTCTTTTTTCATTGTCCTCAACCAGGTTTCCCTCGGCCTACCTCTACCTCTTCTTCCTCTAGCAGTCCACTCTGGCACATCCTGTATTAAACTACCTTCTTTTCTGTATATGTGCCTCAGCCACTTCCAGCGAGACAGTCTCACATATTCATTACCTGGTTCCACTCTCGTCATATCCCTTACTCTTGCATTTGTAACGCTATCTTGCCGCTTTACCCCAAGAATCCTTCTAAGTATTTTATTCTCAAATCCTAATACTTTCTGATCTGTTGCAATTGTACTGTACCATGACTCATGCCTGTATATTAAAATTGGTCTAACCATGGACTTGTAAATTTTCACTTTAGTATGTACCGAAAGCATATTATTATTCCAAAGAGATTTCAACATTCCAACAGCTCGCCAAGCCTGTCTAATCCTCTCCTCAATTTCATTGTTTAATGATCCATTAGTTGATACAACTGTTCCCAGATATTTAAAGTTTTCTACGTTCTTCACCACATTATTCCCAATTACACAATCGATTTGGTTCTCCACGTTCATATTAATAATTTCAGTCTTTCCACAATTTATTACCAATCCCACTTTTTCTCCTTCCTCCACCAGACAATCAAGCATCCTCTGCATCTCGTAAATACTTCCGCAAATCAGTACAATATCATCAGCATAGTCCAAATCCATCAGCTTCTTATTTTCTTTCCAGTTAATTCCTGCACCTGTTCTCCTTACAACCTTTTTCATAACATAATCCATAACCAAAACAAACAACAATGGCGAAAGAACTCCTCCTTGAATCACTCCTGACCTAACTTGAAATGGATCACTTAAAGAACCACCCACCATTACCTTACAAAAAGTACCTTCATGCAGGCTTCTAATAATATTTACAAACTTTTCTGGTATACCATAGAATCTCATAATTTTCAACACAGCTCCACGTGAAACACTATCAAACGCCTTTTCAAAATCCACAAAACACTTACTAAGTGACATTTTCATCTCATTAGCTTGTTGCATTAGATGCCTAACAATAAAAATCTGATCATTACAACCTCGACCCTTTCTAAATCCCGCTCGTTCTTCTCTTAAAATTTTATCAATTACTGGCTCAATTCTGTTCAACAAGATTTTGGAAAAGACTTTTGCAACTACAGGTGTCAAAGTTATCCCCCTCCAATTGCCACACACACTTAAATCCCTTTTTTGGTATTTTTATAATCACTCCATTTTTCCACTCTTCTGGAATTCCACCATTATCCCAAGGCACATTAAAAAGTTTCAAAAGCGCATTCATCAACTCGTCATTTTCCACCTTCAGCATTTCAGGGAATATTCCATCCTCTCCTGGGGCCTTAAAATTCTTTTTATAGATTTTGCTACCTCTTCCAAAGTTATATCCCCTGTTTCTATCTGCAAATCTCTCTCGGCTGGCAAAATGTCCTCTTCAGCTGGGATTGGTCTATTTAGAACAGATTCAAAGTGCTCTTTCCACCTTCCTTTTATATCTAAATCTTTAGTCATCAAATTACCATTTCTATCTCGTACAGGTATTTCCTTCCTTCTCTTTTCAGTCCCAGTTAACTCCTTTATGGCCTGATACGCTGCTCCTGTGCTCTGACCGTCATTTTTACTTAATTTAATTTCTGTCTCTGTCGCCTTTTCATCATATAGTCTCCTCTTATCACGTCTAACGAGTCTTTTTACTTCAGAATGTAAACTCCAGTACTTTGCTCCAAGTACTTCAACTACCTGGCCATCAACATGTTGTTCTTCACTTCCTAACTTAGTCTCTTTCCTTTTCTGAATTGCATTCCATGTTTCATCTGACATCCACTTTTTCCTTCTCGCTTTTCCCTTTTTCTTAATAGTAACCTTAGCACTCTCATGCAAAACCTCTTTTACCTCTCTCCACATTTGATTAATATCATTGTCTTCAGATTCCATCAACGTCGGCAGGACTAGAAACCTGTTCCTACATTCCCATCGAAACTTTTCCCTCGTGCTCTCATCACATCTCAGCTCATCCAAATCTTAATTATTACCTCCTGTACAATTACCATTAACGTTTCTCTTAAGTTTTATTTTAATCTTTGACACAACAAGTTGATGATCACTACCTATATCTGCCCCCCTCCATACGCAAACATCTTGCAAAATAACTCCTATGCCTTCTGCTAATTGCAATGTGGTCAATCTGGTTACAATATTTACCACATGGTGAAATCCAAGTAGTCTTATGTATTTTTCTATGCTCAAAGATAGTTCCACCCATTATAAGGTCATTTGCCAAACAAAAGCTTCCAAAGCGCACCCCATTTTCGTTCCTTATACCAACACCCTCCTTACCCATACAATCTTCAAAGCCATCCCTACTACTGCCAACAATCGCATTAAAATCACCAATGCAAACTAACGCATCATGTCTTGCCACTCTATTCACTGCATCCTGCAGCTTCTCATAAAAGTCATCCTTCATTTCATCAGCGGCCTCATTTGTCGGAGCGTACCCTACTGATATTACCATGGTCAGATTTTAAACGAGCATAAAGCAAGCGCTCATTAATTGGTTCAAACTCACATACTGCCTTACAAGCATCTCTACTCAGCAGTAAGCCTACTCCTTGATAATGATTTCCATCACTTCTGCCAGAAACCAACATGGTAATACCATCTTCCAAATACCCGCTGAACTAGGTGGAAACATTTAGTGTAATAACTAGTCTTCTGAGCCATTTTACTTTTTTGTATAACGTAGTTTTGATCACGGATTGTGGTGTGTAATTGGTTATTGTTAATATATGTGTGTCTTTGACCAGTTGTGTTTGGACTTTCCTTCCTTGCCTGTGGCTGACCCGGTTGAGAACAAAGAACCCAAGGTTGCACCATGCCTGAGCCTGAGAAGTTGGGACTCAGAATACACTGCATTAACAATATATAGTTTTATTCTTGCTGCCAAACGATTTTACCATTTAGAATACTAATACTGAAGGGTATTAATGAAGCTGTATCATCATCCAGTTCAGTCCCCCCTAAGCTGAACAAAGTCGTCGGAATAAAGAATAAAATGATTTACGTCATCAGAGTGAAGGAAGTAGTTTAATCGCCCTCATGTAGCTGCACACGCCCAAGGCTAACTTGTAATTGTCTTCTTGTTTTTTTCCTCATATAAATCAAGGTACAGCATACGAATCATGCAAATACTGGACTTAAAAACCTTGGCTAATCGCCACAATGTTTAGTAAATGAACTGAAATACCCGCTGTGGCAAACCACCGCCAAGACGTCGTGACCCCCACCCCAGGAGACCACGGAGGGGTTTGTAAGGAGCGCATATCGTCCCGACCAGATAGACATACGTCCCCTACCGCCCCGCGCCTGTATTACCTGCAACAGACCCAGCGGGAAGATTTCAGTCCGAGGGCACTACCTCCCATCCGGACTAGCCCTCGACAGGTTCAGGGTGGGACTAAGAATCTAGTCCCAGGCAGCACCCCTGTGACGGCCTCCAGCTGCACACAAGAAGGAGACGGTCTCAGCTGCTCACAAAAAGGAGACGGCCTCAGATGATCGCAAAAAGGAGATGGCAGCAGCCAGTCACAAAGAGGAGATGGCCTCAGCCACTCCCAAAAAGACGGCCTCAGCCGCTCCCAAAAAGAGACAGCCTCTAGCCACTCGGGTGCTGCTCCATCCCCCTCTCCTCCTGCAGGAACCAGCGATGGTCTTCAGCCAGGTCTGGGAAGAGACAGGTATGTCCCCTCTCTTTCTGCAGCCACCAACGGAAATAAGACACTGGTGACAGTCTCCAGCCGAACCAGCAGGCAGGTGACAGCCTCCGCTCCCACCTCGACTGCATGTCACTCCCTCTGCCTGGCACCACTGACGGCATCTAGCCGCGCCCATGGTCAGGTGACGGCCTCCGCCCACACCCTGCCCACGGTCCTGCTCAGAAGTAGGGATCCGGCGACAGCCTCCAGCTGTACCGCCAGGAAAGGGACGGCCTCTAGCCGCCCTCCCCCTGCTCTTCTTCACCGAGGCAGCCTCCAGAAGGATCCCCTTGGCCTGGAGGAAGTGTGGCACGGCCCTGTGCCACCCCTAGGAGTGTGTGCTATCCAGCCGGCACCCATGGGAGACAACCACTTGAAGGACTCCTGCCCGAGGCGACGTCACAGTCTGGCACTGACAGCAGCCCAGCAGGAGGGAGACCGCAGACGCCGGACTCCCCAAGGTGCCCCTATTCCCCTGGAGCTTCCTCTCCAGCTCCAGGCAACTCTCTCCCCAGAGTAGGCCCGGGCAAGAGCGCCTGCTCAGTCTGTTCGGTCCCACCCCAGAGGACCAGACCACTCTGGCCAGCCCCACGAGTAAAGGGCCCCTCACCATGCCCGACCACAGCCCCCAACTGACAATGTCACCACTGAGGGTCATCCCGTGGCCCTTGAGGGAAGAGACACCTGATGGGTACCCTCCAACACCTGGAACTCAACCGGTCCCCATAGTCTGACTGGAACCCCTCGGCCTGCCCAGCGTAGTAGTGACTGCCCAGTGTAAAAGTGACAATAGTACTTACAGAGCCAACACACAGTGCAGAAATGGTGCCCTAATTAACAGTCCAACATAATGTTGTGCCCAGGTGCAAGACAGTGTTGTTTGAGTGCCCATACTACTGTCTAATATCTAATGAGATGCTAGAATTCACACTGATGTACAAGCCCAACTAACACTGTGTAAAGTTAATATCTTGCGTCATACAGTGTCTGTTCAGTATCCTGCGTGATACTCACTAACCAGTCAGGACCCTATAGTCTGTCCAGCCCAAGTGATAATAAATAATGAATTGTGTGTAATTTCCATTTGTATTGTATAAAGGTTGTGACTTGGTTAATATACGTATAAAGGTGTTGCCTAGAGTTTTTGTGTCCTGCTCTTCTCATTGTGTATTCCAGCTCCGGTCTCGAGAGAGGACCCCGGCTTGATTGCAGGTGCTTTAAGAATGAGAAGTCGCCCTTAAAACACCTATGGTCGTACCATTCTAAAGTGGCGGTTTGGGTGGGGCACGAACCTCTGTACAGTGTTGTCACGTTTTCCATACTCATGATGCGTCTCTCTCTCTCTCTCTCTCCTTGGGGGATGTGCATCATCCTAGGGAATTTTGTTTATGTCTTATAAACTTGTGCTTTCATTTCTTTATTTTGTTTTTTATTATATTGTTTTACATATGGCGCCAGATGACCTCGGTGTTACGGCGCCTTTTCATTCAATCATTCTCGCTATCCTTCCTTCCCTCCCTTCATCTTTCCCTCAGCTTGACAATGCACTCAACACTGCCCCTTGCCTGCCTTCTCTCTCTCTCTCTCTCTCTCCTTGGGGAGATGTGCGTCACTCTTGGGAATTTTGTTTCTTTTATGAGTGACTTATAAACTTGTGCTTTCACTTCTTTATTTTGTTTTTATTATATATAATTATGTTTAAAAATATTATTGTTTTACATGTGGCACCAGATGACCTCGTTGTTGTGGCGCCATGATTTGTTTTCATTCAATCACTCTCTCCCTCCTTCCTTCCCTCCCTTCCTCCATCTCTCACTAATCTGCACTCAACACTGCCCCTGGTCTGCCTCCCCCCCCCTCTCTCTCTCTCGTCTGTGTTTTGGATACATTTTGGTTATTTTCTTTTACGTTATAATGTACATATTGTAAATTTGACTTTATTTCCACACCACCCAGGAGGTTAAAGTCTTGGCGTTTTTTTTTTTTTAAGAGGTGTCCCCAAACAGGCTTATTCCTCTATCCCTCACAGATGACCAGGTCGGGCTGGGTGTGTGAGTGTTGCCGCTCATGAGGGTTTAATGCATATATTTTTTTTTACTAAGAAACTGGCATATTTTTGCTTATAATCCTGCATATTATCTTATAATCATAATTGTGACATTATTACCAACCCCAGAAATATGGTAACAGACAATAAAAGTGAATATTTTTTTTAAAGCAACACTGTAAAATAATTATGCCACGTTTCTGTATTGCCGTATAAATATTTTACGCATAATCGGTTTACTGTTCTTTCATATATTATAATACACACATTACCGTTATATTCTTATGTTTATCTTATTGTGATGCCTATTACATATATCTGAGCCGTTCACTTAGCGGGTATGGAACACGTGGCACCACTGTACAGAGGTTCGTGCCCCACCCAAACCGCCACTTAAGATTGGTACCACCATAGTGTAACGTGAACTGTATGCACATTTGCCTTCACCGACAGCTAGCAAAAAGTGAGCTATGTATCATCCAAGCATGAGGACGGTAGCCTATGACTTATGGAAACAGATGTCAAGTGGCAGTATTTGGCAGATAGTAAATTTCAGAAAACTAGGGCTATGACAAGCTTCAAGAAAGCACTATTTTTACTTAAAAAGATGATACGAATGTAGGTATGAAGGCCAATTGCACTGAACTCATCAGTAACACAACGAAATGACTGTGTGAAAGGGACTGCCAGATGGAAGCCCAATGTATGCCTAGGCAAAATAGCCAGCCAAAAGAATTCATTCATGGGTGTGATATTTTTTATCAATGAGTATTTTAGTGACTTTAACCCGCTGCATACCAGCTATTTCTAGTCCTCTGGGTCACCCCAGTGCTGGCCATTTTTAAATTTTATTTATTTTTTTTGTGGCTAATATGATAGATTTTGATGTGGAAACAACAAATTTCGCCATTAAAATCCTCACCGAGGCTCAAAAATGAGTTTTATTAAGTCCTACATACTCGTGTACAGGTATAGTCGCTCTCTCACGCTCACCACGTACGTGAGAGAAAGCCGTTTCCTATGTAAGGTGTACTCAGGTATGCTGGGAAAGTATAGCAATGTTCAGTACACTTTTCTGATCACTTATTACTTCAGCATCTATCACAATTTGTGTGTCTGTCTCACTGTGAATGCATTATCTTACACTTACTTGAAGATATGTACAACCTGGGGGTAGGGGGGTTTTCAAGAATACTCCCCCAGTATCCCTGCTTGTCGTAAAAGGCGACTAAAAGGGTTGGCGGAGGGTTAGTGCCCCTCCCCGGAAAACAACTAACTAAAAATAACAAACAAGATGCCTCGGACAAGGACTTGACCAAACGATGACGACCAAGGACCGGACAAAGGACTTGGTAATGTGTACATGGAATGTAAGAGGAGCGAATGATGACGTGAGAGACTGTCCAGGTGCTTGAGGATGCGAAAGTGGGTGTATGTGGAATAACTGAAAATGGAGAGGAGAAAGTGTGAGAGAATGGGAGTATGGATGGGGTATATGTGCAGGAGTAGGTGAGAATGAGAGGGCAAAGGAAGGAGTGTGTATAGTTGTGAGTAAAAGATGGAAGAAGAGCATAAGACAGTATGGATCAGTTGGGTCAAGGATTGTGTGGGTAAAGTTGAAAGTTGGAATACAAATGTGGGCGATTGTGTGTGTGTGTGCGCCAACGCAAGATCGTGCTAGAAGAGTGAGAGAAGAGTTCTGGACAAATGTGGAAGTGTGCATGGAAAAGTTTGGAAGGAATGAGAGAGTGTTTTTGATCGGTGATATGAATGGTAAAGTTGGTAATGTGAAGGTGGATGGAATAGTTGGTGAGTGGGGTGTGCCTGCTGAGATAGATGAGAATGGGAGTGCGTTAGTGGACATCTGTGCTGGGAGTGGGTTGGTAATAGCCAATACCCTCTTCAGGCATAAAATGATCCACAGGTATACATGGCGAGTGATGAGAAGGGTGGGTGGTGAACTGAATGAAAGGAAGGCAATGATTGATTATGTGTGTGTGGATGAAAGGATGCGAAGATGTATATTGGATGCAAGAGTTTATAGAGGTTGGGGGAGTGGCCTTTCTGACCACTAATTGGTGGTGGCCAGAATTAGGATGCAAGTAAGATGGAGGAATAGAAGAAGGGAAAGACGAGAGGAAGGAGTAGTTGCAAGGAGAGTGGAAAGGTTACAAGAGGATGAGAAAAAGGCAGAGTATAAGAGAGAAGTGGAGGAACGATTGGGCAAATATGAATTGGAGCAGATGGGAGACGTGGAAGGTGTGTGTAAGATATTTACAGAAGAAATATGTGCAGCATGTGATGTGGTGTGTGGAAGGAAGAGAAGACGGAGGGGGGTGCAAGGAACAGCGTGGTGGACTGAAGAGGTGAAACAGGCTGTGGCACAAAAGAAGAAAGCATACAATGAATGGATGAGAAATAGGGGCGTGGAAGAAGTTGAGAGGCAGAAGAGAGAGTTATATGTGGAAAGGAAGAGAGAGGTGAAAAGATTAGTAAGAGAGAGTAAGAAGAGAGTGGATGAGGAATTTGGAAGGAATTTGAGTGTAAAGTGGAGGGACTGTAAGAAAATGTTCTGGAGAGAAGTGAAAAGAGTAAGACAGGGTGGAAGTGAAGTTAGCAGGGAGTGAAAGATAAACATGGTAGATTACTAGTGGAGAAGGGAGAAAAAGTGAGCAGATGGAGAGAACACTTTAAGGAATTGTTGAACGTAGAGGATGGAAGTAATGCGAGTATAGGTGGCTGGGGAATGGCTGGGAGAAGGAGGGAGGTGAGAAGACAGGTAGAAATCAGTAGGATAGAGGTTGTGGAAGCAATGAAGAAAGTTAAATCGGGGAAAGCCCCAGGAATTGATGGAGTGTGTGGTGAGATGCTGAAGCATGGGGGAGAGATAGTAGTAGAATGGATGTGGAAGATGTGCAGATTGGCCTGGGAGGAAGGTAGAGTCCCGGAGGATTGGAAGTCAGGTATAATTATTCCCTTGTACAAAGGAAAAGGGGAAAAAGAAGTGTGTGGTAATCATAGGGGCATTTGTCTTCTTAGTATAATAGGAAAAGTGTATGGTAGGATACTTATAGACAGAGTTAGAGAAAGAACAGAGAAATTAGTTGGAGAAGAACAGGGAGGCTTTAGGAAGGGAAGAGGTTGTGTAGATCAGATATTCATTCTTAGATCTTTAGTGGAAAAGTTTCTAGAGAAGGGAAAGAAGTTGTATGCGGCTTTCATGGATTTGGAGAAAGCATATGACAGGGTGGATAGACAAGGATTGTGGAAAGTGTTAAGAATATATGGAGTAGATGGGAAGTTGTTGAATGCTGTGAAGAGTATGTATGATGGTGCTAAGGCTGCAGTGCGTGTGGATGGTGAACTAAGTGAATTTTTCTCTTTGAAAGTTGGTTTGAAACAGGGATGTGTCATGTCTCCATGGTTGTTCAATCTGTACATGGATGGGGTAATAAAAGAGGTACAAGGTAGGGTAGTGGATGTTGGAGTGGCCCTGGTGAGAGAGGATAGTGTTTGGAAACTCCCTGTACTGTTGTATGCAGATGATACTGTGTTGTTGAGTGAAGATGAAGGGGAGCTGCAAGGCTTGGTGGATGAGTTTGAGAGAGTGTGTAAGAAACGGAACCTAAAGGTGAATGTAGGGAAGAGTAAAGTGATGGTCTTTGAGAGAGGTGAAGTCAGTGAATGTATAGCGAGGTTGGATGGTGAGGAATTGGAAAATGTGAGTACGTTTAAGTATTTGGGTAGTGTGATGAGTAAGGATGGAGGTTTGGAGGGTGAAGTGCTTGAAAGGGTACAGCAGGGAAGAAAGGTTGCTGGTTCCTTGAAAGCAGTGATAAGAAACAGGGAAGTGAGCATGGAAGTAAAAAAGTTACTACATGACAGTATTGTGATACCAACTCTAACGTACAGAAGTGAAGCTTGGACGTTGTTGGAAGGACACAAGTCAAGAGTGAGAGCAGTGGAAATGAGTTATTTAAGAGGAGCTTGTGGAGTCACGTGGAGAGACAGGCTGACGAATGAGGATATAAAGGAGCGTTGTGGTGTTGATGTGGATGTGATAGGAAGCGTTGTGAGGAACACACTGAGGTGGTTTGGCCATGTGGAGAGGATGGAGGGTGAAAGACTGATGAAGAGAGTGTATGTGAGTGAGGTGGAGGGTGGAAGAGGGAGGGGGAGACCGAGGATGAGATGGAGGGATGGGGTGGAGAGGTATATGAGAGAGGGGGGTGTGAGTTGGGAGCAGGGTAGTGAAATGGCGGGGGATAGGGCGACTTGGAGGCGATTTGTTTGTGGCCACCCCAAACGGGATTGAGGCGTCTGGCAATAGATAGATAGATAGATAGATGTACAACCTGACTTCATTATGTACAATCCTGGCACTTACAAGAAGGTATTTACAACTTGACTTCACTATATAGTCCTTACACCTACAAGAAAATATTTATAACTTACATTTACATGAAAATATTTACAAAATGCCTTCATTATGTACAGCACTGGGTGAGGCACACAGGCAAAGTGAGTCTGAGCGAGCGTGAGAGGGGAAGCGAGTGAGTGTATGGCCTTGACAGCCTGGGAGATGGTAGAGGAACAGTTACCTTACATGCCTGCCAATTTTTACTCGTGAATCTTGAAAAATGTGGTCACAGTGAAGTTTTTTATTTTAGACCGTTTTAAAACGGCACTGGGACTGGCCAGATTAATGGTCTATAGTGTTGCTAACTCTTGTAAGTTTACCCAGACATACAGAGTAGTCACAACAGTTATGTTACTTTTTCAGGTCTAGGACCGAGTTCTGGCTCACAAGCTAGGTGGCAGACGACACCTGGAAATCCCTCATTGGAACACTGTTCTTAGCTTGCTGTTTCTGTGTTGATGTTACTTGCGTAAGCTAAGCAGTGGGCAATGGCACTATATTTTAGCTGCACAGTGGAATATGGCACTATATTTTCCGAATCCATCAGCTGATTTCAAAAGGGGTCGATGAAGGCTGTATAAAACCTGACCCTTTTCAAAAGCTGTGTGAATAAAGTCCTCTGGTGATAGCAAGAATAAATGAAAGAAAAACATTTGGGAGCTGAATGCTAATCACCTGTCAGAATATGCTGTTGACCAAGTTACAAGCACAGCTCTGCCAGGGGAGGCCTGTGTCCACCTTTGGTGAGGCCAAGGGGCAGCGCCCCCTCTGAGGGGGGCATGGGGGCTCATCACACATAGGGGCGGGACCCCTCTGGGAAGGGGCTGGGTGGTGCTGCCCCCCCCAGGGGCTGTGGGGCACAACTCCCAGGGGTGGGCTGGGGGATGACACCACCTCCAGGGGAAAGGGGGGGCCAGGGGTCAGTGCCCCCCCAGGGCTGGCACCACCCTCTGGGGGGGCTGGGGGATGGGGCCCCCCAAGGGGGGACTGGATAGCAACACTCCTCCCTGGGGGGCCAGAAGATTTTGGCCATATCTTGATACCCTGAAAGTTTCATGTTGATAGCTCAAGCTGTTCATGAGAAATAAATATGAACCTAAAGGCAGGCAACAAACACTAGTTGACCTTCGGCAGCCATTTTGCTGACCTTGACCTTGACCCCAATGCCCATTTTCAAACTCATCCAAGATTTTGGCCATATCTTGATACCCTGAAGATTTTACGTTGATAGCTGAAGCTGTTCTTTAAATATAATGGTGCTAAATACAGACAATAAAAACTAGTTGACCTTTGGCAGCCATTTTGCAGACCTTGACCCCAACTGCACATTTTCGAACTCGTCCATCTTGATACCCTGAAGGTTTCATGTTGATGGCTCAAGCCATTCATGAAATATAATGAGAACAGATACACACACACACACACACACACACACACACGGACAAAAACATTATTGCTCTGCCTTGGTAAAAGCGGGTGATAACTATCGGATACCAAGAAGAGAGGGTAGAGGTTCTGCCACTACCATAACCCTCAATCTCACTTTCAAACACTACCGCAATGTTTTCTTTTGTATCCATTGAGTACAGTACAGTAATTCCTCATTTCACTCCTGTTGACTTCTCTTCCATTTCAGAATACAGTACAGCACTCATAAGTTCTGTTACACAGTTGATCCTGCTTATACCTGCAGCTGTTCTGAAAAACAGCACTCATAAGTTCTGTTACACAATTGATCCTGCTTATACCTGCAGCTGTTCTTAGCCATGTGTATATTTTATAAGCTAGAAAGTTCTCTGTCATCCCCATGTGAAAATCTCAATAAAACACTTTCATGCATGGTTGTCTTTACCATCATGCAAACCTTCCTATCTTTCATAATTTTCTCCAGGTACTCTTTTTTCCTAAAGTGATCTCATATTAACCTTACACTCCATTATGTAACATTTATTCAGAATAGCTTCCATTCATTTCATCACCCAAGCTTTTGTTATTGTTTTGTTGATGGAAAAGAGAACTACTGATACATCTCTCTCCCTCTCTTCTTAGTTTAGAACACATACACAACAATTTGCATATTCAATTAAATGTACAAATGTTAGGATCAAAGATGCAATAAAACAACTCTTACTGTACAAGATAAAGCATATCCACTTCTGCACTTTTATTACTAACCAATTACAGGAATACTCCACATGAGTTCCCTTGCAACCAATCATACATTACACTATCTTCTTTTTTTCCAGCATAACTAAATGAGATCTATGATTTTTCTAATAAAGTGAACTCCATTTCTTGAAATATATCTGACAGTGCTTTAAGAAATTAAGGGGAATTAATTCTTGAGTACAAATAAAGAAACTTGCTCTACTCAACATACGGGCTTTTGGTATTATCAAACAGCCATCACAAGTAAATGTACAGACTATCTTTCCTGCTTTCACATTTTATAAAACATCAGTCATTAATTATTTTAATGACTGGTAAATTTTTAACTTAAACCAACAAAAGATGCAGCTTGGCAAGAATAGGGTAAACTCAAAGCACTTGCATTCTTCACACACTCAACTTAAAATAACAGCAGGATTCACATACGCTTGCTCCCAAGTACATTAAAATAAACAATGGCTTTATGACTCCAATTAAATGAGTGTTGGGCTGACATGACCTGGCAACACTGCAGGACCAGAGGCAGTTGTGCTGATATGGTGACAGTGAACTTCATCCTTTACAATCTGCATCAATATTCATGATACCACAGTATACTGACACTGACAATCTTGACCTAAGAAACACAAACAATTTACAATCAATTCCCAACCATAACTATTTGTTTTCTCAGGAAAGACAAGGAAGGGTAAGTAGAGAATCTTACCACATGTTTTTTCCTGTGGGGGAAAAAAAAAGTTATGGCATGGAATAATAATAATAACCATGTGAATCTCAGCCCTGGGTTATACTGGAAAATATGTACTTTCACAATTCCTATACTGTTAACTTAAATCTATCCCCATAGTTTGTATGTTCTCAGAACTACACACATTCAACACTTCCTTTATGACCTCTTACAATATGGCACCAAGACAGACTGATAAACCAGGATCCAGAATAAATATCACCTACCAGTCAAAGAGGTGCAGCTTGTAACCACAAACAATCATTGTACTATCCAAACTTTAGGAATAGAAATAACAAGTACATTTTTCAACTAGCTATGCAATTGATGGTAGACCTCTTTGTAAGGACACAGTATTACACTGATACACTGTTATTCACTGACAATAGGCAACAATATAAACTGACCAACGTATCAGAATGGTAAGGTCACCCAAAGTCATTGAAAGATGCTATAATATACAGGAAGCTTGATATCTTGCACCTGTGTTCTAAAAGCTTTACAAGATGTTGGTGAACCTGAGGTTTGCTGAATCCCACTGACGGTAACACTCATTAGTGGACTGCTGCAGTTCACTGTAACTCACTGCAAGTCCTATTGGTCACTGCACAATAGCCAGATCAAAGGCAGTCCTGCAAACAACAGAGGAGTGTGTAATACAATCGTCATCATTCCTCCTTTTCTTCTTATCATCATCATAATCATAATCCTAACCCAAACCCCCATCAATGAAATGGGGTGAGGTATGACTTGGAAAGCACAAAAGTGGGAGAGTTACACTATCAAGCAGCATGCCCAGTGAAATGCACAGCACAATCATTCACACATCATCCCAGCCTGCATTATTCTGGCTCCACCTAACAAGCAGAACCATTTTTGCATTATTATTTTATTGTTTCATTATGGATGCACTTCATACACATGTGAGACAGTCATTCAGTCAACTACCACATTAACCTTAGGCATCTGCAAAACTATTCACAAATTGTCGAAATGTGCTCCAGACCTGCAGTGAGACCATAAATGGATGCTTTTTCAAAAAAACACTTCCTGTATTCCTTAGCAAAGTCTGACTGTAGCTGTATATGTACTGAAACTCTTGAGTGACAGTAATCCACTGAACTCTATCATATGGTGTGGCTTTCTCATGGGTAGCACCACATAGTTTGCGTGCCCGTTGCCAGGGGCCCAGGGCAGCACTGATGATGCTTATGCACTGAACCTGACGCCCACGTCTTTTGAAAGCAGCCAACGAATTTGGAAAATTCAGTGCCATGGTCCAATGCGCAGCTAAAACATAGTGCCATGACCCACTGCTCAGCTTAGGTAAGCAACAGCAAAACAGAAACAGCAAGCTAAGAACAGCATTCCAATTGCATTTCCATGGTGGAGGCGACAAGTGCAGGTGTTTCAATGTGGCGGCCAAAGTCACACACTCATTGCGGAGATAACCCCTCCATACTATAGAGCTCGGTGCACAGTAATTCCTCTCCCATATAGTACGGTAGACTGGAAATCCAAACTGCATTTCATGTGAAATAAGTTTTTCATATTTGTGTTCAGATCTTTCCAACTGCCAGGGGATGTGATAAAGTAAAAATATGTCAATTTTCAGGTTGATATAAGCCATATGCATATATTTTATTTTTTCCATACACCAATTTTATGGGCATAATATAAAAGAGAGGACACTGCAGTAAGGGTGTGCAAATTTTTAGGTAAATATTTACCACAGTTTGGCCATTAAGAGCTTGGATATCTTATTTTCAAAATGGAATTTATGCAAAAATGCAGCTACCATAAGTATTCACCATAAACAGATTTTATGAGTACCGCATGAAAGAATGCATGTATAAAAAATATGCAACACAAAATCAGCCCAGTATCTACCTCGTAGAGCCATTATGAAGTTTGGTGTGTTAGAACTTGACCTTCCATCATAACAATGACTTATGAGGCTTGCTAGGGGTTGGCTGTGAACAATCAAAAGGCTCCAGATACCTCCACATGATATTTTTCAAGTCATTCATCAATAATCGACCCCAAAACAATGTTCAGAAAATTTAATTTTCAACCCTACACTGGAGCTGTATGTCGCAGTTCATCTTGGAATGGCTGTGGCTGCACGCTGCAATAAATGGGCTAACTGGACCTATGAGGAGGTGGCTGGTCACAGGTCCTTGGCACAGCTTTAGCTGTGGGTGTGTGATTCTAAAGGGTAGTAACTGAGAAGATTACTCGGCTGCCCAGCATAGAGGTAAAAAGGGGGAATACAAGGCAAAATTGGAGTCTGGATAATCTAAATAGTGCTGAAAGGAAGAATATGGTACTTAAGGTGGCAATCCGGATAAAGAGGGAAAACAGGAGTATCATAAGGTGAGTGTGTGAAGAATGATGAAGGAAAGGTAGCAGTGGAAAGTGACGATACAGTATTAAAGACATCTGGAGAGAGCATTATAACCGGTTGCTAAATGAGGAGTTTGATTGGAACAGGGAAGGTTTGGAGTCAGCAGATCCAGTGTTTGACCCTTGGCCTTTGATTGATGCTGCTACTGTGAGTAGGGCAATAGGCAACATGCAGTTGGGGAAGGCAGCGGGTGTGTTTGGGTTGACTGCTGAAGTGCTGAAGGCCTCATGAGATATAGGAGTAGGTTTAGTTACTGATCTGATAAAAACAATTACATATGAGTGTGTTGTCCCAGATGACTATATAGCTGAAGAGTATGATTGTAACCACTACAACAGCCAATATATATTGATAACTGGGTCTGGTTAGTAAGACCTGGGATCACACCATATCAGGGGAAGGGCGATGTCCTGGAAAGAGGAAATTAAAGAGGCATAAAACTTTTGAACCTGATAATGATGCTAACAGAGTCCTACAAGGGAGAGAATGAACACTGATGTGATGCAGTTTAGGTAGGTTTATGTCAGGCAAATGGACCATGGATGCCATATTCACTGTCCCACAGCTTCAGGAAAATATGAACAAAAGAAAAGGGAGTTGTACTTTGTTTTTGTTGATTTGGAGAAGACATTGAGAGCATCCCTAGGGAGGTGGTGAAGTGGGGCAGTAAGAAAGCTTGGGATCATGGTGTGGCAGGTTTCAGTGGTTATGGCTATGTATGTGGGTGGTTTTCCCAGGTTAGAGTGAATGGAGATTTGAGTGATGAGTTTTCCAAAAATGTTGGCATGCATCAGGGGTAAGTCTTGAGATCCTTATTGCTTGTTAATGATGCCTGAAACTCTCACGTGACTTCAAAGATGGACTTCCATGGGAGATGTTGTATACTGATGACTCAATGTTGACTGCAGAAAATGAAAAGGAGGTGGAGGAAAGATTTCAGAAATGGAGAGATAGAATGGGGGGGGGGGGGACAGGTCTGAGAGTAAATGTGGATAAAACATAAGTGATGATATCTACACTCAATTTTTTCTATTGAGGCGAAGATGCACTTGACAGGCTGATGATGACTGGCTGAATGCAACATGTCCAAGTAACATCGCTGTATTTCAAATATTTACCAGTTTCGATTCACATTACCTGGTAATTATCTGAAATACAGTGATGTTAATCAGAAATGTTGCACTCAGCCAATCGTCACCAACCTGTCAAGTGCATCTTCGCCTCAATAAAAAAACTGAGTGGTAGTCAAAGCACTGGGAGTATGGCTATGTGCAGTTTTCACAAAAAGTGTGGGATGTAACTCCATCTTGTGCAGTGTTTGCGGTAAGTGTGTGCGTAAGACATGTAGTGGAATTTGAGGTAGATTGTGAAATAATGCTGATTTTGTGTGTGCAGTGTGTCGGGAAAAGCATACAGTATAGAGATTGTCAGGCATGAAAGGATTCATCTTATCGGAGAATCTCTTGAGTGTGTGGAAGTTTTGTTATTTGGGAAACATATTATGTGCTGGAGGTGGGCTGGAGTTAGCTCTGCGATTAGAGTAGGGAGTGGCTAGAGGGAGCTGTTGCCTCACCTGACACTAACAGGGCCCTCCCTCCATGCTAAGGGATTTTTGTATGTCCCATGTGTTAGGAGTGTAATGCTGTACAGCAGACCTGGGCAGTAATGGAAAAGAATATTTGTTGGCTTAAACATAAAGAAACAACGATGATCATATAAATAAATGTGCAGTGCATTCGTGAATGGGAGGCTTGGGGGGGGGGGGGCTAGGATAATGATTGAAGAGCTGAGAGGGATGGGACTGATGTAGTGATGATATGGGGTAGACTGAGATGGTTTGGTTGTGTTGAGAGGATGGAGGATGAAAAATGGTGTGGAGGGTGAAAAGTGTGAATATCAGGGGAAGGGCTGCACGAGGCAGACCGAAAAAGACCTGGGACGAGGCCATAGAGTGTGATTTCAGGGATAAGGGACTGAATAGGGATGCTGCCAGATATAATGCAGCATGGAAAGCTGCCATTAGGTGACCAAGGCCAACATGTGCAAGCATGTTGGAGCCTTTATAATTGAGAAGATAATAAATTATTCTAAATTTAATACACTGTAAGAAAAGAAAGGAAAATAATGAAGTAAAGGTCTATCTATCTATCTATTGCCAGACGCCTCAATCCCGTTCGGGGTGGCCACAAACAAATCGCCTCCACGTCGCCCTGTCCCCAGCCATTTCACAACCCAGCTCCCAACTCACACCCCCCTCTCTCATATACCCCTCCACCCCATCCCTCCATTTCATCCTCGGCCTCCCCCTCCCTCTACCCCCCTCCACCTCACTCACACTCTCTTCGTCAGTCTTTCACCCTCCATTCTCTCCACATGGCCAAACCACCTCAGTGTATTCCTCCTAATGCTTCCTATCACATCCACACCACAACGCTCCTTTATATCCTCATTTGTCAGCCTGTCTCTCCATGTGACTCCACAGGCTTCTCTTAAATAACTCATTTCCACTGCTCTCTCTCTTGACTTGTGTCCTTCCAGCAACGTCCAAGCTTCACTTCCATACGTTAGAGTTGGTATCACAATACTGTCATGTAGTAACTTTTTCACTTCCATGCTCACTTCCCTGCTTCTTATCACTGCTTTCAAGGAACCAGCAACCTTTTTTTCCTGCTGTACCCTTTCAAGCACTTCACCCTCCAAACCTCCATCCTTACTCATCACACTACCCAAGTACTTAAACGTACTCACATTTTCCAATTCCTCATCATCCAACCTCGCTGTACATTCACTGACTTCACCTCTCTCAAAGACCATCACTTTACTCTTCCCTACATTCACCTTTAGATTCCATTTCTTACACACTCTCCCAAACTCATCCACCAAGCCTTGCAGCTCTCCTTCGTCTTCAATCAACAACACAGTATCATCTGCAAACAAAAGTACATGGAGTTTCCAAACACTACCCTCTCTCACCAGGGCCACCCCAACATCCATTACCCTACCTTGTACCTCTTTTA
Organism: Coenobita brevimanus; assembly: GCF_032717465.1. NCBI lineage: Eukaryota > Metazoa > Arthropoda > Malacostraca > Decapoda > Coenobitidae > Coenobita > Coenobita brevimanus. The sequence continues at coordinate 20,454,705 of NC_137018.1, forward strand.
TTAACCCCTAAAACGCGGCTGTGTACGCGCGATCCCCCCGCTGTGGCGGGGTTGTAGCGGGGTCTGAGTACCTGTGGGAAAATATTTGCCAAAAATCATAGATTAACCCTAGAGCATTAAAATTTTTATGGCATATAGTACTTACATTCAGCTTTCTCCTGAGCCACATGTTGAGCCTTCGTTGACTACCAAAGGCCTTGTGAAGACTTGCAAAGTTGGGTAACAAAGTCTTCACTCTCACACCTCCAGAAACCCGGTTTTCTTTCTACCACAGCCTCAATCTGTCACAGTACACTTTATACAACAACGTACAGGTTGTTTGGAATCCGTATTTGTAAATAAGCACTGAAAATAAGGCTAAAATGAACGGAGCGCACGGCCGACATACAGCGCGGTAGCGATCTTCCCGTCACTATTGTCACATTTGCCTTTTCTCGGCAAAAAACACGTATACTACATTTTTTTTCATCATAGGACTTCGCAAACGTTTGCCTGTCACTATTACGGCCATAAAAATCACTGTCACTGCCAGTATTGTGGATTGGGACTGAGGAAGACCACCGCGGCGCGAGTTTATTCAGCCTTACGGCAGGCACTTTATTCTCGCTCCTGTCGGCCACTAGCACTTCATTTCTATCGCTCACTTTCACTGTATCTGTTCTTTTTTTTGCCTTATTCATCAGTGTCACTCTCCAGTGTTATAAAAATAATATTTTCTACACAACAAACTGTCACTGTCAGAACATAGAATAGGAAAATATGCTTTCATCTTCTTACACTGGAGTGACTGTCACTCGCAATACTTATATTATTACTATGTACAATTATTTACACCAAAAAACACTGTCACTGTCAGTGCTTTTACAAGTACATACACTAATTTACACTCATCAGGCTGTCACTGTCAGCACGTAAAAGAAAACTAAACAATATTATCACTGTCACTCTCAGTATTATTTCAAAGAATCTTACCCTTATTTTCAAAATCTACTTAGGCTGTGGTAGTCAAAGAAACACGGGTAAGCACAGAGGGGAACTTTGCACTCTTTGCACTGCAAGGAGGTGCGCCTAAAGGTTCTTTCCTGCCTGGTAGTGTGGCTGCACACATGACACCTCCTCAGTGCTTTCCCCCTCTTTGCAGTGGCTGGCAGTGGCTCCAGGCGGTGTCGCTGAAGGTAGGCCATACACTGTAGGCGGTCTGGAGGTGTGTGAGGGTGGCGTTTGGGACCTGCAGAAAGAACCTGGCCGTAACGCTGAAGCAGCTGGTAGACACAAGTCTTGGAAAATCGTCTGAGAGAGTAATTGGCTGGCTTCCTGTTCTTGATTTTATACAGGATGAAGGCGTTCAACATGCACATATCAATCAAGTGCAAGAACACCTTCCTGTACCAACGACGATTTTTCCTCAGGCAGTCAATCTCTCCAATCATCATATCAGACTTGTCCACCAGCCGCATATTGACGTTATAGTCAATGACAGCATCAGGCTTCATCACAGGCTCGCCAGTCCTTCTGTCAACCTTCCCTGTTGCCAGCATTTCACCTTTGTGTACTGTGGTGAGCATGTTCACGACTCTCTTATCATGCCACCTGATTGCAAGCATCTTGTCAGATTTCTTCAGGTGCACGTCTCCCCGCTTTGACTTTTCAGCCTCGAGGAAGGCAGGGTAATGTGCCCTTTTGCTTCTGACAGTGCCACAGGAGCCGACGCCATGTTCAGAGAGGTACTTGGCGAGTTTAGGAGCGGTATAGTAATTGTCCGTATACAGGACATGATTCTCGCCAAAGTACTTTTCCAAAAGCACTTTCACCACAGAACCAGAGAATCCAAGGGGGTCAGTCTTATCCAAATCGACATTGCTGGCGGTGTAAATGACGAAGTCAAGGATGAACCCCGTCTTGCAGTCGCACAGCACGAAAAACTTGATTCCAAAGCGGTGGCGTTTGCTTGGAATGTACTGGACGAACCGAAGACGGCCCCTGAACAATACCAAGGACTTGTCAATCACGACTTTCTTGAAAGGGCGCAGGAACCTCGTAAACTTATCCTTGATCATGTTCAGGATTCCCCTCACTTTCCATAATGGGTCAGTTTGGGAAGGCTCATCATTGTTCGCGAAGTGAAGATAAGTCATCAGCTGCCTAAAACGATCGCGGCTCATGTATTTATTGAAAATGGGTGTTGGGCACAGCTCGTCGGAAGTCCAGTATTCTTCTAACTTGTGTTTCCAGTTGTGCGGCATTAGCAACATCAATCCAATAAATACAAAAAGCTCGCGGATCGTAAGAGGCACCCATGCTGCCATCCGCGACGTGGATGGTGTGGCCGCCTCACCTTCTCCTTCGCGAACTGGAGCACATTGCCCCTCGTACCTGTTTGTCTCGGTACAGATGTGCTCCATAACCTCGTCGTCAAGGAAGGCCAACAGGTAGTCAAGGCATTCACCATCCTCGTCCACAGGGAAGTCAGCCTGAAGTCCACACCCACTGTCGTCAAAGGGCAGATCCTCCGGCACAAAATCTGATCCCTCTGACCACAAGAAGGCATCCAGCGTTCCCTGCCTAGGCTGGGAGGTGCTTGGGGCGGCAGGGGGGGTGAGGCAGGTCGTGTGGGAGTGGGTGAGGCAGGCGGGGCAACAGTATGTGAGGCAGAGGCTATCCCAGGTCGTGTTGGTGTTGTGGTGGTGGTGGTGGTGGTGGGGGGGACATTATCACTGGGCTCAAGGTCACTTGCGGTGGCATGACTGCTGAGTTGCCTAGTGCGAGTTCCCTCCCTACGAGCTAGCCTTATACTAAGGGACTTAACTCTACCAAGACGAACACTAGGCCTACGAAAACCTCTCAAATGTAATGTTGCACGTTTACTTCCCTTTCTTGGTGGTGAAGGAGACTCCGACGACTCAGGAGACAGGGCAGCAGAGGAGGAGGACGAGAGAACAGGGCTGGGAGTAGGTGGCGGGCTTGCGGTGGCGTGACGTGGAGTAGGGGACAATGGCGGTGAGCTGGGGTCACCGGTCCTTTCCCGTTTTTCCCCCTTCCCATACTCGAGGCCCCTTCTCACCGGAGCCTTCCCTGCTGAGGTGCTGGGCACTGACACACTCTCCTCCGGCACAGAAACAATCACTTCTGGCCCGGACTCTGCACTGGATTGTGTGTCAGACTCAGCCAGGCTCGACCACACACCGACGTCACTGCCATAATCCACTGAGGCTTTCAAAAGTTCTGAGGCTATTGCAGAGTCACTTAGCCCCTTAGTAGTTCCTGGTAAGGTTTTGAAGGGGGTTGAGGTCACAAAACCCTTTTTCGGAGGGCTAGAAGGCACAGACTCGGAAGAGCTCGAGTTAGACATGGTGTCACCGTGGCAGATTTGCGTGGACTGACGCTATTCTGGGGCAAACTGCGCGAAAAAATGACAGTGTGACAACTGGGGAAACAAGCATTTCCCAGTAGCAAAAAGTGCTTGCGAGATGACGGCGCAGATTGACACGTATCAGCCGTCCGCGCGTTGCCATATCGCACGACGAGGGAGGGCCGCGCATCGGTGCGTCGGTGGGTAAAAAAAATGAGACTTGGCAACAACCGAGGTCAGTAGTACAAAGGTCAAGTGTGCTAAACGTAGCTCACGGGTGGCGGGACTGATAGACAATACCAGCTGGAGCATGCTTGCCCGCGGTTATTCAAAATTAACTCAAATCGCAAATGCGACGACCCGCCGTTCTGCCCTCTGGGCCGACCGTCGCAAATGCGACGATCCGCGTTTTAGGGGTTAACCCATCCATGTACAGATTGAACAACCATGAAGACATGACACATCCCTGTTTCAACCCAACTTTCAAAGAGAAAAATTCACTCAGTTCACCATCCACATGCACTGCAGCCTTAGCACCATCATACATACTCCTCACAGCATTCAACAACATCCCATCTACTTCATATATTCTTAATACTTTCCACAATCCTTGTCTATCCACCCTATCATATGCTTTCTCCAAATCCATGAAAGCCGCATACAACTTCTTTCCCTTCTCTAGAAGCTTTTCCACTAAAGATCTAAGAATGGATATCTGATCTACACAACCTCTTTCCTTCCTAAAGCCTCCCTGTTTTTCTCCAACTACTGTAATTCCTCTGTTCTTTCTCTAACTCTGTCAATAAGTATCCTACCATACACCTTTCCTATTATACTAAGAAGACAGATGCCCCTATGATTACCACAAACTTCTTTTTCCCCTTTTCCTTTGTACAAGGGAATAATTATACCTGACTTCCAATCCTCTGGGACTCTACCTTCCTCTCAGGCCAATCTGCACATTTTCCACCTCCATTCTACTACTATCTCTCCCCCATACTTCAGCATTTCATCACACACTCCATCAATTCCTGGGGCTTTCCCCAATTTAACTTTCTTCATTGCTTCCACAACTTCTATCCTACTGATTTCTTCTGTCTTCACACCTCCCTCCTTCTCCAAGCCATTCCCCAGCCACTTATACTCGCATTACTTCCATCCTGTATGTTCAACAATTCCTTAAAGTGTTCTCTCCATCTGCTCACTTTTTCTCCCTTCTCCACTAGTAATCTACCATTTTTAGCTTTCACTCCCCTGCTAACTTCACTTCCACCCTGTCTTACTCTTTTCACCTCTTTCCATAACATTTTCTTTCAGTCCCTCCACTTTACACTCAAGTTCCTTCCAAATTCCTCATCCACTCTCTTCTTACTCTCTCTTACTACTCTTTTCGCCTCTCTCTTTCTTTCTACATATAACTCTCTCTTCCGCCTCTCAACTTCTTCCATGCCCCTATTTCTTATCCATTCATTGTATGCTTTCTTCTTTTGTGTCACAGCCTGTAGAGGTGTGGGCAGAATAAAACAAAATTGCTTAACACAAATTTTGTATAATCACAGGTAGTTAAATGTGTCCACATTCACATAACAGACGTTAAAAATAACTATAACCATGCATAGCTACATGGAATGTAAGGGATGCAAATGATGAGGTGAAAGAGGGGGACTGTCCAGGTGCTTGAAGGTGTGGAAGTGGATGTACTCGTATGTGGATTAACTGAAACTAAATGGGGAGGTGAGAGTGTGAGAGAATTGGAGTATGGATGGGGTATGTGTGCAGGAGTAGGTGAGAATGAGAGGGCAAAAGAAGGAGTGTGTACTGTTGTGAGTAACAAATGGAAGGAGAATATACGAGAGTATGGATCAGCTGGCTCAAGGATTGTGTAGGTAAGATTGAAAGTTGGATTACAAATGTGGGCGATTGTGTGCGTGTATGCACCAACACAAGATATGCAAGCAGAGTGAAAGAAGAGTTCTGGACAAATGTGGAAGAGTGTATGGAAAAGTTTGAAAGGAATAAGAGTGTTTTTCACCGTAAAATGTGGCTTGGGATAGGATGCGCAATCAGACATCTTCTTTTAATCAAACACTAGAGTAAAGGGAAGGCGATAGAGAAATATAAATTGTATATATGTTTAAGTCTTGGCGGAAATATTTACCTTGTTGGTATACTTTAATGTAATCAATACTGTTTTATTGAGGTGTATAATGTACATGGTACAGTTATGATGCTTCTATTCATGTATAAATCCCAGTTGTCTGTGGAGGTTTAGCACCTCTGATTTTGCTGACCCAGCACCACACCCAGAGGGGACGCCGGCTAGCTAGGGCAGGAAGCATGTATCATTACAACAAGAGGGACGTACAACTCTGAGCTCTCTGGGTCGCAGTTGTATCTTTCTGTGGCCAATAAACAGAGATTTAATCTGCTCAGTTTCAGTTCACCTGCACACGCTACCTTTTAAATTCCTCCAACAGGATCCTACGCCGATTCCCACCATCTCCAGTGTGTGAGAGGACGTTTTGGTGGAGTGTGTCAGCCGGAAGTGACTTTGACCAGGCGCAACGTTATAACCTTGCTTGGAACTGCGAGGTCACGACTCAGCTGATATATATATAAATTGGTGATCAGCTGTGGGGTTCCAAGCTGATATATTAGTGACTAGTTGAGGAATCCATACAGCCGAAACATATTTTTGGTTGCAGTGGCAGGATTCCTGCCTGCTGTTACATGCAGGAACAGCATGATGGAATGAAGAGGTGAGACAGGTTGTGGTACAAAAGAAGAAAGCACATAGTGAGTGGATGAGAAACAGAGACGTGGAAGAAGTTGATGAAGAGAAGAGAGAGGTGAAATGATCAGTAAGAGAGAGTGCAAAGAGGGTGGATAAGAATTTGGAAGGAATTTGAGTGTAAAGTGGAGAGAATGAAAGAAAATATTTTGGAAAGAGGAAATGAGAGTTAGACAGGGTGCCAAAGAAGTTAGTTGGGGAGTGAAAGATAAAAATGTCACATTACTAATGGAGAAGGGAGAAAAAGTGAGCAGATGGAAAGAACACTTTAAGGAAATGTTGAATATAGAGAATTAAAGTGAAGCAAGTGTAAGTGGCTGGGGAATGGCTGGGAGAAGGAGGGATGTGAGAAGTGAGGAAGAAATCAGTAGGATAGAAGTTGTGGAAGCAATTAAGAAAGTTAAAATGGGGAAAGCACCAGGAATTGCTGGAGTGCGTGGTGAAATGCTGAAGCATGGGGGAGAGATACCAGTAGAATGGATGTGGAAGACGTGCAGATTGGCCTGTGAGGAAGGTAGAGTTCCAGAGGATTGGAAGTCATGTATAATTATTCCTCTGTACAAAGGAAAAAGAAGTGTGTGGTAATCACTGGGACATTTGTCTTCTTAGTGTAATAGGAGAAGTATATGGTAGGATACTTATTGACAGAGTTAGGGAAATAACAGTTGGAGAAGAACAGGGAGGTTTTAGGAAGGGACAAGTGTTCGTGAGCCCTTCAGGCCCTTCGCACTTGCTCCTGTGGAGGGCTCTCGAGTTTATATGCTGTTCTAGGATAACGTTGTCACTTGGATTTTTTGCAGCTAACCAATTGATCGTGTTATTTGCAGCTTCAGGAATGGAACCCAAGTTGTCAGAACGCAAGTCCAAAATACGTTTGTTGTACCTGTGGGCAAAAAATTCTACAGAGATCCTATGCCGGGCACCAGGAGCAGCATTTTTTGGTCAATATGTGATCGCTCATTAAATATAGTGAATGTTTTTCAATCGTGATAGGACCAGGTTTTTTCACATCTGCGAATTTTTTGCTAATTTTGGTGCGATTTGAATGTGTAGTTTTGGTTGCCCAAAACACACACAAACACACAAACACACACACACACACACACACACACACACACACACACACACACAGCTACTGCTATAGTATATTAGAAGAGGTGGTGTAGATCAGATATTCATTATTAGATCTTTGGTGGAAAAGTTTCTAGAGAAGGGAAAGAAGTTGTGTGCGGCCTTCATGGATTTGGAGAAAGCATATGACTGGGTGGATAGACAAGGATTAAGGAAAGTATCAAGAATATATGGAGTAGACAGGAAGTTGCTGAATGCTGTGAAGAGTATGTATGAGGGTGCTAAGGCTGCAGTGCATGTGGATAGCGAACTTAGTGAATTTTTCTACTTGAAGGTTGGATTGAAATGGGGATGTGTCATGTCTCCATGGTTGTTCAATCTGTATATGGATGGGGTAATAAAAGACATACAAGGCAGGGCAGTGGATGCTGGAGTGGCCCTAATGAGAGAGGGCAGTGCTTTGAAATTTCCTGTACTGTTGTTTGCAGATGATATTGTGTTGTTAAGTGAAGATGAAGGGGAGCTGCAAGGCTTGGTGGATGAGTTTGGGAGAGTGTGCAGGAAATGGAATCTAAATGTGAATGTAGGGAAGAGTAAAGTTATGGCCTTTGAGTGAAGTGAAGTCAGTGAATGTACAGTGAGGCTGAATGAGGAGGAAATGGAAAATGTGAGTGCATTTAAGTATTTGGGTACTGTGATGGGTAAGGATGGAAGTAAGTGCTTGAAAGGGTACAACAAGGAAGAAAGGTTGCTGATTCCTTGAAGGCAGTGATAAGAAACAGGGAAGTGAGCATGGAAGTGAAAGTTAGTCTATCTATCTATCTATCTATAGCCCGATGCCCTAATCCCACAAAGGGCGGCCGCAGACAAAACGCCTCCAAGTCGCTCTGTCACCCACCATTTGACTACCCTCCCCCCAACTCACTCCCCCCTCCCTCATATACCTCTCAAGTCCATCCCTCCATCTCATCCTCAGTCTACCCCTCCCTCTCCCTCCCTCCATCTCACCTACATACACCCTCTTAGTCAGTCTTTCATTCTCCATTCTCTCCACATGTCCAAACCACCTTAGTGTATTTCTCCTAATCTTCTCAACCACATCCACATCCACCCCACAACGTTCCTTCACTTCTTCATTCGTCAACTTGTCCCTCCATGTCACTCCACATGCTCCTCTCAAGTAACTCATTTCCACTGCTCTCACTCTTGTCTTGTTCCCCTCTTGAAAGGTTCAAGTCTCGCTTCCATACGTCAGGGTATGGATCACAATACTATCATGCAGTGACTTCTTAGTACATGATAGCATTGTGATACCAACTCTATTAATGAGGAGAGCATATGTGAGTACGATGGAGCAGGGGAGAGGGAGGGGGAGGCTGAGGATGAGATGAAGAGGAGAGGTATATGAGAGACGGGAGTGTGCACTGGGAGCAGGGCAGTGAAATGGTAGGTGACTGGGTGACATGGAGGTGAATTGCTTGTGGTCATCCCTTACGGGATTAAGGCATCTGGCAATAGATAGATACAGTAAAACCTATATTTAATGGCACCCTAGGGGGTCCTAAGCATGACGAAAAAAACGAAATTCCGTTAGATTGGGGCTTACACCTATCAATACCCCCGGAACTCACGCAAACACATTTTTTTACACATTTTTAAGCATATAAACATGTGCAGACATATAAAATCAATTTAAAAAATTTATATTTAGAACAAAAGAAAGCAGGTATGTGTGTTGTTGTAGTAAAGTACTGTACAGTAATCCAGGTAAGTACAGTACAGTACAGTTGAGTCTTCATACAACACGTGATAGGTTATGCAGAACCTCGTGCAAAATCGATTTCATGCTGAAAAGTGACATATATTTACATATAACATAGGAGGTTAGGTTCTAGGAGCCTCATATTTTTCGTTAAAAATATATTTAAAGATAGATTACTAGAAATACGTCTGTCTTAAGAAGACAGTGTGTTTACATACGACCTCACCAACTGGACATGTCAGTGCATAGCTACTACAGTCTAACTTAACCTAATTGATTAGTTTTGCCCCCTAATACTCCCCATAAAAATTTTAATCACCAAGGATTGCCACTAAGCCTCTTGAAAGTCTATCTATCTGTCTATTGCCAGATGCCTCAATCCCGTTCAGGGTGGCCACAAACAAATCGCCTCCACGTCACCCTGTCCCTCGCCATTTCACTGCCCTGCTCCCAACTCACACCCCTCTCTCTCACATACCTCTCCATCCCATCCCTCCATCTCATCCTCGGCCTCCCCCTCCCTCTCCCCCCCTCCACCTCACTCACATACACTATCTTCATCAGTCTTTCACCCTCCATCCTCTCCACATGGCCAAACCACCTCTTGAAAGTCCTCATTAGAAATCAAGCATAAACTTGACCTAAACAACACGTGAATAATGGCCGGCCAGCATCACGCATATTTCGTTACGAATCACTTTCGGTACTAATAAAAAGAAAATACAGTGTCAAACTTTTTGAAAGCCATTAGTCATCAACAATAAAGGAAAATGAAATATAAAGAAGTCATCAGCATGGAGTGATTGCGTATGTTCTGGTGCCAATATTGTTTCCCATGACTAGTTGTAGTTTCACACTATTGTTGCATATTACAGTACATATAAAGTTGTTTATTCATAATTAACAATATGCAACGTAGTATGAATGATAAACAAACAAACACCATTTCACTGTAAAGTGTAGCTTGGGATGGGATGCGCAATCAGACATCTGTTTTTAATCACAAACCTACAGTAAAGGGAAGGCGATAGAGAAATATGAACTGTATATATGTTTAAGTCTTGGGGGAAATATTTACCTTGTTGGTATACCTTAATGTAATCAATACTATTTTATTGACGTGTATAATGTACATGGTATAATTATGATGCTTCTATTCATGTATAAATCCCAGTTGTCTGTGGGGTTTGGCATCTCTATTTTATGCTGATTCCAGTGCCACTCCCCAGTGGGGGAAGGCGGCTAACAGCAGAACGCATTTATCATTCAAACGAGAGGGACGTACATCTCTGAGCTCTCTCTGTGGCCAATAAAGAGAGATTTAATCTGCTCAGTTTCAGTTCACCTTGCACACGCTACCTCTACATTCCTTCAACAGGATTCTACACCGATTCCCACCATCTCCAGTGTGTGAGAAGACGTTTTGGTGGAGTGTGTCAGCCGGAGGTGACTTAACCAGGAGCAACGTTATAATCTTGCTTGGAACTGTGAGGTCACGACTCAGCTGATATATAATAAACTGGTGATCAGCTGTGGGGTTCCAAGCTGATATATTAGTGACTAGTTGAGGAATTCCATAGCCGAAATGATTACAGTGGCGAGATTCCTATGCTGCGATACACGTATCTCACTTCTCAGATACACACAAATGTAGAAATCATGAAAAATAAACAAGTCAGCCACACAGTATAATTTGTATGACAGTATAATTCACAAGAACTGAGCTCACATAATTATCTTGCCTAACTGTTTATGTCAACACGTAGTGTCTTCACGTATCGTAAGATCCAAATTTACTTGACTAAAGATTGTCAGTTTATAACAAAAAGATTGAGCACAAAGCCTTTTTTCTTTTTTTCACACTCATTGCACTAAAGGTGAATACATGAATTTTACTGCTCCATCATTAACTTTTTTTTCCAACAAAGAAAACTATCCACATCGTAATCATCCTGACTCATTTTATCTGTCTGATCATTTGCATTTAAGCTGCAATGCTACACGCCACTTCGTCCAACAATTTTACATTTTCATTTAGAATAAATGCTTGTGTTCATAGCACTTTCAGGGTGCTTAGGCATAACTAAAGTTAGTTTGGAACTATGTGCTCGGTTCTGAGAGGAAACGAGGAGCAAGGTAATAAGCAAATAAACTTCTCATCACAGCGACCGTTCACACAACACTGAGGTAGGCAGCAGGCTGTGGCTGGTGGTATGGGGGTCAAGTGGGTCGGGTTGGGTCAAGGAAACCAATCAGTGACCGACAAAAGCATAACACACGAGTTGTATCTGGAAATCCAATACCAAAACACCCATTTCCCACAATTTCTCTCGCACAATTGAGTGGTATTACCGTGCTATTATATAATTATGGGAGAAATTAAATGCTCGTGTTATTGTAAGATCGTTTCGTTTCGCCTCGTCTTAAATAGGGACTCTACTGTAATCCAGGTAAGTATTAGCTGGCAGGTTGGAGTAGAATAGATGGCACTACATAAATTATGAAGTCTATAACACTAGTTCATAAATCTAACCTTACATGCTAATTTTTTTCACTTTGGGGTCAGGCTAGGCGGGAGGAAGACTGGGTGTGCATAAACATACCCAGCTGGCGAGAAACTGCAAACAGACGATCGAGACGCACGCGGTGCCCACCACATTTGAATTTCTAATTTTTACCCATTTTGGGGGAAATTTTACATTTTTTTGGCATAAATAATCCTCAGGAGATTTCTGCCGTTTGTTTGGGGTTGCCGTTAGAATGAATGCCGTTAAATCGAGGTTTTACTGTAGATAGGTAGATGACTGTTAGGAAGTGCACATGACCGATATCGCACTACACCTGAGGCAGAGATCTGGCAAGAGGGTATACATCATACTGTTGATATATGTCATCAGCAATATTATTTTCATGACATTTCATTGGACTTATGGTATATAACGACACCTGATATATATCCAGCACTCTAGCACAGCACCAACATTACGGCATGTTTGTTTCTAAGACGGATGTATAAGTTTTATAGTCCACTTATCTATACCCAGATGTAATAATCCCATAATGGGTGGCCGTTTGACTTTGAGTTAGTTATTTTATGGGGAGGGACACTAACCCTCTGCCAACCCACTTGCTGACACATAGGGAACATGTATGTGTTGGTTATATGGTTACCACCCAGCACTGGAAATGGTTTCCTGGCTTACAGGAAACCATCTGGCTTGTCACTCAATGTAAAGCCACCTCCAAAGGAAAGAAAAGTAAGAAAGTGACAGGAAAGATGGAAGAAACAGGAAGAGAAGAGGACAAACACAGAAAATGATAATGGTGAAGGAAGAAGTCGATAGCACTACATCACGTGAGTGGATGACGATCACTACCACCTACCACAGAAATTTACAGATGTACAGTATGTACAGTACACCTTCAATATAATGAACTAATTGGTACCAGGCGATAGTTCGTTAAAGCGTGAACGTGGCTGTGGTAACATAGAGAATAAGAAGAAATTAGGGAGAAAACAGAATGGAGAGAGAGAGAGACAATCAACAATTAATTAAGGAGTCTTCATACAGAATGTCTGATCTCATGGTAGCAATTTATGGTGATGCAGCTTCATTAGAATATTCGATATACAAGTCTTGTGACATGATATTGTATTACAAATAATTACCACAGTTTGTTATTTCATTTTTTTCTTGTCATTCAATGTACTGCAGTTCAAGCACACATGCATGCACACACACAAACACACACACAAACATTCCCGAAGCAATGAACCCGAATGCCAAAGCTCCACACACTCACCTCCTCATTCATTCCCTTCTTACTTCCTGTCTCCGCCCCCCTCCCCTCCCTAAGAATCAATTAAAGCATCATCTACGAAAACTGTAATTTGAGTCCAAAAACTTAGTCTCACACCACCTGAAAGGGAAAGAAAAGTAACAAAAGTGACAAGAAAGACTGGAGGAAAAGGAAGATAAGGAGGGCAGACACAGAAAAAGAATAATAAAGGTGAAGAAAGAAATAGGCGGCATTACATCAAGTGAGTGGATCATGGTCACCATCACCTACCACCAAATGACAATCACAAAAAATAAAGGCCAATAAACAGTTACAAGAACTGGTTCATCTTAAAAATCCATGCTTGCAATGAGGACTTTCAATTCACCAGCAGACACCAGGTGACGGCACTGTCAATAAGTAAACACTGTTGGGTTTGTCCTTGAGTCACTTGATTGCATATCAAGTATCACCATGACTCATGCAAATATAAAATCATATAAAATAAAGGCCAATAAACAGCTACAAACACTTGTTCATCTTAAATATTCATGCCTGCATTGAGGAATTTCAGTTACATGCATCAGCAGACACCAGGTGGCAGAACTGTCAGCACTGTATGTAAACACAAGAGTTGTGGTTGTCCTTGAAGTTTTTCATAAATACTCTGAATAAACATTCAAGTGTATCTTATTTTTCACAATCTATCACCAATTTTAGTTTAAAAGTTTTTTATTGAATATTCTACCAGCGATAGGCAATTTATAAGATAACTTGCTGTAATAAGTGACTGTCCTGAACAGAGCCAGAGCTATCTCCAGTCTAACCTCAATACATTCATCTTTGAAGACGCATGGGGATTTTTCAGTGTACTTTTTAAGGGGGGGGGGGGGGAGGAATGCATCGTATACACTGCAAAATACAGTAACTGGGGGGAAGCCCAACCTGAAAAAGCCATTAGTGCATTATATCCAATGGTCCTGCCATACAGTGGAATTTCATGCACATTATGGAAAATAAATGAGTGCAACAGCATATTATTAGACTAAAAATTAAAACTATACCCATTTTACACTAACCTGGCCCATAATTTCAACATTTTGCTGCTTACTTTACATCCTTGTTATAGAAGCTCTTCATGACAAGTACATTATTACTATACAGTGATCCCTCAATTATCCGGACGTGTTCAGTATCCAGACGCTAACTAGACCTTGGCTCTATTACACCAACATCTGATTTTACTTGCTATTATCCAGATGTAAAAGTGCCCGAGAACTTCGGCCGGCCAGCCAACACGTCCAAACATTGGGTATCGTGGCCACTGGGCTCGAGCTATAAGCAGGAAGTAGTCTGTAACCCACAACCTGTCCGTCTGCCCCTGTACTGAATGGTCAAAGCCGCGCGCTTATCTGATCACTCCCAATGAACCTCCAGCACCCAAGCAATACGACTGTAAGCCGCAAGCGGTGTCAAAACGTCTGTACGCATCCCCACTCAACAAGTGGTGTCAAAACGTCTGTACGCATCCCCACTCAATGCCTAGTATCGTGCAGCCACCTGGGTAGCCCCTTCCTCACTGCCACCACCATCGAACAGAGACCACAAGCCACGAGTACATGTTCAGTGACAGCGCCTGTCCGCCTCTCTACCGAAGGTCGAAAATCACATGGCCACTGGGAGACACTCACACCATACACACAAAAAGAGAGAGAGAGAGAGAGAGAGAGAGAGAGAGAGAGAGAGAGAGAGAGAGAAAGAGAGAGAGAGAGAGAGAGGGAGATTCCTTCCCATGCTGATTACAATATCAATACAGAAATTTCTGTACCAATGCATATGATAGTACTGTACTGTACACAGTACAGTACTGTATATGTGTATGTACAATACACTACAATACTGTAGAATACACTTCCATTCGGTATGGGTATTCGTTTCAATACCACAGTCAGCCACCTTTGCCAAGCAGCCCTACTGGGATAGGATAGGATGGGTTTGGTAAGGTCAGGTAAAGCTAACCTATGTAATTATGCCTGGGAAACACATTAAGCATATCTTCGAGAAAATCCTATGGTTATTTTTTGAGCGTGGTTCCTGGCTGAGGGGTACAGGTGGCCACTGCCCATGTAAAACAGACCACAAGCCATGAGTACAGTACATGTTCGGTGACAGCACCCATCCGCCTCTCTACTAAAGGTCAAAAGTCGCGTGGCCACCGGGAGACACACATGCACACACCACACACACAAAAAGAGAGATTCCTTCCCATGCTATGATTACAATAGAAGTACAGTGAGTCCTCGAAATATGAAAACCCGAAGTACGAAATTTCAATGGTATGAAATCGATTAATATAGGACAAATTCCACAGTACTGTACGAAAACATCTGTCTTGATGATACGAAAATCGATACTCGATACGAAAGGAAATGCAGAGATAGCCCGATTATCCAGACTATATGATGTGAAGAAGTGCCCAAATAGTCTGAAATCATGATTAATCTGGCGGAAACAAAACACAAGTACTGTTAGATTGATTTATTTACTGGTAAATGTACAATGAAAGACAACTATCTTCCCAGCTCAGTCTGAAGAAAATTTACACCAGGCAAAATACAATGAAAACCCTGTTTCTACTAGTGCGTGTTTCAAATGATTCGATTTTTCCACGCTATATTCGTCAGACTTTGGGAGGATACTTGTGTCTTTCATTGTACACTTGAAGCAGCAGAAAGACCTTACCAATTCAATGCATAATCCTCCAGCTTGTTTCTGTAATTTTCTGACAACTTTCAGTTTGGCAAATTACTTTTTCTTGCTGAAAAATTTCCTCCCTGTTACAGTATTATCGTCACTTTCCCCTACGATCGTTTCCAGTGCAGTGGTAGAAACTCAATATGCTCAAAGGTGGATATCGTTTCTCAATTTCCCAACTGGAGGTTAGGTTAGGTTAAAATTATTAGGTACAGATAAGCTCGGTTAGACCAGGTTTAGTTAAACACTTAGGGAAGAACAGTCCTTTCCGCTATTTATGTTAACGAAATAAACAAGAGTTGTCACACCAGAACAGCTAAAAATGATGGGGAAACAGATTTAATAAGAAACGTTTACTGTATTTACCAACCCATAAATAATCTGAAAAATATAACAGACTGTCAGGAAGAACTGATTTGGTAAGATGCTTTTATTGCTTAAAGAAAAACGTATGTTTAGCCCCCTCAATGGCTGTGGGTTCAGATATTTGCTTGCTCCCGTGGTCAGCCTTGGGACCATTTTTTCAAAATTCTAAAATCAATTTCTTTTTCTTACATATGTGAAAAGATTCGTCTGGCACACCTGGCTCCCCCCCCCCCCCGCAAACCCATCCTGTGATTTGCTATGAATCGTGTAAGAATTAATAAAATTAGGATGCGTGTTACATCAGCATCGAAACATCAGCGAAAACATCTGGGACAAAGCGAACTGTGAACGCCACACTGCATGAGGTGGTAGCGTAGGGTTATGTAAATACACCAGTGACCCTCGTTCCCTTCCCATAATTGCTCGCAGTTTTTTATAGCTCACCCTAACTCAATGTCACTGACACCAGTACAGTAAGGCATTGTTCAGGGCCAGCAGCTATGAAAGTGATAATGGAATACATTATTGTTTCTATCAGTCCTCTCTCTTTCACACATACACATAAGAACAAACAAAAGAATGAGCAGTAAATGTACACTAACTCTAAGGAGCAGAAATAACTGTGCTCAGTCAGTCCGAAATATACTGGGAAGAGTGATATCGAACAAAGAATGTGGAACTGAAGGCTAACCTATGAGAACATGTGGGACGAAAGAGTAAATTTTTTCCGATTAGCAAACATTTTTGTTCCATATCGTCTCTAAACACTGTAAAACCCATAATCTTTCACGTAAGCATACACTCAACCCTCGGCTATCACAGGTTCTGCTATAGCGTATCTCGCTATCACGCCTATATAAAAAACTACCCAAATACCTTCATCATGCACTAAATGCCTGCTATTGTTCACTGCAAATGTTCGAAAATTTCAAAAGGGCCAGGCTCCAGTGCTCTGCCAAGCCAACAAAAGCTTCACTCCGTGATTGGTCGTGTGACGTCAGCGCCAGCCGAGCACTGATTGGCCGCCCGACTGAGTTTCCTGCCCTCCAAACCATTCAAGTGTGCACCCTCAGACCGTGAACAGTGATAACAAGAACAATAACCTTTTTTATGATATGACCATGGCCAACATACCCCCTCCCCATCCCCCTACCATCACCCAACATAATGCTGTGGCACCTGGCAGGGAAATAAAGAAGAGGAAGAACCTAAGTTATGCAGATAAACTGGAAATACGAAACTTATAGAGAACGGTGAGACCAAGCAAAGTGTGGGGAAGAAACATAACATCAATGAATCAACTGTGAGGGGTATTTATAAGAATTGTGATCACATCATAAAACATGCTCATTTTTAGACTATTATATATTAATATGTGGTACAAAAAAAGTATCTTAGGGGTAAATATTGAGGTCATGGCACCAATTAGAATTATTACCCTAAGTTCTTCAATTCGGCTATCATGGTTTCGGCTATAGCGCAACCATAGCGGGACCAACTGGGTGTGATAGCTGAGGGTTGAGTGTACAGCCTAAAGACCTTACCGATTCCCTTCATATTCCTCTAGTTTGTCTTCTATATTTTTCTGACTATTTTGAGGGTGGTAAATTATGTTCTCTTGCTGAAAGAAACTTACTCAAAATTAGGGCGCATGTAACGTAAGCATGTTAAACATCAGCAAATACATCTGGAGTGAAGAGAACGCCTGACTGATGGGATGGTAGAGTAGGGTCATGTACACACACCAGTGACCTTCATTCCCTTCCCATAATTGTTTGCAGTTTTTTATAATGCCCTAACTCGACGTCAATGACACCGAAACAGTGAAGTGTTGTTCAAGGCTGGCAGCTATGAAGGAGTTAATGGAATACTGTATGAAAAACTCAAAATGGGCGAGGTGCATAGCGCTGCACTCGCATGCCGAAAGAAAACGAACTAACCCTTCTCTGGTAAGCAAATTTTCGCGCACTTCTCAGTTGAGTTCACGTCCCTCTTCTCCTCACAGCCTCGCTGTATGTGAGGATATTTTTGCAGCCCTTCACCTTTTCGTATTGTTTTGCTATGCCTCCCAAGCGCCCTGCATCATCTCCAGCACTGGGGGAGCCCGCTGCAGAGAAGCAGCAGCACTGTACTCAAATTTTGGAAAGGAAATTGGAAATTATAAGACCCCATGAGGAGGGGCAGGGAGTCTTGGAGATTGGGAGTGCTTTAGGCCTTGCTGTTTCCACCAATGGGACTGTGATGAAGAAAATGGAGATGTACAAGAATATGGCCACCTCCTTCTCTACAATTGTACACAGGTATTGCTTACTTCTTAACAGGGGGGGGGGGCCGAGGGGGTCCTGGGATGCATCCCCCCATTTATATGTATATTTCAATAGGGAAAATTGTTCTGATATACAAAATTTCGAATTACAAAAGTTTTTTTTGGTTCCTATCCCTTTCGTATATCAAGGACTCACTGTATCTATACAAAAATTTCTGTACCAATGCATATGACAGTACAATACTGTACTATATGAAGTACAGCACTGTATGTGTGTATGTACAGTACAATACTGTACTGTACAATACACTTCCATTCGTTATGAGTATTTGTTTCAATATCACAGTTAGCCACTTAGCCAAGCAGCCCTATTGGGACAGGTTACATTTGGTATGGTTAGGTAAAGATAACCTATGTGATTTTGCCTGGGAAACGCATTGAGCATATCTTCGAGAAATTTCTATAGTTATGTTTGAACGGTGGAGGTGAGCGTTGTTCCTGGCTGAGGGGTACCGCTGGCCACCGCATGTGTAACACAGACCACAAGCCTTGAGTAAATGTATGGTAAAAATGCCCGTCGGCCTCTACACCAAATGGCGGGAGTCCTCCGGCCTCCGGGATTAGTACGGACACCCTCCACCACATGCGCCTGTCCACTTCCCTACCGAATGGTCAGAGTTGCCTGGCAGGCCGCATTAGTCATACACTGCCTGAGGTGGTGATCTACTGGTCATCCACTGTTGCCGTCACGTACTAACCCTTGCCTGGACAAACGGAAATGAACCTTATATACAGATGTCAGTTTGCTGCTTGTTGCTTCCTCTGTGCTCAAAAGCAACCATTGGGTGAGATATGGCAATGCTGTACAGCTTGCTGGCAAACAGAAGCCCGCACCTCAGTTCCTGCCTTTCTGCCCCTCGTCAGTGGTAGCACTTGCAACGATGGCTCCAATTGCAGTTGTGTTTGTGATGGTTCCCTACATTCTTCAGGATGTAGCCTTGCTCTGCTGTATTCTTGTGTGTGTGGTGATGGCCCAACCACCACCTGAGAAGCAGATGAGGAAGGTTCTGAGTCTGAAGAAGCATGAGATATTGGGCAAGGCTGACATGCACTGGACCACAGGACGCATTCTTCACAAATATGATATAGCCCGTTCAACAGTGTTCAATATCAAGAAGTCACGCGACAAGCTTATGCAGTACAGACAGGAGTCTGCCGAAAACACATGTACCGGCAACTGGAAGGTAATGGCCCAGGACCAGCACGCCATTATCAACCGGTCAACATTGATGTAGTTTCATCAGCAGGGTGATGCTGGGGTGCTAGTGCGTGGGACCAAGGTGAAGGCTGCTGCTGAGAAGTTTGCACACCTGCACAATGTGCAGGACTACAAGGCATCCGAGGGATGGCTCAATCGCTTCAAGCTCTGCCATGGACTTACTGGCCATGAGGCACATGGAGAGGCCTTGGTTGCAGCAGCGGAGGAAGTAGACCCATTTCTCCATAAAGTGCAGTGCCTGATCAAGGACGAGAGCCTTGCCCTTGGTAAAGTCTATAAAGTTGACGAAACTGGTCTGTTCTACCACTCCTTGCCCACCAACATCCTGCTTGAGGAAAGGGAGAAGTCCGTGCCTGGTCAGAAGCTGTCCAAACAACGTGTCTGTTTTGTGTTGTGCCAATGCTAACGGGACACACTGTCTCAAACCCGTTGTTGTTAGGGTTGCAAAACAACAACGTTGTCTCCATGGGTTGATGGATAGCCTGCCTGTTGTGTGATACCATTCTGTGAAGGCCTGGTTTACTGCTAAGATCATCAGAGATTGGTTCCACAGACATTTCGTCAAGGAGGTTAGCCGTTATTAAACAGTGGCTCTTGGAATCGCTCGTGACCAGGTGAAGGCACTCCTGCTCCTGGACAATGCTCCCATGCATCTGTCTGAGAAGGATTTGCTTGCTTTTGATGGGCTGATTAGCTGCATGTTTCTGCCACCTAATACAACTGCTCTGATTCAACCAATGGGCCAGGGTGTTATCATGGCTGCCAAGAGACTGTACCAACAGAGGTTCCTGAATGAGGTGATGGTGGTGCTGGAGGATGAGGACACAGTCAAGGACACACGTGGGGAGCAGACCTTGTAGACTCTTCAGTGTTACAACCTAAAGTCTGCCATGTTCAACCAGGCGAACACATGGAAGGAAGTCTCTGTCAAAACCACCAAAAGCAGTTGGTCTCGTCTCCTGCAGGGAATTGATGCTGAACATGACTTTGAGGGGTTTAACATGGATGATTTCCACAGTCACCTTAGAACAGCAGGAGAGCAGGTGGACGTCGATGACGCATGGGAGTGGCTGGAAGATGACGACAGCAATGCTGGTTACCAGACCATGGCTGACGAGAAGATCGCCGCTGCTGCCTCTGCGGGCACGGAAGAGGACAGTGGGACCAACGAGGATGAGGATGAGGACCCTGACTTGCAGCCCTCCACAACTCCTTCAGTCTCTCATCTCAGTGTCCTCCATGGTTACCTGGAGGGGCTGCTGGAGTATGCCAAGCACCCACACTGTGACAGGGAGTTTGTGCCACTCCACCTGGCGGCGGATCTGCGGGCAGTCAGGACGCTGTCATCCTTCGGCAGAATCGTCGGTCCTATCGTCAGACCAGGATTGACTCATTCTTCAAGCCTGCAACCCCCATGAGTGCAAGCTCATTCTCACCACCACCACCACCACCAGCTCATTTCCCGCCTTCACCTTTGGACCCACAACCGAGTACGTCGACAGGTGCTGAGTCTCAGTTGGCAATAAGTTTTCAGCTGTCTCTGGAGTCTCCTGAGGTGGGTAGGCCACCATCACCGTATTGCACGTTACCAATCACCACCCAGCTCCAGCAGGATAAGGATGGCGAGGAGTTTATTGACTTCCGTTAGGCGCTACTGTTTGCCACGAAGCCACATAGCACAACTCTACACCTGCTGGAGGTGGCAGGTTACGAAGCCTGGTGGCGGTGCATTGGGTGGTAAGTATCCCAACCAAATGTTTTTCAGCAGGTAACTTTAGGTTTCTTTCATATTTCCCTTGGTGCTAAAATTTATTTAGGATATTCCAATGTGTATTTTGAGGTCACAATATGACAGAATGACCGGAAAACAGTGCCACAAAATAGGAGGGGCACTGTACATACAGTAGTGTTTAGGAACGATGTTTTTTAGTTTTCGGTGTTTTTTTTTGCTTTTTTTTTGTGTGTGTGTTGAGAATTATTTTGGATAATCCTATGTGTGTTTTGAGGTCACAATATGGCAGAATGACACGAAATCAGTGCCAAAAATTGGAAGGGTACTGTACATACGGTAGTCCTTAGGTAGGGCGTTTTTTGGTTTTCAGTGCTTTTTTTGTATGATTTTCTTGTTGAAAATTATTAAGGATATTCCTATGTATGTTTTGATGTCAAAATACGCCAGACTGACCTGAAAACACTACCAAAATAAGGAGGGGCACTGAACATATAGTAGTGTATAGGTAGAGTGTTTTTTGGTTTTCAGTGGTATTCCTGCATGGTTTTCTTGGTGTTTATCATTACTTTTGATATACCTATGTGTGTTTTGATGTCTAAATATGCCTGAATGACCGGAAAACACTGCCAAATTAAGCATGGATACTGTACAAATGGGTTAGGTATAGGCTGGAGGTGGGTATACTGTAGGTAGGGTCTGGGTATGGCAGGGGAACAGTGTTCATTATCCGGATGTTGCCACTACCCGAACATACCTTTGGTTCTATTATGTCCGGATAAATGAGGGATTACTGTATATACAGGCAAACCCTGGTTTAACAATGCAATTGGTTAAGTAAAAACCTATAGCTGGGAAAGGTATTGTAAATCAGGGAGGATTTAACATGCAAAGTATAACAGTGAGTTTTTGAGCCTTGGGTTCCCCCCCAGCCATGTTCTAAACCCACCAAAACGAGTCAAAAAAGTTTAAAGCCAATCTAAATGGCCTAACAGCTGTAAAAAAAAAAAAAAAAAAAAAAGCTAACCTAAACCTAACACCTGTAAATAACTCACTAAAACCAACAAATCTATCTATCTATAGCCCAACGCCCTAATCATAAAAAATGGGTCAGAAAATATCAAACACCTCCCATCACTTACATCTTGTAGGTACATGTCCGGTCCTGGTCGTCATCCATGCTATCTCTCCAGGAGCTAGGGGATATGTGGTGCTCCCTAGCAGTCACTCATCCTCCCCAAACGTCATCATTAATCCCTAAAAGACAGGTGTCCGCATATGCTGTCCAAGGGTACTAGGGCCAAAAAGACGGGTGTCTGCATATGCGGTCATGCCTCCCCTCCCCACCAAACCCACCGCATTTCCCTACCACCACACCCACACACCACCTGCCATCCACCCCCATCCTCACCCCCCACCCCAATCCCCCGGCCTACCCTGATCACCCCCCACCACTCCACTCCCAAACCACCACCCCCGATTCCTCCCACCATCCCCTCAATACCCTCCACAGGTTTCCTACCATCCCTAACCCCTACCCTCCCACCACCCCTACCCTCCCCACCCCCACCCCCATCCCTCACAACCCCCAATCCCCAATCCCCCCAACCACTTCCCCACCACCCAGTGCCGGTTCCAGACTCCTCCATTTGGAGGGGCAGCTACACGTACTGATGGGGCACAAAGGCGTAGCTAGGGGGGCCATTTCTCTTTTCCTCCACTTCTCCCTTCCTCCATCTCTTCCCGTTCCTTCTCACCTCCCTTCCTCTTCCTCAGATTAATGGTATATCAGTAAGCTAAATTAACACATGCAAAAACAAATAAAACATTTTGAGTGCTATAAGAAAACTGCTAAACATAATTTTGATAAATGCAAAATCCTGTACATTGTAGAAGGCAGATGTGCAAAACTCAGATGAAACAATGATGATAATGATATCTCTCCCTCTCTTTCTATGACTGATTCACCTGAAGATGAACATGAACTAACAATCTCAACCACAACAAGTAAATAGTGTTCACATTTTACATGCTATGAAAACCAAGACCTTATTTTGTTTTATTGTTCAAAAAACAAATAAACCACTTCCATTACATCAATATAACACTTAAGTTGATAAAATAATAAAGCACCAGCAAACAACATCAAGGCAGATTACAAGCAAGGAAAACATAAAGACCTTTTTTTGTTTTATTGATTTTACAAATTATCCACTAATATAGTAAAGTTAAGGCATAACACAAAATTACGTTTCCCATAAAATAAGGCAAATAACATAAAGACAGAAACTGATGCTGCCAAACTTAAATTCAATTACTTTACAGCACTAACTGTCTGCATATCAGGAAATGCCATTTTTCCCATAAAATATGGCAAACATCAAAGCAGAAACTTCTGCCATAGAACTTAAGATGTAGCTTATAGCACCAACTGTCTGCATTTTTTGGCAATACATCTTACCAATTCATCCATATTTAGACTTTTAGTTATTGTTTTTTCATGGGCCAAGATCAACAAATTTTTCTTTCCGTCATGTAGCATACCGCGTCGGAAAGGAGTCAGCACTCATGAGAGCGTGGAGAATGAGCTCTTAATTGATGCTGATAACACTCCAATAACTAGGGCTGTGAAATACACCTTATGCAGTTCAGGAAATGCTTGTTTGTACTCTTGCAAATATTTACATATGGTAGATATGGAAGCATCACTGCAGCTGGAAAATTTCTTATGTAACATAGGTTTTGCAACATGTATTTCATTTCTCAAGCTCATAAAATCAGATTCTTTGTTATTATTGGCAAGTCTTTGCAAAGGACCCAGAGAGCTGAAATCCAGACATGAACCTGACTTAGGCAATAAGCAGGACACAGCTTTCAAATATCCAGGTTTTTCACAGAAAATCTGTTTTCCATTATTTTCAGCTATTGCTTTGTCTAACATGTTGAGAAGTGATCTATTTAGAGACTGACAAGAAGTGATGGTGGGATTATCAGAATCCTTAAGTCCAACAGTGGAGAGCACAATGCTTTCCGCTAGTTGCTTACTCATGGTTCTCTTCCTCTTTAAAGGAGGGTTACATATAGATGCCTCAAAATCTTCAAACCAAAAATCATCTTCTCGCAGACCTTTCAGCTTTTGTAAGCTGGCATCAACAACTTCCCTAGCACTGCACATATCAAGGTACTGAGTCTACAGCAAGGAACTGGCTGGTTTTAGAGAACCAAAGACTCAAAGAAGAAACTGACCAGTTGCAAAAAAATTCTGTTTCTTTAGCTGTACTTGAAGGTCTGATGCTTCTGTACATACATTCACTGTTGCTTCTTCATCCTCAGAAATCTCAGGCAGAATGTTGAAGATAGCATCCTTATTTTCTATTATGCACTTCTTTGAGACAGGTAAAGTCAGTGAATGTACAGTGAAGCTGGATGGTGAGGAAATGGAAAATGTGAGTACGTTTAAGTACTTGGGGAGTGTGATGAGTAAGGATGGAAGTTTGGAGGGTGAAGTGCTTGAAAGGGTGCAACAAGGAAGAAAGGGTGCAACAAGGAAGAAAGGTTGCTGGTTCCTTGAAAGCAGTGATAAGAAACAGGGAAGTGAGCATGGAAGTGAAAATGTTACTACATGATATTATTGTGATACCAACTCTAATGTATGGATGTGAAACTTAGACATTGTTGGAGGGACACAGGTCAAGAGTGAGAGCAGTGAAAATTAGTTATTTAAGAGGAGCCTGTGGAGTCACATGGAGAGACAGGCTAACAAATGAGGATATAAAGAGCGTTGTGGTGTGGATGTGGATATGATAGGATGCGTTAGTAGGAACACACCGAGGTGGTTTGGTCACGTGGAGAGGATGGAGGGTGAAAGACTGATGAGGAGAGTTATGTGAACGAGGTGGAGGGGGGAAGAGGGAAGGGGAGGCCGAGGATGAGATGGAGGGATGGAGTGGAGAGGTATATGAGAGAGGGGGGAGTGAGTTGGGAGCAGGGCAGTGAAATGGCGGGGGACAGGGTGACGTGGAGACGATGTATTTGTGGTCACCCCATACGGGATAAAGGCATCTGGCAATAGATAGATAGGTAGATAGACTTTGTCACATCATAATGATTTGTCCAACGGATTTCTAGGAGCCTTTTTATCGATGAAGTGCAATAATTATCGTACTGTTCGTACATTTACAAAGAGAACGATCACAGTGGTGTGCAGCACATTCCATATATTGATAATCTGCATTTGGGGGGACAATCGAAAAATCTGGTGGGGCACTGCCCCCCCGTGCCCCCCCCCCTAAAACTGGCCCTGATCCCCACTCAGCCCACGTTAAAATGACGCTGACTTATGATAAATCAGTATATGATAGGCTTTACTTGATGTAACCTCATCGCATACCAAGTCATGACTGTACTCAACTAAATTTAGGCTGCAGTGGCACTCAACTGGTTGTTCCATTGAATGCTTCATCTGAGGGTAAATGACCAGCCTATTACCCTTGGTAGCATCATAAGATGATAAAAACACAGGAAAAATTAACAATTATATCTGCAAATGGGAGAAACTGCTTACCCATCAGCTCATGAGGATTGTGCAGTTTTTTCAGGTGTGGCAGTGGGGGCAGTAGTGATAGCTGGTGGTGGCTGTGATGGCTGTGTAGGACGAGGGTGTTCCTTGTTCCCCCCACCTGCCTCCCTTGCACTGCTCAGTTCAACTTCCAGTTCCTTGACCCGAGCATTCAGACGTTCAATGGTGGCAGCCTGCTCCTTTACCTGAAGAATAAAGATAACCATAAAAAAATGACAATATAATGTCATCACCTTGATCACCATCCCATCTTCATTTTACATGATGTTGGGTGGGAAACTTTCAGAAACTAAAGGACTCTGGCAACATAAGTAAAAATCAGCATTGCTAAATGAAACATGCCAAACATCCATTCACCTTCATCCTATTCCAGTTCTCAAAAACATTCTGATAGGAACAAGAAATGCAAAAAAGTAAGAATCAAAAGCTCTCAGCAGTGTCAAACGAGAAAGTGAGAAACCACACATCTCTAGTCAATCTCTGTATCGATCTCTAAATTCTCAGCTTCATTCTTTGAGTTATAACTTTCCAGAACAATGGTACTATACAAGCCCTTGAGGGACAGCCATTTTAGTTGCAGGAGAGAGAGAAAAAATGGAACTCTGTACAGTGGGCTTGCACAGTACGCATGATCACAGTGCGCGAATTGCATAGCACTCAAGTGACCAAAAATCACAACCATAAAACTTTGAATGAGCGAGTTTAGCCCACAATATGCGAGGCAGAGGCAAGGAGTGGCCCAAAACCGCTATTTTCCCAGACTACGTGACCCCCCCCCCTACATGATGCGCCCATCAAGATGCTAGAGGCTCGTGGGGAAGGTGCTCAAGAGGATTCGACAGTAAGATCTCGCCAGTAACAACTTCGACAGTAACGTTTTCGGCAATAATGGTAAGTTAGAACAGATACCCGGTTTCTATAATGTTTTGATCCACTTGATTAATGTTTTTTTCATGAATGCCAAGTTGTTATACTGCAAATATGCCCATAAGAAGATGAGGAATGAAACAGACACACAAGAAGATATGAAGGAAATTGCCAAAAATTTGAGCAGTAGTGAGGAGGAGATGGAGGATCCTCCCCTCACCACCTCTCCTGACTCACCTGCCACCATCCCCTCCACCTTCACTGCCCCACCTTACTCACCAGCCACCATCCCCTCCACATCCACAGCCCCACCTTGCTCACCTGCTCCACCTGACATACCTGCAACCCCCACCATAATAACCGTTGCCACATTTCTTTGTCAAAGCCTGGAATAATACAACACTGGCAATTGTTAAACATGTGTGATGTGGCCGGTGCGGTGGGGGCACTCATGACTCTAAGTGTGTTGCCACGCCTTGGAGCCCCTGCTTTTTAAGTCCATCAGGCCTGCTGTCTACTGTTTTTAAAGTGACTGACCATATTTTTGCTAGTATATGTCTTAAAAATTTTCCCTTTATTATATCTCTAAGGTTAAAAAAATATCATGGTTTGAGGGGGTTCTGTTCCTCAGGGCTCTGTCCTATCACCAACTCTTCATTTTATTCACCAATGACCTTCTAAGCTGTACACCTAACCCTATCCACTCATATACTGATGACTCCACCCTTCACCTTTCCATTTGGTTCCCGCAACGCCCATCTCAGCAGTTACTTCAACAAACAACGGATGAGGCTAAGGCACACCTAATGTCTGACTTAGCTCATATCTCTGACTGGGGTAAAAATAATCTTGTTATTTTTAATGTATCTAAGACTCAGTTCTTACGCCTATCAACCCAACAAAATCTTCCACAGGTACATCCACTAATGTTTAATAATATTCAGCTTAATCCTGCGTCATCCTTGAACATGCTTGGGGTTTCATTTACTTGGGACTTATCTTGGAATGATCATATTACATCTTTTGTAAAATCTGCTTCCAAGAGATTGGGTGTGCTAAGCCGACTCCGTTCTTTCTTTACCCCTGCACAATTGTTGACTCTATACATGGGTTTTATCCGCCCCTGTATGGAGTACAACTCTCATGTGTGGGAAGGCTCCCCACATACAGCTCTTCTCAATAGGGTGGAGTCAAAGGTTTGTCGTCTCATTAACTCTCCTCCTCTTACTGACTCCCTTCAACCTCTGTCTCTTTGCCGCACTGTTGCATCTTTATCTCTTTTCTATCGCTACTTTAATGGTCACTGCTCCTCTGAACTGTCTGCATGCATTCCTCCACCTCTACGACGGGCGCGTAGCACCCATCTAGCAGCAAACTCTCATCCCTTTTCTGTCCAACTCTCTAATGCAAGAGTTAACTGTTACTTCCAGTCCTTCATTTATGCAACAGGTTAACTCTGGAACTGTCTCTCTCTGTCTGTATTTCCTGCTGCCTATGATCTCCAGTCTTTTAAACGCAGCGTGTCCAGGCATCTCGAAATGAATGGATCTTGAATTTGGCTCTCTCTTGTATTCTGTTTTTCTCTTGGAGGGAACTCTTATTGCGGGCTCATGGCCTTTGGTTCCTTCTTCCTCGCATTTAATAAAAAAAAAAAAAAAAAAAAAAAAAAAAAAAAAAAAAAAAGGCTATTTTTCCCATACGATTATTACGCGAAATCACAGTGTGTGAAGTCGTGGACCACCCATCCACTCGTGCACAGAGCAAGCCCACTGTACTGTGAATCTCTTTGTCAATATTCTATCTTTATTACCTCTTCTGCTGCCCCAGCTTCCATGTTCTGTGCTATTGTCAGGTTTGAGCCCTCAGCCTCAAGGCCACATAAAGGTCTTGGCCTTTAGCCTTGACCTCTAAAACTCACTCGGACCTCAACCTTGGCCTTGAGGGTAGGTGAAATGTGTAAAGGTCTTGTGATATTTCAGAGGCCAAATCCATGTGAGAGCTATACAGGTTAATCACTCATGCACACACCTTAAGAAGGGAGGAGAGAAGGCTTGTTCAAGGATATACAGTGATCTGAGGTAGGGATGGGAAGGTGGCTAATCTCAGGTAGAGAACTGTGGGACCAGCCAATGGCTGTCATAATTTTTTTTGTGTATCACCAGCACACTGCATATACATATCATGATAATATACACACACATGCAGTCAATGGATGTTCATGGTAAGTACTATGAAGGCAAACAGCATGCTGGGAAAAAGAAAATTAGTGTAGGGAAACAGTGAAAAGAAAATGTATACAAGTGGAGGGTGGGAGGGGCTGTGGTACACTAAGGCTTGGAAAGGTAGTAAGGGTGGTGAGGGATGATGAACACAAGGGGGAGAAGGTAGCTTGATTATACAAAGGAAAGCATGCAGCACCAGACCTACTGGTCCTTTTGAGGCTGATTGTTACAGGATACAAGGTGCTACCCAAAAGTTTCCAAAATTTGAAAGAACAGTGGAAACTGCTTGTTGTACACCATGTGGATGCTAGGTAGCAGTGCACATACCCTTTGTTTGTTTGCGTGTCAAGTGGCGTTGTGCAGGAAGGACGTTTGCTGCATGCATGTGTTTATTTTATTGTTCTGTTTAGTTTAGTTTGTGAATTCTGTGATCTCAAAAATAAAAATGGAGGATGTGAATGGGCAATGTGTATGCATCAAAGAGTTGTGTGAAACTCGGGAAGAATGGAGCAGAAACTCATAAAATGCTATAACAAGCATTTGGTGACAATGTTTTGGGGGTTAACACACCAACGACTGGTTTAAGCGCTTTAAAAACAGACATATGTCAACGGATAATGATGCACATTCCGGTCGCACTTCCACCAGTTCAACTCCTGACAATGTGGCCAAAGTTTATTCAACCATCCTCGAAGATGACAGGAGGACAATCCATGATGTTTGTGACACCTTTGGCCTACTGTACAGAAATTGCCAAGTGCCAACGCATTTTGTCTGGCGACGAGGTGAAAATGTCCAGACAAGTGCGTGCTTCACCATGGCAATGCACCCATGCAAGCAGCCCTTGTTGTTCAGCAGTTTTTGGCATAAAAAAAACAAGCCAACTGTAGCCCCTGTACTCATCAGGTCTGGTCCTCTGTGTTTTTTCCACTTTCCGAAAATGAAAATCTAGCTAAAGGGACTAAGATTTGACACCACTAAGGAGATCCAGGAGGAATCACAGAAGGTCCTGAATAAGCTGATGCTCAAAGACTCCCAGAATGAGTTCCAATCACAGAAAAACCACTGGGATTGATGTCTGCACACCCAATGAGACTACTTCAAAGGAGACAGTGGTGATTAGGACTTGACATAATTTTTTTTCCTTCTTTGGTCAAATTTAGGGAAATTTTGGGCAGCACCTTGTAGGCTGTCTCTAAAGCCACTCATATCCGTTGAAGACAAGGATAGGAAAGCAGGAAGGCTCCCTCCCCCACCCACCCATCAAACTCCTCCAATGGAGCTGGCAGGAAACAGATGGAACACCATGCACCATACATGGAAATTTCATAGGAAAGGATGAGAGGAAACCATGTTCTAAACTATTTCAACCTGAAAGGAAAACACACCTAGTCAACATATAAGGAAAATGTCTGTAAAGCTGCAAGGGCTTGCTAATGATGTGATGATGAAAGACTTATTACTTGCAAGATAATTACTGTACTTCCTGAAGTATCTGACGAGAGACATTGTTCAGATACACAATCTATGTGCATCTATGTTTATTTCTCACAGAGTAGTCATACCAGTGACAGGAGCTGCCTGGTATGTAGCTATATTTGCTTAATGTTTTTGATACAGTGTATCAATTGAGGACAAAATACAAATGAGAGAGAGAGAGAGAAGGGGGGGGGGTTCAGGAAGTGGATGTGAGAAGGAATACAAGAAAGAGGTAAATTTTTTTCTATACCTGACTAGGTATTAAGCATGGATTATTAATTAAAACACAGTTGCCAAACGTTTTGATTCACAAAGGACTAAAAGATAATCTGTGTGGTATGGTCTTAGCAGAACACCAGCATCCGATGAGGGCTCAATTTTCGCTATATATTAGGGGACAAAGGTCACACTTACACCATACATGATCCTCCAGTCTCACAAAAACACAACCTGATTTCATATTCAGTATGGCAACCAAATACAGAGCAGCCTCGTTATGAGATAAGGTTGTGTCAAGTGAAGACCTGCTGCATAATGAATTATCACATAATGAGGTCGATATAACATGAGTTCAACAGGGTTAGGGACGGTGACCTTGACCACGAAACCTAAAAAAAAAAAAAAAAAACTCCTATGGCCCCTCCTCCCCCCCACAGGATGTAAAACAGCTGGAGGGCCTGGATGACCACTCCACACAAAAAGAAACAGCATCACTTCACTTACTATCACACACTGCACTGTTTGCTGACAGGAGGTTGGTGAGGGATGTTAAAGTTATAGGGAGCGAGGAGTGTGTGCAGCAACACAAGTTATTGATATGTGACATGGTGCTATGGCTGCAGTGCATGTGGATGGTAAACAGAATAAATTTTTCTATGTGAATCTTGGATCGAAACAGGGATGTCATGTTCCTATGGTTTTTCAGTTTGTATACGGATGGGGTTATAAAAGAGATACAAGATAGGCATGTGGATGTTGGAGTGATCCTAATGAGAGAGGGCAATGTTTGGAAACTCCCTGTACTCTTGTTTGCAGATGATTCTGTGTTGTTATGTGAAGACGAAGGGGAATTCCAAGGCTTGGTGAACGAGTTTTGGAGTGCGAGCAAGAAATGGAATCTAAAGGTGAATGTAGCGAAGAGTAAAATTATAGTCTTTAACCCCTACACCGCGGGCTTGTTTACCAATGACTTGCGTGTGCCGCGGGGTTATTTGGGCTCCGACAGACTCTCAAAAAATATTTGCCAAAAATCAGTTATTAGTCCTAGAATAATAAAATTATATATGCTTATGGCACATACCTTCAGCTTTCTCCTGGAATGATTGTTGAGCCTTCGTCGGTTACCGTAGGACTTGTGGAGACCTCTGAAGTAGGGTACCGAAGTCTCCACTTTACACTTCCCGACAACCCGTAATATGATTACCACAGCCAGATACAAACACTATAAACACTATTCTACAATTTTCAAGTAGTTTGGGATCCATACTAAAAAAAAAAAACACTGTGAAAGCAATGGAAATTACGAGCGCGTCTGATCGTCGCACTGGCACTAGTTCGCTCTTGGTAGTCTGTCATTTATTATTCATAAAACCCCTCACACTTTATATTTCTATTACTATATAACACTTATATATATCTACAGTCTTTATCCATAAGTTTCCTTCAGTAGTATTAGTTTATTGTCACTGTAGGGATTCAATTTCTTTCAGTAAAATACGTAGCATTCACTTTCTCGTCCTGTATACTGGCATTGAGAGTGAAAGTCACTTTCATCTTCACTCTCATAACTCATAGCATTCAGACATGCTAGAGTGAAACTTTCACTTTCATTACTCCTAGGGTATATACTCGTATTCTTATATTACTACTCATTTACATTTCTATTTACATTCTCTATTTTATTTACGTTATTTATATTTCTATTTTATTTACACTGTGTTGTGCAGTCACTTGAAATAACTTATAAAACTATTTTCCATTGTTCACGTATATTTACATTCATTACTTTCACTTGCTGTTTACACATTATTTACAATTCCACTTGCACTGTTTTACTCAATAGAAAGATCGTAGTCACTCTTTTATCAATTGTCAGCCCTTTACCTCTTTCCACACGAGGTTTAGTAGGGGGTAAAGGTCACAGAGCCATTTGCATGGGGGTGAAAAAAGGCCTTGAAGTCAGCAAGAAGAAAGATATGTCCTCTCACTTCGGAAGATGAGAGTAAACTGATAACGCAGGGCCAGCCAGCCTGGAGGCCTGTTTAGGGGTTATTCAGAGTTACCAATATTACTTCTTGAAACAGCTAAGTCTAGCACTGATATGATTGGCAGGAAATCTAGACAATACATTATAAATTTGGTAGTTCCAGGTGAATGTAAATATCACTTAGGCTTCTCCCTTCCCTCCTTACATGTATATTTATTACGAAAATAGATTAGAGGCCTACTTAGGAGATATATAATCAGAGCTACCAATGTTAAATCTTGAAACAGCTTTGTGTAGCACTGATATGATTGGCAGGAAATCTAGACAATACATTATAAATTAGGTAGTTCCAGGTGAATGTAAATATCACTTAGGCTTCTCCCTTCCCTCCTTACATGTATATTTATTACGAAAATAGATTATACGGCATATTTCAAGGGGAAAAAAACAGCGAAAATTAGCGAACGAGTGCACGTGAGGTGTTGTCAGGTGATAATTAGCCAATTCCAGGTGTATGGCACTCTCACTTACCTGATTTCTTTCTTGTATGTATTATTTGGTATAAGAATACGACATAGGGCTTATTTCAATGGATGAAATCAGTGAAAAATTCCAGGGAAGATTTACTTAGCGTAGCATGGCCGGGCAGGCGAGAGGATAGGGTAATGGAGGGGGGGTAGGGAGGGGAGTCAAGAACGGGGAGAAATGGCTAAATTGTCAACAATGGATGGGAGTACAGATGAGATTAGGAGTGCTGACTAGTGTTGGACATTGTCAGTACTGATAGATGATACAAGCCCCCACTTGGAAGCCCGGGTGAATTCAAAATAACACAGAATCACAAAAGCGACGCCCCGCGGTATGATCCCTTGCTCCCAAGCATCACGAAAGTGACGCCCCGCGGTTAAGGGGTTAAGAAAAATTAAGTCACTGAATGTACAGTGAGGTTGGATGAGGAGGAAATGGAAAATATTAGAGTGTTTAAGTACTTGGGTAGTGTGATGAGTAAGGATGGAAGTTTAGAGGGTGAAGTGCTTGAAAGGGTACAACAAGGAAGAAAAATTGCTGGTTCTTTGAAAGCAGTGACAAGGAACAGGGAAGTGAGCATGGAAGTATAAAAAGTCGCTGCATGACAGTACTGTATTGTAATAGTGTACCAACTCTAACGTACGGAAGTGAAGCTTGGACCTTGTTGGGAGGACGCAAGTCAAGAGTAGGAGCAGTGGAAATAAGTTATCTGGGAGGAGCGTGTGGAGTTCCGTGGAGAGACAGATTGACAAATAAGGAAATAATGAAGCGTTGTGGTGTTGCTGTGGATGTGATAGAAAACATTATGAGAAATACACTGAAGTGGTTTGGTCATGTGAGAGGATGAAGAATGAGAGACTAATGAGAAGAGTGTATGCGAGTGAGGTGGAGGGGGGGGGGAGAGGGAGGGGGAGGCCGAGGATGAGATGGAGGGATGGAGTGGAGAGGTATATGAGAGAGGGGGGTGTGAGCTGGGGGGTGTGAGCTGGGGGGCATGACAGTGAAATGGCATTGGACAATGCAACATGGAGGTGATTTGTTTGTGGCCACCCCTTTACAGTGGTGGAGAGGGAGGGGGAGGTCGAGGATGAGATGGATGGATGGAGTGGAGAGGTATAAGAGAGAGGGGTGTGTGAGCTAGGGCATGACAGTGAAATGGCACTGGACAATGCGACATGGAGGCGATTTGTTTGTGGCCACCACTTTATGGGATTGAGGTGTCTGGCAATAGACAGACAGACATGGTGCTTAAGGAGCAGGTGATAAGAAAAAGGAGCTAAAGACCTAGGAGGAAAATATGGAAGTTGAAAAACAAGGCAGTAAAGGATGCCTTCTACAGCGAGATGAATAGAGTAGTGGCTGAACAGGGAGACGTAGACAGAAGTGTCAATGAACAGTACAGGGCCCTCAAGAAGAACCTCTTGAGGGTTACCGATTCAACATGCGGATGGACAAGGGGACCTCCCAGGACATAAAGTAACTTGGTGGTGGGATGAGGGTGTAGAAGCTGAATTTAAGGAGAAAAGAAGGTTTTCCAGATGTGGGGAAAGGGTGGTAGCAAAGAGGAATACTTGGCTGCCAAGTGTAGGGCTAGAAGAGAGGTTTACAGAGCAAAGTTTGAATCTCAGAGACTTTTACTTGATAACGTAAATAATGGGGAAAGGAAGAATCTATCTATCTGTCTATTGCCAGATGCCATAATCCCGTACGGGGTGGCCATTTGACTCTGAGTTATGTGTTTTACAGGGAGGGGCACTAACCCTCCACCAACTCACTTGACACGTAGGGAGCACGTATGGTTTGGTTATATGGTTACCACCCAGCATTGTAAATGGTTTCTTAGCTTACAGGAAACCATTTGGCTTGTCACTCAATGTAAAGCCACTTGTAACAGAAAGAAAAGCAATAAGTAGTGACAGGAATATGATACCTAAATAATGGGGAAAGGAAGAATATGATACACTCAATCCTCGTAAACCAAGGCAATTTGGGTCTGGACCACTGCCGCGGATTACAAATTCCGCGGTTTATAAATAATAACTCTTAGGGATATTCAGGGCATGTATTTAATAGAAATAAGCAAGGTTAATAGATCTCACCTTAATCCTATGACGATATTGCTTAAGTAAATGAAGTGGGGTGGTGTTGGGAAGAACTTAGAACATCTCAGCATGAGGTGGGGGTGCTCCCTCAAGCTGTTCTCCCTTCTCCAGCTCCTCAGCCTCCCACAGGAAGTCCTCAAAGTTTGCCTGGTTTTGTTTTGGTTTCTCCCTGGTTTTGTAGATAGTCCTTATGGTCGACTCATTCCTCCCATATTCTTTCACCAGGCTTGCAAACTTCTCTCCCTTCTCAAAACAACAAATGAGCTCCAAACGTTGACTGTACGACAACGGCAGCTGCTTCTTGATGCCACAGGGCTTACAGCGCTTCTTCGGGGGTTCGGGAGGGGACATGGAAGATAGGAGGTGGGGGGAAAGTGCACAAAAAAAGGCAGGTAGCTCTCATACCGCACGGTGATGCTCTGTACAGTGCGGGTTGGCGGGCAGAACAACAACAACATGGCAGCATTAGTATGCACACTTGCCACCACGGACGGGTGGTGATTGGTTGTTGGGTTGCGGTTATCAAATTGAATGCCACGGTTTACGATTCTCCTCTGAAAAGGCCCACTTCGGTGCCTAGATCCGCGATTTTCGTGACTTAACAGCGGTTTCAGGGTGCTGGCAGTCTGACAGTCACTTTGCCACGGATTACGAATCCGTGATTTATAAACACCTGGTTTACGAGGATTGAGTGTATTTAAAAGGGATATCATAGGTGAGCCATGTGAAGACTGATGAAGGAAAGGTAATGGTGAACAGTGGGGATATCAAAGACATCTAAAGAAAGCATTACAACTGGTTGTTGAATGAGGAGTTTGACTGGGAGAGGGAAGGTTTGGAGCTAGCAGATCTAATGTCTGGACCTTGGCCACTGACTGATGCTGCAACTGTGAGCAGGGCAATAGGCAGGATGCAGGTGGGGAAGGCAGCAGTTGTGTCTGAGTTAATTGCCGAAATGTTGAAAGCCTCAGGAGACAGAGGAGTGGGATTTGTCACTGATTTGATAAAATTGATTATACTGTATATGAGTGTATTGACCCAAGTGATTGGCTGAAGAGTGTGATTATAAATGTGTACAAGGGGAAGGGTGATGCCCTGGAAAAAGGAAATTATAGAAGCATAAAGCTTTTGGAACAGATAATGAAAGTAATGGAGAGAGTTCTAGTAGGTATGTTTAGAGAAGGAGCGAATATTGTACTTACAAGATGCAGTTTGGGTTTATGCCAGGCAAAGGGACCACTCATGCCATATTCACTGTTCGACAACTTCAGGGAAAAAATATACAGCAAATAAAAGGGAACTGTACTTTATTTTTGTTGATTTGGAGAATGCCTCTGACAGAGGCCCCAGAGAGATGGTAATCCGGGCAATGAGAAAGCTTGGGATCAAGGAGTGGGTGGTTAGGGTTGTTATAACCATGTGAGCTATGTGGGTGCTCACACCCAGGTAAGGGCAAATGGAGATTTGAGTGATGAGTTTTCCATGAACGTTGGTGTGCATCAGGGGTCAGTCTTGAGACCCTTGTTGTTTATTTTGGTGTCTGAAGCCCTCTCACGTGACACTAGAAATTGACTCCCATGGGAGATGTTGTATGCTGATGATTTGGTGATGATTGCAGAGAATGAAAGTAAGGCAGAGGAATTATTTAGGAAGTGGAGAGAAGGTATGGGGCAGAAGGGCTTAAGAGAAAATGCAGATAAAACAAAAGTGATGGTATCTACAGTAGGGCTGGGGGCAGTACTGTCAAAGAAGAGGGGGAGTGGCCACATGCGATTTGTCACAAAGACGTGGAAAGTAATTCCATTTTGTGCAGTGTTTGTGATAAATGGGTGAATAAGAAATGTAGTGGTGTTTGAGGCAGACTGCGAGATAACGCTGATTTCATGTGCGGTATATCATGGAGAGCAGGTGAAGATTGTCTGACGTGAAAGGACTGAACTTGCTGGTGGGTCCCTTGATAGTGTGGAAGAGTTTTGTTATTTGAGAGATATGTTATGTGCTGGAGGGGGGGCTGGAGCTAGCTTTGTGTTACAGTGAGGTGTGGTTGGAAGAAGTTCAGGTACCTGTTGCCTCTCCTGACAATGAGAGGGCTCTCCCTCCATGCTAGGGCTCTTTCTATGTGGCATGTATTAGAAGCGCAATGCTGTATAGTCGTGTGGCCCGGGCGGTAAAGGAAGAGGATATACGCAGGCTCAAACATACAGAAATGGCAATGATTACGTGGATGTGCAGAGCGTCCCTGAATGCATGGACTGGGGGCTAGGTTTATGATGGAGGAGTTGAGAAGTAGGATAGGACTGGAGTGTATTAGTGCTGTGATGAGGAGAGGTAAATTGAAATGGTTTGGGCATATGAAGGGGATAGGGGATGATAATTGGGTGCAGAAAGTGAGAAGAGTTAATGATGGGGATAGAGCAGCAAAGGGTAAAGG
This sequence comes from Coenobita brevimanus, assembly GCF_032717465.1. Classification (NCBI taxonomy): domain Eukaryota; kingdom Metazoa; phylum Arthropoda; class Malacostraca; order Decapoda; family Coenobitidae; genus Coenobita; species Coenobita brevimanus. The sequence goes on from NC_137018.1 coordinate 20,492,266, forward strand.
GAAAATGATCTGGGACAAGGCCATTAAGTGTGACCTCAGGAATAAGGGACTAAAAGAGTGAAGCTGCCTGAGATCAAGCAGCATGGACAGCTACCATTAGGTGATCAAGGTCAATGCATGCATACATGTTGGAGCCTTCAAAAGCAAAAATGAAAACGAAACGAGTAAACTCTCATTTATCTGGCATAATTCAGCCAAACCCTCCACCAGATATTGCAGAACGCCGGATATTGCGTCAGTACCCTCAATCAGGAGAGACAGGCTGACAAATGAGGATATCAAGAAGCGTTGTGGTGTGGATGTGGATGTGATAGGACGCATTAGGAGGAACACACTGAGGAGGTTTGGCCATGTGGAGAGGAGGTGAGAGACTGACGAGGACAGTGTATGTGAGTGAGGTGGAGGAGGGGGAGAGGGAGGGGGAGGCCGAGGATGAGATGGAGGGATAGAGTGGAAAGGTATATGGGGGAGAGAGGTGTGAGTTGGGAGCAGGGCAGTGAAATGGGGAGGGACAGGGTGATGTGGAGGCGATTTGTTTGTGGCCACCCTGTACGGGACTAAGGCCTCTGGCAATAGATAGATAGACAGATAGACCCCCAATCAGCTGTCCACTTGGAGTTGAGCCGGATAATGTGTCACTAACCTAAGCTACCCAGAAAACAACTAATTAAAAAGACAAAATGTGTCATACTAAGACAGACCAACAGACGACAACCAAAGACAGTACAGAGGATATGGTATGGATTTCAATGTGGAATGTACGGATTGCGAATGATGAGGTGAAATAGAGAATGCCCAGAAACTTGAGCGTGCAAAACTGCACATATGTGGACTGAATGAGACTATATGGAGAGGAGAGAGGGAGTATGGATAGGGTATATGCATGGGAGTACGTGAGAATGAGAAGGCAAAAGAGAGTATATGTATTATTCTGAGGAAGAGATGGAAGGAAAATATAAGAGAGTATGGATCAGTTGCTTCAAGGACTGTGTGGGTAAGATTGAAAGTTGGACTACAAATGTGGGCGATTGTGTGTGTAAATGAGCCAGTGGAAGACTATGTGAGCAGAGTGAAAGAATTCTGGGCAAATGTGGAAGCGTGCATGGAGAAGCTTGAGAGGACTAAGAGAATGTTTCTGATTGGCGATATGAATGAAAAAGTAGAGAATGTGAAGGTGAACGGAGTAGTTGGTGAGTGGGGTGTGCCTGCAGAAGTGGAAGAGAATGGTAGTGCTCTAGTGGACATTTGTGTGGGCATGGGGTTGGTGACAGTCAATACTCTCTTTAGGCACAAAATGATCCACAGGTATAATTATGTGACGAGTGATGAAAAGGGTGACTGAAGAGCTGAAAGAACAGAAGGCAATGACTGATTATCTGTGTGTGGATGAGAGAATGAGAAGGTATGTAATGGATGCAAGAGCATACAGAGGTTGGGGGAGTGGACTTTCTGACCACCACTTGGTGGTGGTGAAAGTCAAGGTACCAATGCGATGGACAAATAGAAGGAGAGAAGGACAGGAGGAAATAATCCATACAAGGAGAGTAGAAAGGTTGCAAGAGGATGGAAAAATGGCAGACTATAAGAGAGAAGTGAAGGAGTGATTAGGTAACTATGATTTGGAGCAGATAGGGGAGGTTGAAGGTGTATGCAAGATATTCACAGATGAAATCTGTGCAGCATGTGAGGTGATGTGTGGGGTGAAGAGAAGATGAAACAGGGTGCAAGGAACAGCATGGTGGAATGAATAGGTGAGAGAAGCTATGGCGCAAAAGAAGAAAGCATATAGTGAGTGGATGAAAAGCAGAGGCATGGAGGAAGCTGAGAGATGGAAGAAAGAGTTACATGTAGACAGAACAGATAGGTGAAAAGATTAGTAAGAGAGAGTATGAAGAGAGTGGATAAGGGATTTGTAAGGAATTTGAGTGTAAAGTGGAGGGAATGTAAGAGAATATTCTGGAAGGAGGTAAAGAAAGTAGATGGGGTGATAATGAAGGTAGCAGGGGAGTGAAAGATAAAAATGGTAGACCAATAGTGGAGAAGGGAGAAAAAGGGAGCAGATGGAGAGAACATTTAAAGGAATTTTTAAAAACAAAGAATGAAAGTAATAAGAGTATAAGTGGCTAGTGAATGGCTGGGAGAAGGAAGGAGGTGAGATGGGAAGAAGAGCTCAGTAGAATGGAAATAGTGGAAGCAATGATATAAGTCAAAATGGGGAAAGACCCAAGGAATTGATGGAGTGTGTGATGAAATGCTGAAGCATGGGGGAGGGATAGTTGCAGAATGAATATGGAAAGTGTGAAGATTGGCCTGGGAGGAAAGTACAGTCCCAGAGTCAGGTATAATTATTTCCTTGTACAAAGGAAAAGTTTGTGGTATTCATGGGGTATTTGTCTTCTTAGTGCAATAGGAAAAGTATAAAGTCTGTTCAGAATGATTTTTTTTTTTTTTTTAAATAACAGAATACAGGAAGGAAAAACAAATGAATATTAAAAAAAAAAAAAAAGTCCATTTAAATTTGGATTGCTTAACTTTTGCAAGGGTTTTACAGTACCAAATGGTGCCTACATTTAAGAATCTGCTGTATTCATGTTTTTATGGTAACAAGAATGAAATGAAGCCATTTGTTGTTAGCCAGAATTCCAAGTTATGAGTACAGTAAAACCTCGATATAATGGACTTCAATAGACCGGAATTCACTTTTATTGGAATCAAGGAGCTACCAGACTAAATTCCTATACAGTAATCCCTGTACTTTCCAGATGCCCACTTTCCAGACACCCCACTTACTGGACATTGTGGGCCTGGACCTTCGGAACCCAAAAATGGCCAAAAAAAGAAAAAAATTCCCCCAAAATCCGATATTTTTTCCCCCACCCATAATTTCAAATTGCCGCACAGCGCCGAAACAGCTGTTACAACATGGACCCTTCACCCCTTCCTTCCTCCCCCCTCCCCCCTCCCCTGTCAGGGTTGTCATTTGGTATTTTTCATTACCAAATGTGGGCCAATTTGGTAATGAAAAATTTGTTTGGTAATGAATAAGAATAATGCAATACCAAATGGATTTTTCACATGTGTGATGATACTATATCTATCTATCTATAGCCCGACGCCCTAATCCTGCAAAGGGTGGCCGCAGACAAAACGCCTCCTAGTCACTCTGTCACCCACCATTTGACTACCCTCCCCCCAACTCACCCCCCCCCCTCATATACCTCTCAACTCCATCCCTCCACCTCATCCTCGGTCTACCCCTCTCTCTCCCTCCCTCCACCTCACCTACATACACCCTCTTAGTCAGTCTTTCATTCTCCATTCTCTCCACATGTCCAAACCACCTCAGTGTATTTCTCCTAATCTTCTCAACCACATCCACATCTACCCCACAACGTTCCTTCACTTCTTCATTCGTCAACCTGTCCCTCCACATCACTCCACATGCTTCTCTCAAGTAACTCATTTCCACTGCTCTCACTCTTGACTTGTTCCCCTCTTGCAAGGTCCACGCCTCGCTTCCATACGTCAGGGTAGGGATCACAATACCATCATGCAGTGACTTCTTAACTTCCATACTCACCTCCCTATTTCTCATCACTGCTTTCAGTGTGCCAACAACCTTCCTTCCCTGCTGTACCCTTTCACGTACTTCATCCCCCAAAGTTCCATCCTTACTCATCACACTACCCATGTGTGAGGATACACAGGACGGAAATGGTGGATTGTTTGCTCTCTCTGATTAATCTGCTAGCCTATATAGCGTGAAAATAATCAACATGCTGTTAATTATAAGAAGAGTGATTACCTGAATTTCCACTTGTATATATAATTAGTGAAGAATAAATGCTTGCTTTACGAATTTGGTAATGAAAAGTTAAATTTGGTAATGAAAATTAAGGAGTTTGGTTATGTGGCCGTTGCGATCTGGCAACTCTTTTACCCCATCATCAATAGTCACAGCCTAACTCCGATCAAGAGCAAATGCTTATCGTAATGGAAGCCACACGTACTCGTTTTTTGTGAATAAACTGCAATACCTTGCCCCTACACCACACGGGAATTTACAGTGTTGAGCAGTGTTAAGAAATTAGAATTTAGAGTGCAAAGGATTAACTGTGGAGTGCAAACTGGTGGTTGAAACCAGTCCTGGATCCAGGGACTTTGTAAGTACCCAGAATGTTTAATATTTGTATAAACTCACCTCTAAAACCTCATTCGCTGTTTCTTTTGCATTTATTTCAGTCTTTTATGTCCCTTATTGGTGTGATTTGGGTCTTAAATAGGTGCTATGCATGTCCAGTAGGGAGTTGTATAGGTGTTTTTCTGAGTCAGGGTAGGTTAGGGTCCATAAGTACAAGTCCAGAAGGCTGGGGCCCACTTTCCGGACTGGACCACTTTCCGGACATGCTTTTGGCTCTATTACATCGGAAAGTGGAGGGATTACTGTATATCGGAAAAAGTCTGATAAAGCCAGACGCTGTCCAGACTGCTTGACCACTTCAGCTATGTTCATCATAATAAGGCAAATAAAAGACGTTTGTCAGTGTACAGTACAAAATTGTTACTACAGTAACCCCTCCAATATCCGGATCAATAGAGCCATCGGTAGGTTCGGATATTGGTTTCGTCCGGATATTGGGCCCCAGCTTATGGACTTGTACTTATGGACCCTAACTCAGAGAAACACCTATACAACTCCCTCCGGACATGCATAGCACCTTTTTAACACCCAAATCACACCAATAAGGCACATAAATGACTGAAATAAATGCAAAAGAAACATAAAATGTGGGTTTAGAAGTTTGTTCATACATTAATAAACATTCTGGCACTTATGGACTCTAACCGAACCTAACCTAACCGAACCGAACTGAACTCTGAAAAACACATTCCTACTGCACATGCATGAGTTAAGTATAGTATGGAAAGAAGTACAGTATGACACTTTCTGGTAAGTATATTATGGAAAAAAGTACAATATGAAACATTCTGGTAAATATAGTATGGAAAATAGTACAACATGAAACATTCTGGCTACTTACAGCAAGTCCCTGGCCACCTCGATGAATAACCGCCTCCTCTCGGACTCTGACAGTAAGAACGATTTCCTGAAGCACTTGCACTACACTCTTCCTGAAGTCTTGCACTGAACTTAGTCACTAACACACAGAAGTCCGTTCTTTTCACAGTGTTCACTTTAGTCCAAATAATGTTCCATTTTACTTTAAGTGTTGCACATTAACTTTTCCCCAGAGTTTTTAATTTTCCAAAGCCAAAACAAAGAAGGTTAGTTACGTTAAATTTCTTTTCTACTGAGTCTTTTCTCCCAACTTGAAAACCTTAACACAACACACCGTTTTTTTCACTGCACAACACTCAAAATTCCCGTGTGGTCTAGTGGAGAAGTTCTTGCTGTTTATTCACTGTCAGAGCCCGAGAGTATCGCTGGCAGGCGTCCAAGGGGTGCATCGGTGGGTCGTGGTGATGGCGTACCGACTACAGAAGACTCTGAAGACAGCCGCAAACTCATGTCGAGCGGTGACTCCACTGTAGCTGATGTGCTGGGCTGTGGCTCGGAGCATGTGGGCCTGTCTTGGGGAGGCAACGGAGTGGAACCAGGGCTTGGCACAGCGGGGGTCACGGGCCTGAAAAAACTGTCAATCGTTGACTGACGCAAGGACCGACGATTCTGGCGATTGATGATGCGCTGCCGGAAAGCACGCACTTCCTCCACGAGTCCCAAGGGCCCCATCTCCCTGTCGCAGTCCGGGTGTTTCAGGTAGTCTAGGACGAACTCTAGATGTTCCCGGAGTGCGCTCAGCTTGGGGATGGCTGGAGTAGTGTCCTGCTGAGCGGAGTCTGCATCATCATCGCCTTCGTCGTCGGAATCTTCAAGTTCGGGACTGACACCAGCAACCGAAGATGCGATCTCGATATCAGACAACGTCTGATACCCAGGATCGCCCTCGTCGTCGTCCAACCACTCACGAACATCGTCCACATCAACATCGTCTCCGTGCGTACGTAGCCATGCATGGAAGTCATCCACGTCAAACCCTAGGAAATCGTACTCCACATCTGTTCCGAGAAGCAGACGAGACCAACCATTTTCAAGAGTTTTCACAGGGACTTCCTTCCATGCACTAGCCCAGTTGTACAGCGCAGACTTCATGTTGTAGCGGCGAAGGTTTTCCAAAGTCCGCTTGCCTCGAGTGTCACGTCCTTCCCTGCGCTCGTCCTCGTCCTAAAGGACAACCATCACCTCGTCCAGGAACTTCCGACGGTACAGGCGCTTTGTTGCCACGATCACTCCTTGGTCCATTGGTTGAATGAGAGCAGTCGTATTAGGTGGCAGAAACATGCACCTAATACGGCCATTTTCAGCAAACAAGTCCTTGTCGCACGGGTGGGCAGGTGCATTGTCGAGGAGAAGGAGAGCCTTTACCTGGTCGCGAGGAATTCCCAGAGTCTTCGTCTGGTAATATATGACCTCCTTGACGAAGTGATGGTGAAACCAGTCTTTGAAAATCACAGCTGTGAACCATGCTTTCAAAGAATGGTACCATACGACAGGAAGGACATCCATCACCCCACGAAGGCACCGAGGCTGCTTTGCACGGCCAACAATAACGGGCTTAAGCCGGTGCATGCCGTTAGCATTGGCACAACACAAAGCAGATATCCGTTCCTTAGAAAGCTTGCGGCCAGGTACACGCTTCTCCGTCTCATCGGCTAGAGTGTTCGTTGGCACCGAGCGATAGAATAGGCCAGTTTCGTCAGCGTTATAGACTTGACCGAGAGTGAGGCCCTCCCTGTCGATCAAGCCTTTCACCTTGTGCCGAAACTCGTCCACTCCATCCTCGTTAGCGTCCAATGCTTCGCCATGTGCTTTACGGTTAGTAAGGCCATGTCGTAACTTGAACGCGAAGAGCCAACCCTTGGATGCCTTGAAGTCAAGGGCGTCGTGAAGCCTTGCAAACTTCTCAGCAGCAGCCTTCAGCTCCGTTCCACGTACCATCACACCAGCTGCACGTTGCTGTCAATACCAAATCAACGTGGAGCGGTCGATCTCTGCATACTTGGGGGTAAACATAACCTTCCTCTCCACGTTGCGTTTGCTTTTCGATGAGAAGTCAGCCGTGTACTGCATGAGCTTGTCTCGGGAACGCTTGATATCGAACAAAGTCGACCAGGCCAGGTTGAACTCGCAGAGAATGCGTGAGGAAGACCAACCCGCATCAACCTTCTCCAATATCTCCCGTTTCTTCTCCAGAGCCAACACCACTCTCTTCCTTTTCTCAGGAGGCGGGGCCATCATCACACACACTAAGAGTAGGGCAAAGAGCAGCAGGAGGCCTTGCAGCAAGTACGGCACCACCACAAAAGCGAGCACGTGGGCAGCCATGGCGAACAGCGTAGGTCTTGTCGCGGTGAGAGACAGGCGGGAAGTGGGGAGGATGCAGCGGCGCTCTATCGGACGTCGGAGGAATGACGAACCAAAACAATGCTCTCACACGGCGCGCGCGGCAAGTTCAAATTACGGACGGCAAAAAATCGATTTTTTTTTTTCAATTTTTTTGGATTTTCGGACCATTTTGGGAATGTTTGATCCCAGGACGATAAGGTCCGGGTAGTGGGGATGTTCGGTTATTGGGTGTCCGGATATTAGAGTGATTACTGTATATACTGTACTGTATATTATACTATTTGATTAATGTAGTGAAGTTATAACACAGTACAGTACCGCAATGATAGTCAAAACAGTTTGAAAACCATTCATGCTATCCGGACTAATGTCTGATATATCAGAAAAAGTCCGAGTTAGCAGGGGAAAGTCCGGATGTCGCTTTTATCGGAATTTCGCATTTTTTGAAGTGGCTTGGGCCCCAATAAGTCAGTTATAGTGAGATCTTACTGTAACAGGAAAAGTATATGATGAGGTATTTTTTGATAGAGTTATGGAAATAAGAGAGGAATCAGTTGGAAAAGAACAGGGAGGTTTTAGGAAGGGAAGAGACTGTGTAAATCAGATATTCATTCTTAGATCTTTAATGGATATGTTTCTAGAGATGGTAAAGAAGTTGTACGTGGCCTTCATGGATTTGGAGAAAGCATATGACAGGGTGGATACACAAGGATTGTGGAAAGTAATAATATATGGAGTAGATGGGAAGTTAGTGAATGCTGTGAAAAGTATGTATGATGGTGCTAAGACTGTAGTACATGTGGATAGTTAACTGAGTGAAGTTTTCTATTTGAAGGTTGCATTGAAACAGGGATGTGTCATGTCTTCATGGTTGTTCAATCTGTATATGGATGGGGTTATAAAAGAGATACAAAGTAGGGCAGTGGATGTTGGAGTGGCCCTAATGAGAGAGGGCGGTGTTTGGAAACTCCCTGTACTGTTGTTTGCAGATGATACTGTGTTGTTAAGCGAAGACGAAGGGGAGCTGAAAGGCCTGGTGGATGAGTTTGGGAGAGTGTGTAAGAAACAGAATCTAAAGGTAAATGTAGGGATGAGTAAAGTTATGATCTTCGAGAGAAGTGAAGTCAGCGGATGTAAAGTGAGGTTGGATGAGGACAAAATGGAAAATATGAGTGCATTTAAGTACTTGGGTACTATGATGAGTAAGGATGGAAGTTTAGAGGGTGAAATGCTTGAAAGAGTACAACAAGGAAGAAAGGTTGCTGGTTCCTTGAAAGCAGTGATAAGGAACAGGGAAGTGAACATGGAAGTGAAAAAGTTACTAAATGACAGTACTGTGATACCAACTCTAACATATGGAAGTGATGCTTGGACCTTGTTGGAGGGACACAAGCCAAGAGTGAGAGCAGTGGAAATGGGTTATTTGGGAGGAGCATGTGGAGTTACATGGAGAGAGAGACTGACATATGAGGAAGTGAAGAAGCATTGCAGTGTGGATGTGGATGTGACAGGAAGTGTTAGAAGAAACCAACTGAGGTGGTTTGGCCATGTGGAGAGAATGGAGAGTGAAAAACTGACAAGGAGAGTGTATGTGAGTGAGGTGGAGGAGGGGGAGAGGGAGGGGGGGGGCCAAGGATGAGATGGAGGGATGGAGTGGAGAGGTATAAGAGTGAGGGGTGTGTGAGCTGGGAGCAGGGTAGTGAAATGATGGGGGACAGGGCAACATGGAGGCAATTTGTTTGTGGCCATCCCTTACGGAATTAAGGCGTAGGGCAACAGACAGATAGACAGACTTCTCTTCCAGTAGCTCGTGCTCACCATTTTCTTCTTAATTTGTTACCTCTAGCAGGTATGTCCCTAGCTTTTTTCTTCTCATGTTCAATATGAATATATACAGTATACCCCTCCTCCTCAAAACATTCATGCCATTTTTCCTTATGTATCTCATCCCAAATGCTGACAATGCATCAGCCCCCCCCCCCCTTCCAAGGTCACTGCTCTCTTGCCATGAACAGCAGCCATATAGCACAATGCATCAGTCCCCCCCCCCCTTCCAAGGTCACTGCTCTCTTGCCATGAACGGCAGCCATATAGCCAATCCTACATGAGTTTTTATCAAGAAATTCTCCTGCTACTCTATGGTTAGTTTATCCCCATAAAGTCTTCTGTTTTATGTCACTCATGCTTCATCCATCTCTCTCCTCATGCATGGGTATGTCTGCCTATCCTCTTTGCCTGTCTTGTTAACCTGCCCTGCCCTGCCTTACTCTGCCTCCAAGGGTTGGATACACGGTGGGTGTGTACAGTACAGAACTATGAATCTTACCATGCTTATTACAGTACTGAAGGGTGCTTTTCTATGGCTGAACAGTTATACAGTACAGTAATAGTGTATTATAATGGGTTAGGCCCCCTTTAAGGGTGAGGTTGGGGAAGGTATCTCTCTCTCTCTCTCTCTTTAACCCCTTACCCACGGGGATGGCTGGACTGCGCCGTGCCCCTCCCGCAGGGGTAGCGAACTCTAAGTACATGATAAATTAGCTACTTCCAGGTTGATGGAAGTATCACTTATCCTTTTCCCTTTGTTATATATATATTTTTAGTATGAGAACAGGTCATAAGGGATATTTCAATGGGTAATGTGCAGGGAAAATTAGTGACCAAGTGCACGTGGGGTGTTGCCAGGTGATAAATTAGTTACTTCATGGCCAATGGCAGTATCAATTAGCTTCTTCCCTTTTCTATATATATATCTTTTAGTACAGCGAACTCTCACATTTGGTGAGTTTTTATTTGGCGAATTCACTCTTGGTGATGGGATGGGACTGTACACAACACTCAAATCTGGCAACAGAAATCTCACTTTTGGCGAGTTGTTTATAATAAACAATATAATAAAAATATATTTTATAACAACTAATTTCAACAGTTTTTTATTAATATGAATTAATTTCAACAAAATTCAGTTTGAACTGTGAAATTCAAGTCTCGTCTTCTCAAACCTCTTGAAGTAGCCAAATTGTGCTACAAGTAGCAAATTGGGCTACTTTTGGAAGCCCAATGCTGCTAAATTTTGAATTTTGCTATATATGTATATACATATATAAATATAAATATACATATGTGGATGTGATAGGAAGTGTTATGAGGAACACACTGAGGTGGTTTGGCCATGTGGAGAGGATGGAAGGTGAGAGACTGACGAAGAGAGTGTATGTGAGTGAGGTGGAGGGGGGGAAGAGGGAGGGGGAGGCTGAGGATGAGATGGAGGGATGGGGTGGAGAGGTATATGAGAGAGAGGGGTGTGAGTTGGGAGCAGGGCAGTGAAATGGCGGGGGACAGGGCGACGTGGAGGCGATTTGTTTGTGGCCACCCCAAACGGCATTGAGGCATCTGGCAATAGGTAGATAGATAGATAGATAGATATGGATATATATATACATACAGTAAACTCGCCCCAAACACGTTCTCACTGAACACACTTGCAATTATACACAGTTAGTGCTGGGATACGTATAAAACAACGTAAGATTAAAGAACCATTACGAAAACTATAAATTTACGCAAGAGAGGCCTTTGAAAGGCCAAATCCTCAAACATCAGCTCAGCACGCACGGTTTGTTTTGATCACGTGATGTGATTTGCTGTACTGCTTTTCCACAGTACTGTATTTGTAAGTTAAATATTTACAGTACTGTTCTGGTAAGTTTATGTGCAAGTTAAAGTACTATTAAATAACATTCAAGCAAGAAATAGTCTTATAACCAGTTTATCTGATAGGTGTCGGAATATTACCTTTTTTATTTGTTTGTCAAATATTTGCTGTACTGCTTTTCCACAGTACTGTATTTGTAAGTTAAATATTTACTATTCTGGTATGAACTTGTAAGTTAAAGCACTTAAAGAAAGTTAAAGCATTAAATAAAGCCTTGTAACCAGTTAACTTGATTTATATTATTACCCACGATTGGTAGGTTCCGAGACAATTCGCTGTCATGTTAATTCCCCGTCAAAACATGGACGATTCCCCGTCAGGACAATTCGCACCCTGGATGACTCCGCGTCATTCTATAAATATACTTATATTAATTAATCAATACTTTTATAAATATACTTATTATTAATTAATCAATACTTTAATAACTATATTTCAGGGGGATCCATCAAAGTCTATGTTGTCTTGTTATTGTTAAGACAGTGAACTGGCTTGACAGCGAATAGTCCTGAAACCATTTTGCTCCCTAGGTCCCCTAAATGTGGTATTTTGCTGTTATCTGCCATTGGTAATCAATATGAAGCACTTTAAGTGGTTAGAATGATTATTTAATGTTATGACTTACAAATACAGAACTGCACAGCAAAACTTCAACATACAAATATGTAAACACAAGGCAACATTCTGACGCCGATTGGTTTTGGCATTGGAATGTTGCCTTGTGTTTACATATTTGTATGTTGAAGTTTTGCTGTGCAGTACTACCCCTCTGGGGGTAGGGAGGTCTGTCAAGAATACTCCCCCAGTATCCCTGCTTGTCGTAAAAGGCGACTAAAAGGGTTGGCGGAGGGTTAGTGCCCCTCCCCGGAAAACAACTAACTAAAAAAACAAACAATAAGCCTCGGACAAGGACTGACCAAACGTTGACGACCAAGGACCGGACAAAGGACATTGCAATTGGAACGTGGAATGTAAGGGGAGCAAATGATGAGGTGAAAGAGAGAGAGATTGTCCAGGTGCTTGAGGATGCGAAAGTGGATGTATGTGGAATAACTGAAACAAAATGGGGAGGAGAAAGTGTGAGAGAATGGGAGTATGGATGGGGTATATGTGCAGGAGTAGGTGGGAATGAGAGGGCAAAGGAAGGAGTATGTATAGTTGTGAGTAAAAGATGGAAGAGGAGCATAAGACAGTATGGATCAGTTGGATCAAGGATTGTGTGGGTAAAGTTGAAAGTTGGAATACAAATGTGGGCGATTGTGTGTGTGTATGCGCCAACGCAAGATCGTGCTAGAAGAGTGAGAGAAGAGTTCTGGACAAATGTAGAAGTGTGCATGGAAAAGTTTGGAAGGAATGATTGAGTGTTTTTGATTGGTGATATGAATGGTAAAGTAGGGAATGTGAAGGTGGATGGAATAGTTGGTGAGTGGGGTGTGCCTGCTGAGATAGATGAGAATGGGAGTGCGTTAGTGGACATTTGTGCTGGGAGGGGGTTGGTGATAGCCAATACCCTCTTCAGGCATAAAATGATCCACAGGTATACATGGCGAGTGATGAGAAGGGTGGGTGGTGAATTGAGTGAAAGGAAGGCAATGATTGATTATGTGTGTGTGGATGAAAGGATGCGAAGATGTATATTGGATGCAAGAGTTTATAGAGGTTGGGGGAGTGGACTTTCTGACCACTACTTGGTGGTGGCCAGAGTTAAAGTTCAAGTAAGATGGAGGAATAGAAGAAGGGAAAGACGAGAGGAAGGACTAGTTGCAAGGAGAGTGGAAAGGTTACAAGAGGATGAGAAAAAGGCAGAGTATAAGAGAGAAGTGGAGGAACGATTGGGCAAATATGAGTTGGAGCAGATGGGGGACGTGGAAGGTGTGTGTAGAATATTTACAGAAGAAATATGTGCAGCATGTGATGTGGTGTGTGGAAGGAAGAGAAGACGGAGGGGGGTGCAAGGAACAGCGTGATGGACTGAAGAGGTGAAATGGGCTGTGGCACAAAAGAAGAAAGCATACAATGAATGGATGAGAAATAGGGACGTGGAAGAAGTTGAGAGGCGGAAGAGAGAGTTATATGTAGAAAGGAAGAGAGAGGTGAAAAGATTAGTAAGAGAGAGTAAGAAGAGAGTGGATGAGGAATTTGGAAGGAATTTGAGTGTAAAGTGGAGGGACTGTAAGAAAATGTTCTGGAAAGAGGTGAAAAAAGTAAGACAGGGTGGAAGTGAAGTTAGCAGGGGAGTGAAAGGTAAAAATGGTAGATTACTAGTGGAGAAGGAAGAAAAAGTGAGCAGATGGAGAGAACACTTTAAGGAATTGTTGAACGTGGAGGACGGAAGTAATGCAAGTATAAGTGGCTGGGGAATGGCTGGGAGAAGGAGGGAGGTGAGAAGACAGGAAGAAATCAGTAGGATAGAAGTTGTGGAAGCAATGAAGAAAGTTAAATCAGGGAAAGCCCCAGGAATTGATGGAGTGTGTGGTGAAATGTTGAAGCATGGGGGAGAGATAGTAGTAGAATGGATGTGGAAGATGTGCAGATTGGCCTGGGAGGAAGGTAGAGTCCCGGAGGATTGGAAGTCAGGTATAATTATTCCCTTGTACAAAGGAAAAGGGGAAAAAGAAGTGTGTGGTAATCATAGGGGCATTTGTCTTCTTAGTATAATAGGACAAGTGTATGGTAGGATACTTATTGACAGAGTTAGAGAAAGAACAGAGAAATTAGTTGGAGAAGAACAGGGAGGCTTTAGGAAGGGAAGAGGTTGTGTAGATCAGATATTCATCCTCAGATCTTTAGTGGAAAAGTTTCTAGAGAATGGAAAGAAGTTGTATGCGGCTTTCATGGATTTGGAGAAAGCATATGACAGGGTGGATAGACTAGGATTGTGGAAAGTGTTAAGAATATATGGAATAGATGGGAAGTTGTTGAATGCTGTGAAGAGTATGTACGATGGTGCGAAGGCTGCAGTGCGTGTGGATGGTGAACTAAGTGAATTTTTCTCTTTGAAAGTTGGGTTGAAACAGGGATGTGTCATGTCTCCATGGTTGTTCAATCTGTACATGGATGAGGTAATAAAAGAGGTACAAGGTAGGGTAGTGGATGTTGGAGTGGCCCTGGTGAGAGAGGATAGTGTTTGGAAACTCCCTGTACTGTTGTTTGCAGATGATACTGTGTTGTTGAGTGAAAACGAAGGAGAGCTGCAAGGCTTGGTGGATGAGTTTGAGAGAGTGTGTAGGAAACGGAATCTAAAGGTGAATGTAGGGAAGAGTAAAGTGATGGTCTTTGAGAGAGGTGAAGTCAGTGAATGTACAGCGAGGTTGGATGGTGAGGAATTGGAAAATGTGAGTACGTTTAAGTACTTGGGTAGTGTGATGAGTAAGGATGGAGGTTTGGAGGGTGAAGTGCTTGAAAGGGTACAGCAGGGAAGAAAGGTTGCTGGTTCTTTGAAAGCAGTGATAAGAAACAGGGAAGTGAGCATGGAAGTGAAAAAGTTACTACATGACAGTATTGTGATACCAACTCTAACGTACGGAAGTGAAGCGTGGACGTTGTTGGAAGGACACAAGTCAAGAGTGAGAGCCGTGGAAATGAGTTATTTAAGAGGAGCCTGTGGAGTCACATGGAGAGACAGGCTGACGAATGAGGATATAAAGAAGCGTTGTGGTGTTGATGTGGATGTGATAGGAAGCGTTATGAGGAACACACTGAGGTGGTTTGGCCATGTGGAGAGGATGGAGGGTGAAAGACTGACGAAGAGAGTGTATGTGAGTGAGGTGGAGGGGGAGGCCGAGGATGAGATGGAGAGATGGGGTGGAGAGGTATATGAGAGAGGGGGGTGTGAGTTGGGAGCAGGGGAGTGAAATGGCGGGGGACAGGGCAACTTGGAGAAGATTTGTTTGTGGCCACCCCAAACGGGATTGAGGCGTCTGGCAATAGATAGATAGATAGAACATTAAATAAACCTTCTAACCACTTAAAGTGCTTCATATTGATTACCAATGGCAGATAACAGCAAAAGACCACATTTAGGGGATCTAGGGAGCAAAATATGGAGTAGTTAAAACTTATGTGGCTTCACACCGAATGCGCCACGTTAGGAACGAATCCCACGCATTGGGGGCGAGCTTGCTGTGTGTATATATATATATATATATATATATATATACTGTACATAATTATGTTGGGCTACTTTATACTGAAATTCGCTACTTTTGAGGCCTGTTTCCGCAGCTTTTGGTCACAAGACTCTGGCAACACTGCTTCCAAGACATCTTTGTTTACACTTCTCTGCCAGCCACCATCACGGGCAGTACACTTCTCAGCCAACCACCATCACGTGTGCGGCATTTTGTCTGTATTTTATTGTAATTCCTACCTGTGCTGAGGGCTTGAGAACACATAATGGCTGATGAAACACAAATGAGGAATGGGTGACCTTGGCAGACCACCAACTAAGGCATCCACGCACCATACACTACGTGTACATCAAACCCATTATTGTATTTTCTTATGTGAGTTTTTCTGCTTTGTATTGTTTCTTGGCGAAAATATATTAAACTGAATCATGTTACGTGTGTTTTTCACATGATTTACACCCAGTAATGTTGTAATATAGGTGGAAAATCAGTCTAGTCATGCATGCTCAGAATCAACTTATTTTTTTCCCATTAGTTATTCACTTCAGATTTGGCAAATTCCAGTTTGGCGAGTTTTTTTTCACACCTACTACTCACCAAATGTGAGAGTTCACTGTTTGAGAATAGGACATAGGGCACATTTCAATGGAAAAAGCGAATGGACAAAACCGGACGGGAGTTGCATTGTACTGCCTGGCTGTAGCTATGCGGGGGAGGGGGTAAGGGAGGGGAGGTGGGGAGGCGTGGCAAACACAGAAAAATGGCTAAATTGGTAACACTGGATGCGAGTATTGGCGGTATTAGCAGCGCTGCCTATAGCTACACACTGGCAGTACTAATAGATGATACAAGACCGCACCTGAAGCCCAGGCAATTTAAACAATCCCTGAATCACAAAAGTGGCACCCCGCGGTACGGTACGAGCGTCATGAAAGTGACGGCCCATGGGTTAGGGGTTAAAAAAAAAAAAAAAAAAAAAAAAAAAAAAAAAAAAAAAACATACAACAAATTACTGGCATTATCCATTCATAAAAAATCTGTAACAGTTGAACTTGAACAGCTGTAGGCTGAAGTTTGGGAGGAAACAACACCGGGGAAGTGAGTTCCAGAGAGATGCAGTTCAGGAAATAAAAGGATTCTGATGGGTAGAAGTTCTGCAGTATGGCTGAGTGACATTCCAGTCATGAGCTCTACCAGATGCCCCTGCAGCACAAGGGATGGCGCTGAGAGGTGGCACAAAGAATGCAACTTCGTCTGAGCGTTTGCCATAAAAAAAAGTCTATTCTATCTATTGCCAGAAGCCTCAATCCCGTTCGGGGTGGCCACAAACAAATCGCCTACAAGTCGCCCTGTCCCCCACCATTTCACTGCCCTGCTCCCAACTCACACCCCCCTCTCTCATATACCTCTCCACCCCATCCCTCCATCTCATCCTCGGCCTCCCCCTCCCTCTTCCCCCCTCCACCTCACTCACATACACTCTCTTAGTCAGTCTTTCACCCTCCATCCTCTCCACATGGCCAAAAGTATCTGTAAAATAATGAAAGGGAGGTAACATTCCTTCTTACCTGTAGGGGAGGTAGTTTATTTGTAACAGCAGGGTTATTAATAATTTCAACATCTTTGTTCTGAATTTTGTCTACGGTACCATTAGTTGTTTTAGTGTAACCTTTCCACATCCATTCCAAGTGAGCAATATTCTAGCTGAGAGCATACATGAGTCCTATAAATTTTAGCTAACTGCTCGTCAGTGACGAAGTTACGGACTTTGCACAATAATCCGTTTCTTATAGGCGGTTTTAGCAAGTGATCTGATGTGAGAGTCCAGCTGAGGGCACTGTTAAGTGAAACACCAAGAATTACAATACTTTTGGGGATGGGAATAATAGTAGCACTGATGGTAATATATGAATCTGACAATATCTGTCTATAGTAAATTGCATATATTTGGTTTTACTAACATTAATTGAGAAATGGTTATTATGTCCACATTCACTGATCTTAGATAAGTCTTGATTTATGGAGATGGCTGCACTGAGATAAGGGTTAGAGATATTAAACTTTGTAAATGGGTGTTTGAGTGTGAATGAACTGTGAAGTGTTGAGTCATATGAATGGATGGGACTGTGGGTGACAGAAAAGAGATCATTAATAAGAACTAGGAATATGGTTGGCGTCAAAACTGGTCCTTGTGGTACGCTGGAATTAATTGAGTGGATATTCGAATATACATAATCTACTTTTACTTTTCTGTCACTAAGATATCAGGAAATCAGAGGAACAAAAGACGTTAGACCACATCAAGGGAGTTTGGATAGCAGGGAACGGTGCCACAATCTGTTGAACGCTTTAGAAATATCAAGGGCTACTGCATGAGTTTCTCCAAGTTGGTCAATTGACTGATGGATGGTATGAGTCAGGAGATTCAATATATCAATGGTGGATCTTTCGTGGCAAAAACCATACTGTCTATCACTAATTAAGTTGTTAGATTCAAGGTGTTCAACTATGTGCTTACTCATTAAGATTTCAAGTACTTTACCAAGAGAAGATGTGACAGCTATTGTTTTGTAATCAGAGGGGTCAGAGGAACTTCCTTTCTTTGGAATTGGGTGGATATTGGCTTCTTTCCATGAATTAGGGAATAAAGAAGTACGTATGCATAGTCTCAATAATTTAGCTAGAGCAAAGGTACGTTCTGGGTAGCACTTTTCAAAACAATTGGAGGAATTCCATCTGGGCCTGGAGCTTTGTTGGTTGGTAAATTGTCTAGGATGGATTTTATGTATCTAGTCTGTATAAAGAAGAGAGGGAGTCCTTCTCGAATGATGTTGATGAGTGTCTGCAGAGTTTTGGAACGAATGTGAATGTGGTAATGATGGGAGATCTGAATGCTAGAGTGGGAAATGTAGCAGTTGAAGGTGTAGTTGGTATGCATGGTGTGCCTGGAAGAAATGAAAATGGGGAACAAATGATAGCGATGTGTGTTGAGCGAGAGATGGTGATTGGAAATACTTTGTTTGAGAAGAAAGATATTTATAAGTATACATGGGTGAGACAGGAGGGTGGAAGGGTTGTTGATAGAGCTTTGATGGACTATGTGGTTGTGTCTAGGAATGTAATAGGAAGATTGTTGGATGTGAGAGTTCTGAGAGGGGAGGGTGGAGGTATGTCTGACCACTACCTAGTGGAGGGAAAGTTAAGAGTAGGTAAGAGATGGGTGAGAGCTAGGAGGGTTAGGTGTGGCAGGGAGGTTTTGAAAGTGAGTGAGCTGTATAAAAGAGAGAAAAAGATAGAGTATCAGGAGAAACTGAAAGATGAGTGGAACACAGTGAAAGATCGGGAAAATGGCAGTGTGGAGGAGGAATGGCAGTTGTTTAAGAGTGCTGTGGTGGGGCATGCAGAAGAGGTGTGTGGTGTGAGACATGTGGGTGGTGGTGTAAGAAAAGGAAGTGAATGGTGGTGTGAGGAAGTAAGTATGACTGTGGCTGAGAAGAGACGTGCATATGAAGTGTGGCTGCAGAGGAAGGATGAGTTGTCATATGAAAGGTATAAGGAAAAGAGGAATAGGGCGAGAAGGGCTGTGCGTGATGCTAAAGTGGCAGCAGATGAGAGGTGGGGTAGGCGGCTGACAGAGAATTTTCAACAGAATAAGAAAATGTTTTGGAGGGAGGTGAAAAGGGTGCAAAAGGGAGAGTCTGGGAAGGAAGAACGAGTAAAAGCAGAGGATGGAAGGATGTTATTTGAGATGGATGCAGTAAGGAAGAGGTGGGCAGAGTATTTTGAAAGATTGTTAAATGTAGAGGAGGAAAGGGTGGCTGAGATTGTGGCAGATGGAAGGGTGCAAGGAATAAATGTGTTGGGAGAGTTGAATGATTCTTTGATCACGAAGGAGGAAGTGGAGAAGGCAGTAAAGGAGATGAAAACGGGGAAAGCTGCAGGTATGGATGGGTGTGCTGTGGAATGCCTGAAGGGTGATGGAGTGACCATTGTTGACTGGTTAGTAAGATTGTTGAATGTGTGCTTTGTGAAAGGTATGGTGCCAATTGACTGGGCAAGTGCTTGTGTGGTCCCATTGTATAAAGGCAAGGGTGATAAGTATGAATGTACTAGCTTTAGGGGTATAAGTCTGTTGAGTGTTGTAGGTAAGGTGTATGGTAGAGTGTTAATTATGAGAGTTAGAGAGGGTACAGAGGGAGTGATTGGTGATGAGCAGTGTGGCTTTAGGAGAGGGAGGGGATGCGTGGATCAGGTGTTTGCTGTGAGACAAGTGTGTGAAAAGTATTTAGCGAAAGGCAAGGATGTGTTTTGGGCATTTATGGATTTAGAGAAAGCGTATGATAGAATTGATAGGGAGGCTTCGTGGACTGTTTTAAGATTCTATGGACTTCATGGCAGGTTATTAAAAGGGAAGAAAAGTTTTTATGTAAATAGTAGAGCATGTGTAAGAGTGAGAAATGCTGTGAGTGATTGATTTCCTGTGAGAGTGGGGCTGCGACAGGGATGTGTGATGTCGCCTTGGTTGTTTAATATTTACATGGATGGTGCTGTAAGGGAGGTGAATGCAAGAGTTTTAGGTGGAGGTCTGAGTCTGGTGAATGTTGACGGTGGAGAGTGGAATCTGAAGCAGCTGCTGTTTGCAGATGATACTGCACTGATTCAGAGGAGAGATTGAGACAGTTGGTAGAGGAGTTTGGAAGGGTGTGTGAAAGGAGAAAATTGAAAGTATATGAGAATAAGAGTAAAGTGATGAAGTGTACGAGGTTGGTAGATGGTAGGGGGATGAATATAGTTTTGAATGGCGAGTCGCTTGAGGAGGTAGAGTGTTTTAAATATCTAGGGTCACATGTTGCTGTGGATGGAAGAATAGATGCAGAAGTGAAGTTTAGAATAAATGAAGTAGGAAAGGTGCTGGGAAGAATGAAAAAAGTGTTTAGATGTCGTTTGCTTAGAATGGATGTAAAAAGAAGGCTGTATGATGGTGTTGTGGTACCGACTGCGTTATATGGGGCTGAAACATGGAATATAGGTGTAGCAGAGAGGAAAAGTTTGAATGTAATGGAGATGAGGTGTCTGAGGAGTATGTGTGGAGTGACGCGTATGGATCGAGTGCGAAATGATGAAGTGAGAAGGAGAACTGGAGTTGTTCGGGAGATGGTTGGTAGAGTTGAGCAGAGGGTGTTGTGATGGTTTGGGCATATGGAGAGAATGGATAATGAGCGATTGGTGAAAAAGATACCTAGATCTGATGTGAGAGGTGTAAGGCTGAGAGGAAGACCACGAACAGGATGGATGGACAGTGTGAAGAGAGCACTGGATGCAAGAGGAATGTCCGTTGAGCAAGGAAGAGTGCCTGTGTGTGACAGAAATAAATGGAGAGAAATTGTGAATGAGTAAGTGATGACGCAGCCCTGAGGGGATATTCTCCCGCATTTGGTCTGATCAGCTAGTCAGGTCAGGTGCGGGTAAGGGGATGGGTCTGTTATGATGTGGCAGGGGTAAACTAGTTCTGCTGTCGGGCTCTGCTGCGGATGTCACTGATTGCATTGCACAGTTGACCCTTGTGCGGTGTGGTGCGGTGAGGATCTGTCCGTTCTCCCCTTTGGGGCTAAGATGCAAATGAATGTGTTTGAATGGATGAGTAAATGGGGAGTGTGTCGTCCTGTCTCGGCTACCTCCCTTTCCTTGGGGGAAGCAGCCTAGGTATATAGATAGATAGATAGACAGTCTGTATTTTAAGTGGAACAATTTCGGGAGTCAAGTTCTAGTATGGAACGTTCTGGTTGACTTCCTCTATGGTAGAATTTCTGGCAAATGTACAGTACTGGCAAGGATATTCACCTTACCAGGTAGGTCATTTGTACTGTAATATTACCATCTGAAGATTTTAGTGGGGGAATGGGTAATGACTTGTTAAAGGTATTTTTGAAAGAACTGAGAGTTGATCAGAAGATTCTGTTGTCATTATTACTGTTAAGTAGTCTTGATGCTTGGTTTTGAAGAAAGTTTGATTTAGCAAAATTTATTACAGTTTTTGCATGGTTTCTAGCAATTTTAAATTGACAGAGTGATTCAGATGTTTTTTATTTTAAGTAAGAGTTATATGCCAATGACTTCTGCGCCACTGCTCTGGCACAGTTGCTATCAAACCATTTTGAAGAGTTCGATCTTTTAGTGAACTGCTGACTTGGTATGAATAAATCCATACCAGCTAGTATTAACCCGTGGACTGTAAGCCACAGCTCAGGCTGGGTAGCGTCCCGTTGCGAGCCACAGCTCAGGCTGCGCTGGCCGTGCATCACCGCTAACTACTCCACCCCTATGCAAACTTACGCATGGCACTACGCAAAGACGGAGAGAGATTTTTTTTCTTTTTCACAGATGATGCCCTGGATGCTTATCTTCAAGTTTATGATAAACATAAACAATTTTTTTTTTTTTTATTAATTTTTTCACTACTCCCCTACATAAATTTAAGCATGGCCCTAGGCAAAGAACAGAAAGAAAGAAAGAAAGAAAGAGAGAGAGAGAGAGAGAGAGAGAGAGAAATTGTTTTTTCACCAGATGATGCCCTAGATGTTTATCTTCAAGTTTATATATATATATATATATATACAGTAATCCCGCATATTTCGCGGTAGTTACGTTCTTGTAACCCCCGCGAAAAGTCAATTCCGCGAATACTCTATTAACAATTGAAAACTTGCACTTGTGTCCACCATGCTGCCCATCACACAGTCCATGTCCATACTGACTGCGAGACAATTCCCCGTCAAAACATGGATGATTCCCCTTCAGAACAATTCGCACCCTGGACGATTCCCCGCCATTCTATAAATATACTGATCAATACTTTCATCAATATACTTATTATTAATTAATCAATACTTTAATAACTATATTTCAGGGGGATCCAGCAAAGTCTATGTTCAGTAGCGTAGGTTCTGGATATTATTTATTAGTTGCACCTTTAGTCAATAATTAACTTGTTTCTTCCTCGTTGTAGTCACCTTTGAATTATATTCTAGCGTCACCCATAGCTATCTTCATTAATGAAGGCGAATTGTTTTGTGTTTGTTGTGACTGCGAATTGTCCCGAAACCTCCATACTCATCCCGAAATACCTTCTTACAAGATTGAAAGCACATACTCCATTATGAAGGAAAAACGTAAACACCGTACTGTAATACACAATTATCTACACATTTATTAACAAAACAGTACAAAATAAAAAGATGCATTAACTGGTGATAGCAAACACTCGCACGGTCGTTTCTTAGCTTGTCCAGTAACACAATTTTCTCTGCTAAGGTCATAACTTGATCGTTTTGTCACTCTGGAGTTCTTACTAATTGTATTATTAGCCTTTGGTGAGGCTGGCTTACGTCCTGGGGCCATGTGGAAAGCAAGTGGGAGGCAAGAGGCTTATATCATAGTGTGGTTACAACCACAACAGCCACTTAAGGCAGTCAGGCGTGGACTGAAGAATGCGGGGCAGAGAGCAGTGTTGCCATATCCAAACTGAAATTATGCTAGGGCAATGAAAAAATTATGCTAGATTGAGCATATTTGTTCCAAGTAAAAAATGAATTATGCTAACTTGAAGCTAAATGATAAAATTCTATACATATTCGTGCAACATATTAATTATGTATTGTTTACTATGAAAATATTAAAATGAACCTACATACAGTAAGAGGATAAATATCGGTATCTACCCATACTGCTTTTTCCCACGAAACTTACGTTTTTCTGATGGATTTTGATGTGATTCGTTCGATTTTGAGCATCTTTGGGGAATCGGGGGTTATAGGGAGGGGGGGAAACACAGAAAATGGTCATTTCCGACTGAAATGAAGCTGAAAATCGAATGAATCATACCAAAATCCATCGGAAAAACCAAGGTTTCATGGGTAAAGTACAAAGCTCAAACTTATCCTAACCTAACCGAACCTAACCTAAAACCTAACCTAACCTAACCTAACCTAATCCAACCTAACCTAACCTAACCTAATCCAACGCAACCAAGCCCAAACTGAAAGTAACCAACTATTCAAACATCTTACCTTATTCGTCTCTCTCTCTCTCTCTCTCTCTCTCTCTGATTTGTAGCTTTTATAAAATTATTCTAAAAATATTCCATTCCATTCTAAATTATGCTAGAATGATTCTAAAACTTCTGATATGCTAAAATATATTCCAGACTCGAAAATTTGATCAAAATTATGCTAAAAGAATAAAATTATGCTAGATATGGTAACACTGGCAGAGGGGCCACGGGAAAGGGGCAGAGGGTGGCGTGAGTTTACCGCGCTACAATTGGAAGCTGCAGGAATTTCAATTTTTTTTTTTTTCTGTATATTCAAGGATATTTTTGTTGAACTTATTAATGCTAAGAAAATCCGCGAGAGGGCAAAACCGTAGACAAAAAATCCGCAAAAAATGCGGGATTACTGTATATATATATATATATATATCGTTTAGTTTTCGTTTCGTTTTTAAAGGCTCCAACATGCTTGCATGTGTCGGCCTTGGTCACCAAATGGCGGCTCTCCACGCTGCACGATCCATTGCAGCCTCCCTGTTCAGTCCCTTAACCCTAAGGTCACACTTAATGACCTCGTCCCATGTCTTTCTCGGTCTACCCCTCATAACCCCACCCCGAATATTAACACTTCTCACCTTCTTCACCCAATTATCATCCCCCATCCTCTCCACATGTCCAAACCACCTCAATCTACCTCTCCTCATCACAACACCAATACACTCCAGTCCCATCCTACCTCTCAACTCTTCCATTGTAAACCCAGCCCCTCCAGGCCTTGGACGCAGGGACGCACTGCACATCCACCTAATCATTGTCGTTTCTGTACGTCTGAGCCGGCGAATATCTTCCTCCTTCACTGCCCAGGTCTCACTGCCATACAGCATTACACTCCTAACACATGCTGCATACAAAGACCCCTTAGCACGTAGGGAGAGCCCTCTCAATGTCAGGAGAGGCAAGAGCTCCCTGAACTTCTTCCAACCACTTCTCACCCTAGCCACACAGCTAGCTCCAGCCCCACCTCCAGCACACAACATGTCTCCCAAATAACAAAACTCTTCCACACACTCAAGAGATTCACCAGCAAGTTCAATCCTTTCACGTCTGACAATCTCCACCTGCTCACCCCGGCACGCCGTACACATAAAATCAGCATTATCTCGCAGTCTACCTCTGATACCACTACATCTCTTATGCACCCATTTATCACACACACCGCACAAGATGGAATTACTTCCCACGCCCTTGTGGCAAACTGCACATGGCCACTCTCCCTCGTCTTTGACAGTACCGCCACCAACCCTAGATATCATCACTTTTGTTTTATCTGCATTTACCTTTAAACCCTTTTGCCCCATACCATCTCTCCACTTCCTAAACCTTTCCTCCGCCTCCCTTTCATTCTCTGCAATCAACACCAAATCATCAGCATACAACAACTCCCACGGGAGTCCGTTTCTAAAGTCACGTGAAAGGGCTTCAAGTACCATGATAAACAACATGGGACTCAAGACTGACCCCTGATGCACACCAACATTCACGGAAAACTCATCACTCAAATCTCCATTCACTCTCACCTGGGTGTGAGCACCCACATACATGGCCATAACCACCCTAACCAGCCACTCCTCCAAGCCAAGCTTTCTCATTGCCCACTTCACCACCTCTCTAGGGACTCTGTCAAAGGCCTTTTCCAAATCAACAAAAACAATATAAAGATCCCTTCTCCTACCAATATATTTTTCCTGAAGCTGTCGAACAATGAATATGGCATCAGTGGTCCCCCTACCTGGCATAAACCCAAACTGCATCTCATCAATATTCACTCTTTCTCTAATCATACCTTCTAAAACTCTCTCCATTACCCTCATTATCTGATCTAAGAGCTTTATACCTCTATAATTTCCTCTTTCCAGGGCATCACCCTTTCCTTTATACACATTTACAATTACACTCTTCAGACAATCATCTGGGACAACACACTCATAAATAATCCTATTTATCAGGTCAGTGACTAAACTCACCCCTATATCGCCTGAGGCCTTCAACATTTCGGCAGTCAACCCAGACACACCTGCTGCCTTCCCCTCCCTCATCCTGCCTATTGCCTCACTCACAGTAGCAGTATCAATCAAAGGCCAAGGGCCAGACACTGGATCTGCTGGCTCCAAACCTTCCCTGTCCCAGTCAAACTCCTCATTCAACAACAACAACAAAAAAAAAAAAAGCTTTTTTTTCTTCAATTTTTGCACACCATGGGGTGGGATAAGAAAAGGTATTTGTGCAATCCACGGTTTAAATCATTAATGTGGGGCTGGGTAGAACTGACATCACTAGAGAAGAAAGACTGCCATGGAATGTCAGCAAGATAATTTCTAAATCCATCCAAGTTTGCCCTATCAAAGTGCCATCTGGTCACCGTCACAGTTTCAGAACGGGAAGGTCTGGGGGAGCCGACTAATGAGGCTTTGATGAGACTGCAGTCGAAGGATCCAAGTAATGATAGCATTTCTATCCTGTACTGATCTGGATTATTTGTCAGGAACAGATCTGCGAGATGGGCGTTATGGTCAGGATTATCTGGTAATCTGGTTGGTTGCTTTACCAACTGCATGAGATTAAACGATTCTACAAAAAGCTTGCATTCTAGACCAATATCGTCAGTCCTGGCAGAATGCGATAACCATTCAACATTACGTACGTTAAAATCACCTAAAACAGTAACTTCAGTGCTACGGGTATAGCTAAGGTGGATAGGGAGTCAAATACACCGTGTTCTGAAGAAACATTGGGGGAAGAGTGATAGACTACACAGACATATCTGGTAATATTTAGATAATTTAGTTTATACAGTGAGTAATCAAAATTAGTTGAAGTGAAGTTTAAAACAGTGTCAACTGCAAATTCAGATTTGATATACAACAGAAGTTTGTGAGGAGATGGTAAACAGGAAAATAAAACGGGGATATTTTGGCAGAGGGAGAGATTTGGGGTTCTGTGAGAAACAGGGCTAGATGGGATACAGACTGTAGGAAAAAATGAAATGAATTCAAACTGGTTCTGACACCATGGATTTTAGTGAAGAATATGGCCGCACCTGCATTTCAACACCCACTTCAGCCACAATATGTTGGATAATTGAGAGTTCACTGTATATTCCAGAGTTCTGATGGAAACTTTATTCCATAACAGTTGTAGATGGAAAACTTGAGGCGACAAATTGTTAAAGATTTTCCAGCATCCGCTCCCCACGTGTACCCTGAGCGAGGTCCTTCTCCTTATCTTCATAAATCACCATCACCTCATCCAGGAACTGCTGCTGGCAAAGCGTCTTCTTTGCCACAATAACTTGAGCCACTGGTTGGATGAGTGCAGTTGTAGTAGATTTAAAAAAAAAAAAAAAAAAAAAAAAAAAAAACTACCAATTCAGCCTCATCAGGATGTGCAGGGGCTTTGTTGAGCACAAGACGAGATTTTATCTGGTCTCAAGCGATACCATGGATCTTCGTCTGATTCTAAATAACCTCCTTGAAAGAGTGATTATGAAATCAATCTGAAAAGATCTTAGTGGTGAGCTACACCTTAACAGAATTGCACCAAATCACAGGCAGGATATCTAATAACCCAAGAAGGCAGCAAGCTTGTTTGGCTTGTCTGATCACCACTGGCTTGTAGTGATGCACTCCACTGGCATTCAAACAACACAAAGGAGCACTCCACTGGCATTCAAACAATACTTAAGTGTCTGCTTGCTCAGCTACTGACTTGGTAAATTTTTCTCATCCGCCAAAGTGTTACTTGGGAATCAGCAGTAAAAGTGGCCTGTTTCATCAGCTTACCAAGAACAAGACCCCTTCCTCCTTGATCTAGGTAGACAATTTCTGACAAACTATCTCAATACCCTCCTCCTAGGCATCCAAGGCCTCACCATGAGTCTTATGGATGGCAAGGCCATATCAAAGCTTGAACCTGAAGCCAAGCTTCAGAAGCATTAAAGTCAGCCACATTACGCAAATGAGCAAACTTCTCAGCAGTCCCCTTCAACTCAACTTGATGTACCAACACACCTGAAGCATGCTGCTGCCAAAACCACAGTAAAGTCAATCAGTTAAGCACCTCATGTTTCAGTTTCGACATCACTTTCTGCTTTTCCTTGTGTGAGGACTGTTGCCTGTAGTCCTCGAAGCATAGGGGGAGATCGTTTCGCGAGTTCTTGATGTCATGGTAAGTCGATCTTGGGGAGCCATACTCATTGACAATGTGATTTGTAGACCAACCCCTGCCAATTTGCAAAACATTCTCCTGTTTCTTTTTTTTCTAAGGATAAGACCTTCCAGGCTCTCTTCAAGGGTGGAGGTACTATACATATACAAACACTACACACAAATGCAGGAGCCCTTGGGAATGCCACAGAATCACCACAAAAGCCATGACTGCCATCTCAAAAGCCGTACAAAATCTGGGAGCTGCATATAATATGGGAACAATGTGCAGACTGAGGGCAAGAGGGAGGCTTCTCTGGACCCTGACTCTGTTGCCAGCACCAAGTTTACATTTTCTGGACAGATCCAGAAGCATCCAGTTATGGCCAAGTATGTTTGGATACTTTTTTTTCTTTTTGAGACACACGTGGCTTTACATTGAGTGACAAGCCAAATGGTTTCTTGTGAGCCAGGAAACCATTTACAAAGCTGGGAGGCAACCACATAACCAAACCATATGTGCTCCCTACGTGTCAGCGAGTGGGTTGGTGGAGGGTTAGTGTCCCTCCCCGTAAAACAAATAACTCAAAGTCAAATGGCCACCCCTTACAGGATTATGGCGTCTGGCAATAGACAGATAGATAGAGACATCTGGTATTATCTGAGTATGGGGGAAATTTGGATAGGATGCATCTCGATAAAGGAAATGTTACTGTGTAATCTGTAGCTGATCATAACCACTGGTCATAAGTCAAGACTGACATAACCTAGGACTGTACTGCATGTTAATATGGAGATGCTTATGACAGGGGCTGCATCTCTTTTTCAACTCAGTATTCAACAAAATCAATTAATCCCACTGATATTTTTGAAAAGCATTTAACAGGAAAAAAATACATGGTAGCGGGAGAGGACAGTTCTTATTTGTGACATGGAGCCACAGTTTGGATGGCTAATGTGAGAATGACTGTGGCCCAGTACACTAGGCATGCTGTTTGAGTTTTTCTTTCTTTCTTTCTTTAAATGTAAGGAAGAAAGAACCAAAGGCCTGGGGCCTGCATATTGTTCCCTCCAAGAAAAACAAACAAACAAGACACGAGAGCCAAATTCAAGATCCGACGATTTTGAGATTCGTGAACACAATGCGTTTGAAAGACTGGAGATAAAGGCAGTAGGAAATACAGACAGAGGAAGGCAGTTCCAGAGCTGACCTGTTGCATACATGAACAACTGTTCTTTATACAAATCCACTACAATACTCAACACACCAATATAAATGAATACCTGATTCTTAACATAGTCACATGCCACATGCCACACTGGGATGCATCAATGGTATTGGGAACCTATAGGACAACCCCAATCAGGTGGTTATTTATCTCTGGTTGCCAGGTCTACTTGGTCAGGTTAGGCAACAACAACAACATACACTGAGGATTTGTAATTCCAAATACCTAATAAATCCTGATTTATATGCACACAATCTGATATATTAAAAAATCAGCCTGAAATTATTGTAGCCTACCATAACAATAGTCATTAAAGACACTGCCAATCTATCAACACTCACTGACACTTTGCTCGCTCGTGAAAAACCGTTGGTGCGATCCTGACTAATGTCTGATAATTTTCATTTTTGAAGGCTCCAACGTGCTTGCATACGTTGGCTTTGGTCATTTAATGGCAGCTCTCCATGCTGCTCGATCTCTGGCAGCTTTCCTATTTAGTCCCTTAACCCTGAGGTCACACTCAATGACCACATCCCAAGTCTTTTTGGTCTACCTCTCACTATCCTACCCGCAACATTAATGCTTCTCACTTTCTGCACCCAATTATCATTCCCCATTCTCTCCACATGCCCAAACCATCTCAATCTACTCTCCTCACCAAAACACCAATACACTCCAGTCCCATCCTACTTCTCAACTCTTCCATCATAAACTAGCCCCCCAAGGCCTTAAACTCAAGGACGTGCTGCACATCCACCTAATCATTACCATTCCCATACTTTTGAGCCTGCGAATATCCTCTTCCTTTACTGCCCAGGTCTCTCTACTATACAGCATTACACTCCTAACACAGGCTGCATACAAAAATCCCTCAGCACAAAAGGAGAGCCCTCTCAATGTCAGGAGAGGCAACAGCTACCTAAACTTCTTCCAACCACTCCTCACTCTAGCCTCAGATCTAGCTCCAGCCCCACCTCCAGCACATAACATGTCTCCCAAATAATAAAACTCTTCCACACGCTCAACAGACTCACCAGCAAGATCAATCCTCTCACGCCTGATGAGCTCCACATGCTCTCCCAATGCACTGCACACATGAAATCAGCATTATCTCGCAGTCTGCCTCTAATACCACTACATCTCTTATGCACCCACTTATCACAAACACTGCAGAAGATGGAATTACTTCCCATGCCCTAGTGGCAAATTGCACATGGCCACTCTTCGTCTTCTTTGACAGGACCGCCCCCGGCCCTACATACCATCACTTTCGTTTTACCTGCATTTACTCTTAAGCCTTTGTGCCCCATACTATCCCACCACTTCCTAAATCTTTCCTCTGCCTCCCTTTCATTCTCTGCAATCAACACCAAATCATCAGCATACATCATCTACCACAGGAGTCCATTTCCGAAGTCAGCGAGAGGGCTTCAAGTACCACGTTAAACAACAAGGGGCTCAAGACTGACCTCTGATGCACACCAATGTTCATGGACAACTCATCACTCAAATCACCATTCACCCCTACCTGGGTGTGAGCACCCATATACATGGCCACAACCACCCTAACCAGCCACTCCTTGATCCAAAGCTTTTCATTGCCCACTTCATCACTTCTCAAAGGCCTTCTCCAGATCAATAAAAGCAAAGTACAGTTCCCTTTTCTTTCCCATATATTTTTTCTGAAGCTGTCCAACAATGAATATGGCATGGTCCCCTTGCCAAGAATAAAAACCCAAAAATGCATCTCATCAACATTCACTCTTTCTGTAATCATACCTTCTTGAACTCTCTCCATTACCTTCATTATCTGGTCTAAAAGCTTTATGCCTCTATATTTCCTCTTTCCAGGGCATCACCCTTCCCCTTGTACACATTTATAATTACTCTTCAGCCAATCATCTGGGACAACACGCTCATATAGGACCCGGAATGGTGGCGACTTCGCCATGGGTCCACGCCCAAGAGGACGTCGAAGTGGAGGACGACGACAGCACGAGAACCCGGGAGTGCCTTTGGTTGCCCGGGCAAGTATCACATCTCTCAACACAACACACACAGCACTGTTCTTTCTACACCGAGAAATGACTCCCCAGAGGTCATTTCTTGAAGACTTCTTCTAGATGGTGACACTGAGAGCAATCCAGGACCCACCAACAAATGCATATGCCCAACAAGCTCTTCGAGTTGACAGACAAAGGGTTCAGTTCAGTGCATATCCTGCAAGAACTGGACATATTACAGATGCATCCAAAGAACATTACTGAAACACCTGGACCTGCTCCTTCCCCCCACCCACCCCTCTCTTACTTCCTCCACACCTCCTCAGCCTAACCCACTGATCCTTCCCACATCATCCAATCCCTCAACCTCTCCTATTCCACCCCAATCTAATTCACCCCAACCCTTATCCCTATCACAACCTTTTCCTACCCCTTCCCCTCTACTGCCCCCCCCCCCATGCTGCAGCACCCAACAGACATCATACATACAACACTAACCCCTTAACCAGCCCCGTCCCGACTGATTTTCCACCACTGACTCCCCCCAATCCCGACCAATTTTGGATTTTGGGGGGGGGGGGCTCAAACCTCCGCTTTTGGTGAGAAACATTGAAAATTCATAAGGAAATTGCTCACCTGAGGTTTAAAATACTCAATACAGCTAGCAGTACTCCTTACATTACTGGGATTTCTATCAGGCTGGCTCCAAAGAAAACAAGTTCTATGGAAGGGTAACTATTCCACACCATTCATAAACGGTATTTATTTATTTATTTGGTACGAATTTATATGTAGTACGAGACTATATTGGTTTTCACACAGTAATATAGGCAATATGGACATTGTTTCACTCACTAACACATCAACATACCTGACCTTTTTTGGCGACATTACCTGATGATTATTTCTGACTGTTTCTTCCTCTAATGCTACGTAAACCTTGTCCTCCACATTGTCATTGATTGGGGAATCACCCTCGCCCTGAATGTCTTTATTGGCCAGGTCACTGATAACAGGTGAATTGCCGAGACAATGGCGTGCGGGGGGGAAAGAATCATGCGGGATAATGCATTGTCCCTGCCTGGCATCATGTAGAGGAAGGTGTCCCATGTATACATACCAAAAATCACGCACGAAAATTGAAAATTGAGCAAATTATGAACCTTGCAATTGAGCGATGTACTGGTACGTCGATGGGACTAGCTGTGACAAAACATTGCGATGTACCCATGCGTCGACGGGACGCCTCGGGTTACGACCACAATTATTTCAGGCAGGGTAGCCCACCAGCCGCAATTCGGGGGTGTTTTGGTGACTTTCACCAAGGGCAAATTGATTGTGTTGTGGCTAAAGAGGATGAATTTATACACCTGACAACACAACCTGCACCCCCATAGGTTTAATGGTTACCACACAATCACGTGTCAAAATTTTAAAAAGTTTATAATAGTTACCCCTCGAAAACAATCTAAATCGTGAGAATTTTGATAACTACCTATTTTTCTTATTGAAACAGGTCATTTCAAAGTGTTCTGTCACTCCAACCATGAAAACAGGTGTATGTAGGTGTGGTGTAGGCAGCTGTAGGTGTGGGGAGATTACTAGACTGTGGGGAGTAGGCCTATAGGTACAGGGGTTGGAAAAATAACCAACTTTTCGCATGAAAAGAAAGCACTTCAGTGTTTTCTGTAACATATTGGTGGCCTGATACCTCTCAGGGGTCTGTAGGGGGTGGAAGGGTAGGGAGGGACAAGGAGGAAGGGATGGGGTGGGGTCCAGGGGGGAAACAAAGCTAGCAGAGTGGGAGGAGGGGCGACAGTGGGTGGGAAGGGACACTGGTGGTGGCGGGAGAGTGACGGGGTACAAGGAGAGAGTGAGGGAGTAAAGGGTGGCATGGAGGTGGCCCAGGGGGGGGGGTGACCCGCACCGCGCGGGTTGGTCCGATCCCCCCTCACACCACCTCAGGGGTGAGTTCTCATTGGCCTGAAGCCATGTACGTCATAATCGGGCCAGAGGAAGCGCTCCGCAGTTTTATACAGGCCCTGCTCAACTCATGCGATTAGGCATTTTGGCATAAAACTCAAATTGCATCAATTGATGCATCAACAGATGGCATAACACCAAAATACAAGAACTCACACAGTTCACCAAACAACAAAATATGCACACTGCCATTTTACAAGAAAAAAAACTATGCAGATCACAAAAAACACCTATCTATCTATCTACTGCCAGACACCATAATCCTGTACGGGGTGGCCATTTGACTCTGAGTTATTTGTTTTACAGAGCGGGGCACTAAACCTCCACCAACCCACTTGACATGTAGGTAGCACGTATGGTTTGGTTATATGGTTACCACCCAGCGTTGTAAATGGTTTCCTGGCTTACAGGAAACCATTTGGCTTGTCACTTAATGTAAAGCCACCTGTAACGGAAAGAAAAGCATTACGTTGTGACAGAAAAGATGGGAGAAATAGGAAGAGAGGAGGCCAGGCACAGAAAAAGAATGATAAAGGCTAAGGAAGAAGTAGGCAGCACTACATTCATAATTTCACCATCAGACAAGACCGGGCCAATGGCGGTGGTGGTGGACTCATCAATATGGTTTACCAATCCATCAGCTTTTCAGATACCAGTGCACACACAAAATCACTTCTCCCTCACATGACACCACAACAGGAATACAATCAAAATACGTACTGGTAACAAATCACACATAACAAGAGCCAATATATACATTTCCCCCACCCAGTTATCCCCCACAGTACCACACTACAGTAATCCCGCATTTTTTGCGGATTTTTTGTCCACGGTTTTGCCCTCTCGCGGATTTTCTTAGCATTAATAAGTTCAACTAAAATATCCTTGAATATACAGAAAACAAAAAATTTGAAATTCCCGCAGCTTGCAATTGTAGCGCGGTAAACTCAGGCCACCCTCTGTCCCTTTCCCGCGGCCCCTCTGCCAGTGTTACCATATCTAGCATAATTTTATTCTTTTAGCATAATTTTGATCAAATTTTCGAGTCTGGAATATTTTTTAGCATATGAGAAGTTTTAGCATCATTCTAGCATAATTTATAATGGAATGGAATATTTTTGGAATGATTTTATAAAAGCTACAAATCAGAGAGAGAGAGAGAGAGAGAGACGAATAAGGTAAGATGTTTAAATAGTTGGTTACTTTCAGTTTGGGTTTGGTTGGGTTGGATTAGGTTAGGTTAGGTTGGATTAGGTTAGGTTAGGTTGGATTAGGTGAGGTTAGGTTAGGTTAGGTTTTAGGTTAGGTTAGGTTTTAGGTTAGGTTCAGTTAGGTTAGGTTAGGATAAGTTTGAGCTTTGTATTTTACCCATGAAACCTAGGTTTTTCCGATGGATTTTGGTATGATTCATTCAATTTTCAGCTTCATTTCAGTCGGAAATGACCATTTTCTGTTTCCCCCCCTCCCTATAACCCCTGATTCCCCAAAGATCCCCCATTATTGCAGGGGGATGGGGGGGGTCATATTTCAAAAATATGGTTATTTCCGATGGAAATGATGCTCAAAATCGAATGAATCACATCAAAATCCATCAGAAAAACGTAAGTTTCGTGGGAAAAAGCAGTATGGGCAGGAAACCGATATTTATCCTCTTACTGTATGTAGGTTCATTTTAATATTTTCACAGTAAACAATACATAATTAATATGTAGCACGAATATGTATAGAATTTTATCATTTAGCTTCAAGTTAGCATAATTCATTTTTTACTTGGAACAAATTTGCTCAATCTAGCATAATTTTTTCATTGCCCTAGCATAATTTTGTTGTTTGGATATGGCAACACTGCTCTCTGCCCTGCATTCCTCAGTTCACGCCCGACTGCCTTACGTGTCTGGTGTACTTGTAACCGCACTATGATATGAGCTTCTTGCCTCCCACTTGCTTTCCACATGGCCCCAGGACGCAAGCCAGCCTCACCAAAGGCTAATAATACAATTAGTAAGAACTCCAAAGTGACAAAACGATCAAGAAAACTTATGACCTTAGCAGAGAAAATTGTGTTACTGGACAAGCTAAGAAACGACCGTGCGAGTGTTTGCCATCACCAGTTAATGCATCTTTTTATTTTGTACTGTTTTGTGAATAAATGTGTAGATAATTGTGTATTACAGTACGGTGTTTACGTTTTTCCTTCATAATGGAGTATGTGCTTTCAATCTTGTAAGAAGGTTTTGGGATGAGTATGGAGGTTTCGGGGCAATTCGCAGTCACAACAAACACAAGACAATTCGCCTTCATTAATGAAGATAGCTATGGGTGACGCTATAATATAATTCAAAGGCGACTACAGCGAGGAAGACACAAGTTAATTATTGACTAAAGGTGCAACTAATAAATAATATCTAGAACCTACGCTACTGAACATAGATTTTACTGGATCTCCCTGAAATATAGTTATTAAAGTATTGATTAATTAATAATAAGTATATTTATAAAAGTATTGATTAGTATATTTATAGAATGGCGGGGAATCGTCCAGGGTGCGAATTGTTCTGAAGGGGAATCGTCCATGTTTTGACGGGGAATTGTCTGACGGCAAATTGTCTCGCAACCAGTATGGACATGGACTGTGTGATGGGCAGCATGGTGGACACAAGTGCAAGATTCAATTGTTAATAGAGTATTCGCGAAATTGACTTTTCGCGGGGGTTACAAGAACGTAACTACCGCGAAATATGCAGGATTACTGTATTACTCTCTTTAAATACACCACATGACTAACATACCCAACATCATCCTGGGGGTGATCTCAATGCCAAGGAGTCGACCTGGCATGTCAACAACCCTGACACAGACAAAGGGCTGGTAATACAATCCCAGACATAATCTTTTCATCCTTAGCAATCTCCACCAACATACGCAAATCCCACACCAAGCCCTCTTCCTCCCATCATCCCCAGACATCACCTTTTGCTTCGCAAATCTCACTTCCACAATATCCCGCAGCATAGTCAAAACCCTTGGCTCTGACCACTTCCCAATTATCATCGCTACCAAAACCAGAAACATCCCAGCTGGCCACACACACACACACAAATTATAAGAGAGCCAACTGGGAGGCCTTCACAACTGAAACAGAACAACACTTTGAAACATTAAACAGTACACCCATCACAACCATCAACACCATTGGGCATACTTTTAATCTATCTATCTATGTATAAGTCTGTTGAGTGTTGTAGGTAAGGTTTATGGCAGAGTGTTAATTATGAGAGTTAGAGAGGGTACAGAGGGAGTGATTGGTGAAGAGCAGTGTGGCTTTAGGAGAGGGAGGGGATGCGTGGATCAGGTGTTTGCTGTGAGACAAGTGAGTGAAAAGTATTTAGCGAAAGGCAAGGATGTGTTTGGGCATTTATGGATTTAGATGTGATAGGAAGCGTTGTGAGGAACACACTGAGGTGGTTTGGCCATGTGGAGAGGATGGAGGGTGAAAGACTGACGAAGAGAGTGTATGTGAGTGAGGTGGAGGGTGGAAGAGGGAGGGGGAGACCGAGGATGAGATGGAGGGATGGGGTGGAGAGGTATATGAGAGAGGGGGGTGTGAGTTGGGAGCAGGGTAGTGAAATGGCGGGGGACAGGGCGACTTGGAGGCGATTTGTTTGTGGCCACCCCAAACGGGATTGAGGCGTCTGGCAATAGATAGATAGATAGATAGATATGATAGAATTGATAGGGAGGCTTTGTGGACTGTTTTAAGATTGTATGGACTTGATGGTAGGTTACTAAAAGGGGTGAAAAGTTTTCATGTAAATAGTAGAGCGTGTGTAAGAGCTGGAAATGCTGTGAGTGACTGGTTTCCTGTGAGAGTGGGGCTGCGACAGGGATGTGTGATGTCGCCTTGGTTGTTTAATATTTACATGGATGGTGTTGTAAGGGAGGTGAATGTAAGAGTTTTAGGTGGGGGTCTGAGTCTGGTGAATGTTGATGGTGGAGAATGGAATCTGAAGCAGCTGCTGTTTGCAGATGATACTGCATTGGTGGCTGATTCAGAGGAGAGATTGAGACAGTTGGTAGAGGAGTTTGGAATGGTGTGTGAAAGGAGGAAATTGAAAGTAAATGAGAATAAGAGTAAAGTGATGAAGTGTAAGAGGTTGGTAGATGGTAGGGGGATGAATATAGCTTTGAGTGGCGAGCTGCTTGAGGAGGTAGAGTGTTTTAAATATCTAGGGTCACATGTTGCTGTGGATGGAAGAATAGATGCAGAAGTGAAGTTTAGAATAAATGAAGTAGGAAAGGTGCTGGGAAGAATGAAAAAAGTGTTTAGATGTTGTTCGCTTAGAATGGATGTAAAGAGAAGGCTGTATGAGGGTGTTGTGGTACCGACTGCGTTATATGGGGCTGAAACATGGAATATGGGTGTAGCAGAGAGGAAAAGTTGGAATGTAATGGAGATGAGGTGTCTGAGGAGTATGTGTGGAGTGACACGTATGGATCGAGTGCGAAATGATGAAGTGCGAAGGAGAACTGGAGTTGTTCGGGAGATGGCTGGTAGAGTTGAGCAGAGGGTGTTGTGATGGTTTGGGCATATAGAGAGAATGGATAATGAGCGATTGGTGAAAAAGATAACTAGATCTGATGTGAGAGGTGTAAGGCTGAGAGGAAGACCACAAATAGGATGGATGGACAGTGTGAAGAGAGCGCTGGATGCGAGAGGGATGTCTGTTGAGCAAGGAAGAGTGGCTGTGCGTGACAGAAATAAATGGAGAGAAATTGTGAATGAATAAGTGATGACGCAGCCCTGAGGGGATATTCTCCCGCATTTGGTCTGATCAGCTAGTCAGGTCAGGTGCGGGTAAGGGGATGGGTCTGTTATGATGTGGCAGGGGTAAACCTGCTCTGCCGTCAGGCCCTGCTGCGGATGTCAGTGATTGCATTGCGCAGTTGACCCTTGTGCGGTGTGGCGCGGTGAGGATCTGTCTGTTCTCCCCTTGGGGCTAAGATGTGAATGAATGTGTTTGAATGGATGAGTAAATGGGGAGTGTGTCATCCTGTCTCGGCTACCTCCCTTTCCTTGGGGGAAGCAGCCTAGGTATATAGACAGATAGATCTATGTATCTCTAGCCCGATGCCCTAATCCCACAAAGGGTGGCCACAGATAAAACACCTCCAAGTCGCTCTGTCACCCACCATTTGACTGCCTTTCCCCCAACTCACTCCCCTCTCCCTCATATACCTCTCAACTCCATCCCTCCACCTCATCCTCAGTTTTCCCCTCCCTCTCTCTCCCTCCGCTTCACCCACAATCACCCTCTTAGTCAGTCTTTCATTCTCCATTCTCTCCACATGTCCAAACCACCTCAGTGTATTTCTCCTAATTTTCTCAACCACATCCACATCCACCCCACAACATTCCTTCACTTCTTTGTTCGTCAACCTGTCCCTCCATGTCACTCCACATGCTCCTCTCAAGTAACTCAATTCCACTGCTCTCACTCTTGACATATTCCCCTCTAGCAAAGCCCATGCCTCGCTTCCATACGTCAGGGTAGAGTTCACAACACTATCATGAAGTGACTTCTTAACTTCCATACTCACCTCCCTATTTCTCATCACTGCTTTCCGTGAACCAACAGCCTTCCTTCCCTGCTGTACCCTTTCAGGCATTTCATCCCCAAAAGTTCCATTCTTACTCATCACACTACCCAAGTTCTTGAATGCACTCACATTCTCCATATCCTCATCATCCAACCTGAATGTGCATTCTGTGATTTCATTCCTCTCAAACACTATACTCTTGTTTACATTCACTTTCATATTCCTCTTCCTACACACTGTCCCAAATTCATTCACTAAACCTTGCTACTCCCATTCATCTTCACTCAACAATACTGTATCATCAGCAAACAGCAACACCAGAATCTTCCACATTGCACCCTCATTCATTAGAGCCACCCCCCACATCCAATGCCCGACCTTGCACCTCCTTTACAACCCCATCCATGTATATATTAAACAGCCATGGAGACATCACACATCCCTGTTTCAGTCCCACATTTATATCAAAGAACTCACTCAGCTCACCATCCACTCGCACCGTAGCCCTAGCTCCTTTGTATATACTCTTCACAGCACTCAACAATTTCCCCTCCACTCCATATATTCTTAATACCTTCCACATACCTTGCCTATCTATTCTGTCATAAGCTTTCTCCAAGTCCATGAAGGCAGCATACACTTTCTTTCCCTTCTCTAGATACTTCTCTACTAAACATCTTAGAACAAACATCTGATCTACACACCCTTTTCCCTTCCTAAATCCCCCTTGTTCTTCTCCAACTAGCTCCTCTGTTATATGCCTAACCCTATCAATGAGTATTCTACCATATATATTTCCAGTCACACTAAGAAGGCAAACACCCTT
The DNA here is from genome assembly GCF_032717465.1 of Coenobita brevimanus. Taxonomy (NCBI): domain Eukaryota; kingdom Metazoa; phylum Arthropoda; class Malacostraca; order Decapoda; family Coenobitidae; genus Coenobita; species Coenobita brevimanus. The sequence continues at coordinate 20,531,425 of NC_137018.1, forward strand.
ATGGTTATCATATACAGTGGAGTCTCTTTTATCCAAAATTCTTTTAACCGTAATATGCCATTACCTGTCAATTTTACTAAAACATTCTCATTTCGATTAACCGCAAAAATCTGAAATCTATCCGAAAATTCAAACACGGCCAGCTTGTTCTGCGCCACTAGCGTTAGTTTACAGTTGCTCCGCTTGTCACTAGAGCGAGCATTGGTTGCGCCAGCCTCCATCCACCACCTTGGAAGATTTGGATGATGTGGGAGATGATGTGGATGATGTGGAAATGATTTAATAAGGAAACAGAAAATATTAAAAAACAATTAGGTTTAAGACTTTATTTGTTCAAATTGCTTACAGTGAATTACGTACAGTAATCCCTCTACTATCCGATGCAAAGAGCCAAAAGCATGTCCGGAAAGTGGGTCCCAGCCTCCTAGACCTGTACTTATGGACCCTAACCTACCCTGACTCAGAAAAACACATATGCAACTCCCTACTGGACATGCATAGCACCTATTTAAGACCCAATTCACACCAATAAGGGAGATAATAGACTTAAATAAATGCAAAAATAAGAGAATGAGGTTTTAGATGTGAGTTTATACAATATTAAACATGCTGGGTACTTACAATAAGTCCCTGGCTCCTGGACTGGTACTTATGGACCCAAACGTAGCCTAACTCAGAAAAACACCTCCCTACTGCACATGCATAGAAAGAAGGGACATAAAAGAGTGAAATGAGGTTTCAGAGGTAAGTATGGAAAATACAGTACAATATGAAACATTCTGGGTACTTACAACAAGTTCTTGGCCATCTCAATGAATAACCCGCCTCCTCTCAGACTCTGAAGTAAAAAGGAGTACCTGAAGAACCTGCAGTACACTGTACATGAAGTCGTGCACTGAACTTAGTCATTTGCACTCAGTATTCCATGCTCTTAACATTGCACACTCTAGTCTTCCTTGCGCTCCACTGCACCTTAACAAAATAAGTGTCGCACTCTGCACTTAAGTCTTTGCACTCATAAATCCATTTTCTTAACACTACACACTCTCATCTAATTTGTGCTCCATTGAACGTCAATAAAATCAGTGTTGCACTCAGCACGTAAGTCTTTGCACTCAGAATTCTAATTTCTTAATACTACGCACCATTTTTTTTCACAGCACAACACTGTAAATTCCCGTGTGGTCTAGTGGCGAGTTCTTGCTGTTTATTCACTGTCAGAGTCTGAGAGTAGCTGATGCAGGTGGCCTAGGGGTGTGTCACTGGGTCGTGGTGACGGACTACCCACTGCAGATGACTCTGAAGAGAGGCGCAAACTCATATCCAGTGGTGACTCCACCGTGGCTGATGTGCTGGGCTGTGGCTCGGAGGATGAGGGCCTGTCTTGGGGAGGCAATGGTGTGGAGCCAGGGCTGGGCACAGCGGGGGTCACAGGTCTGAAAAAGCTGTCAATGGTTGTTTGACGCAAGGAATGACGATTTTGGCGATTAATGATGTGCTGCCTGAAAGCGCACACTTCCTCCACAAGTCCCAAGGGCCCCATCTCGCTCTCGCAGTCCGGGCGTTCCAGGTAGTCCAGAACGAACTCTACGTGTTCCCGGAGTGCGCTCAGCTTGAGGATAGCTGGAGTAGTGTCAAGCTGAGAGGAGTCCGTATTATCTTCGCTGTCCTCAACGGAATCTTCAAGCTGGGTACTGACACCTGCAACTGAAGATGCAATCTCGATATCAGACACGGTCTGATACCCAGGATCGCCCTCATCGTCATGCAACCACTCATGCACTTCGTCCACATCATCATCATCATCGCCGTGCGCACGTAGACGTGTATGAAAGTCATCCACGTCAGTGAACCATGCCTTCAAAGAATGGTACCGAAAGACAGGAAGGACATCCATCACCCCACGAAGACACCAAGGCTGCTATGCACGGCCAACAATAACGGGCTTAAGCCAGTGCATGCCGTTAGCATTGGCACAACACAAAGTAGGTATCCGTTGCTTGGAGGGCTTGCGGCCAGGTACATGCTTCTCTATCTCCTCAGCTAGAGTGTTCGTTGGCAAAGAGCGATAGAATAAACCAGTTTCATCACCGATGTAGACTTGACCAAGAGTGAGGCCCCTTCACCTTGTGCCGAAACTCTTCTATTCCATCCTTGTTGGCATCCAAAGCTTCGCCATGAGACTTACAGTTGGTAAGGCCATGTTGTAACTTGAACGCGAAGAGCCAACCCTTGGATGCCTTGAAGTCTGGGGTGTCGTGAAGCCTCATGAACTTCTCAGCAGCAGCCTTCAGCTCCATGACACACCAGCAGCACGTTGCTGTCGATACCAAATCAACATGGAGTGGTCGACTTCAGCATACTAGGGGGTAAACATCATCTTCCTCTCCATGTTATGTTTGTCCTTCGACGAGAAGTCAGCCGTGTACTGCATGAGTTTGTCACAGGATCTCTTGATATCAAACAAGGTAGATCGGGCCAGGTTGAATTCACGGAGGATGCGTGAGGTTGACTATCCAACGTCCACCTTGTCCAATATCTCCCTCTTCTTCTCCAGAGTCAAAACCACTCTCTTCCACTTCTCAGCCAGTGAGGCCATCATCACACACACTAACAAGAGACAGGAGAGCAGCAAGAGAGCCTGCAGCAGGTATGGCACCACCACAAAAGCGAGCACGTGGGTGGCCATGATGATGAGCGTACTCAAAACATGAGACGGGTGGTAAATGGGGAGAATGGAGGGGCGCTCTAGAGGACGGCGGCAGAACTACGCACCAAAACACAGCTGGTCCGCGCCACGCTTGCTGAGTTCAAATTATGGGGGGGAAAAAGTCGGATTTTTTTCTAATTTTTTGCGATTTTGGGGCAATTTTGGGAAAATTAAATCCCAGGACCAAAATGACCGGTAAGTGAGGTGTCCGGAAAGTGGGCATCCGGATAGCATGGGGATTACTGTAATTGTTTTGGTGAAGGTTTAATTGAGTGAAGATTTATTTAAGCTGACAGTTTCTATAACAGTTACAAACGTGCAGTAACATACGTAGTTACTACAGTGTATTAAGTGTTTTGGTGATGGCTAAGTGGCTTTTGGGGTGCTGGTGGTGGTGATGGGCTATATGTTGCCAGAAATGGGTGAGGGGTGAGTACAATACTGTTCCCTTGTATCCTACATATTATTATGGTATCTTTTATCCAAAAAAATCGAATAAATGAAACTTTGAAAGTCCCATGATTTTCGGATAAAAGAGACTCCACTATACTTCTCTCTCCCCTTTTCCTTTGTATAAAGGAACAATTATAACTGATTTCCAGTCCTCTGGAACCCTTCCCTCTTCCCAAGCCAATCTACATAACTTCCATATCCACTCCACAGCAGGCTCACCCCCATACTTCAGCATTTCACCACACACTCCACCAATTCCTGGGGCCTGTCCCATCTTGATCTTCTTCACTGCTTCCACTACTTCCACCCTACTGATCTCTTCCTCCCTCCTCTCATCTCTTCTTCTCTCAGCCATTCCCCAACCACTTACACTCGCACTGCTCTCACTCTCTACATTCAACAATTCCTCAAAGTTCTCCTTCCATCCCCTCAATATCTCTCTCTTCTCTATCATTTTTCACGCCCCTACTATTTCCCCTGTCACGCTGTCTTACTTTCTTTACCTCCTTCCAAAACAATTTCTTACTCTCCCTCCATTTTACACTCAGGTTCCTCCCAAACTCTTCATCCACTTTCTTCTTACTCTCCTTCACCGATACAATTTAATACAATTAGTAAAAATGCAAACAAAAGACACATCCTTAGAGGCAACAGAAAGAAACACAACCCCAGCTTCACACCAGAATATCAAGGCCTCATCCTTCAATGCAACAGACTACAATACTCCCCAACATCTCACACAAGACACCATACAACAAATACACAAACTCAACACTCAAATAAACAATATCAGGGCAGCAAACACTAAAGTCATATAATTATCCTTAGCCTTTATCATTCTTTTTCTGTGCCTGCCCTCCTCTCTTCCAATTTCTCCCATCTTTCCTGTCACTACTTAATGCTTTTCTTTCCGTTACAAGTGGCTTTACATTGAGTGACAAGCCAAATGGTTTCCTGTAAGCCAAGAAACCATTTACAACGCTGGGTGGTAACCATATAACCAAACCATACGTGCTCCCTACGTGTCAAGTGGGTTGGTGCCCCTCCCTGTAAAAACAAATAACTCAAAGTCAAATGGCCACCCCGTACAGGATTATGGCGTCTGGCAATAGATAGATAGATAGATAGATCTCCAAACACTTGATCATAAAACAAACACCAGCAAACTCTCTACACTAAACAGCATCACACTCGCTAACAGCCACACTACACAATCACACGCTGCCATCACAACAACAGACACCATACCCTCAAACAAACAACATATGGGGTGTTCGAAGGGAACCTCAACTTCAGAAGGAAAAGGACAATGAGCACTGACATGAAGATTTCAACATTTAAAATGTCATCATCAGTGATCTAAAAGGCAAAACATAAAAATCAAGTCATAACACTAAAAACCAATCACATTATTGTGTAAGTAAAAAACCCACACAGACACATCGTCTTGCAAGGAATTTTCTGAACAACCATTACATGCCTAAACAACCAATCTCTACTGCTAGTAAGGAGGTATTTTACCTTAGTTTACCCTACTTGGGTGATACTTTGGTTCAAATGAAAAACTGTTTAATTCACAGTCTTGTTAAATTTTATCCTCAAATTGACTTTAAGATTATAATAAGAAATTCATTCAAAACTGGCTCATTTTTTCACATTAAAGATCCTGTTCCGACCACCCTACATTCGTCTGTTGTTTATTATCTTGCTTGCCCAGCCAACCCGGGTATATTGGTAGCACAATCTGTGCTTTCAATGTTAGGACAGACAAACATATAGGTCAGTCGAGCAGGACAGGCCGAAGACTCAGGTCCCCCTCCTCATTCAGCAGTAAGAGACCAATGTGAATCTTGTGATATCATACTTAAATCAATACAGTATATATAACGACCCATAATCCATCTCTTAATACCTCTGTGTCTGCTGTACCTCTTTATGTTACATAACCATTTTAGTATCCTTTCCCATCCCCCAATTTTTTTAATTTTCTTCATATTTAGACCATGTGTCTGAGTGTGTTTTTTGTACCTACACAATTATGTGATTGGTTTTTAGTGTTCTGACTTGATTTTTTTGTTTCTCCTTTTAGAGCACTGATGATGACATTTAAAATATCGAAACATTTATAATAAAGATGCTGTTCACGTCAACACTCGTTGTTGTCCTCTTCCTTCTGAAACAACAAGCACTCTTATCAATCACTTTTCACACGTCAGCCATCTAAACATCCATCGTGATGACCGACGTGTCATCCAACAAATGAGACAGTTCCCCACAGACCCAGACTTCGCATCTTTCACTTACAACCAGACGAAGCACATCATTAGCAACCTTAAGCAACCAACTGTCTGTGGCCCAGACAACATAAGCAACATACACCTTAAACACCTTGGACCACAAAGTATACAAGCACTCACCAACATAAACTACAGCTACTCACAACTTAATACCCAACATCTGGAAGCATGGCACTATCATCATTATCCCCAAACCCAACAAGGACCCCATGTTACCATCCTCACACCGCTCCATCACACTCCTCTGCATCCCCTCTAGAGTCAATGAACGACTGCTATTACAATTAGTTACACCTCACACCCCCCCTAGCCCCATCACAACATGGTTTTAGGCCACCATACCCCACAAACACTCTTCTTACAGACCTTACACAAAGAGTTTTTGATGGCATCAATTCAGCTCGGCCACCACACAGAACACTCCTAGTCACTATCTATCTATCTATAGCCCGACGCCCTAATCCCGCAAAGGGTGGCCGCAGACAAAACGCCTCCAAGTCACTCTGTCACCCACCATTTGACTCCCCTCCCCCCAACTCACCCCCCCCTCCCTCATATACCTCTCAACTCCATCCCTACACCTCATCCTCGGTCTACCCCTCCCTCTCCCTCCCTCCACCTCACCTACATACACCCTCTTAGTCAGTCTTTCATTCTCCATCCTCTCCACATGTCCAAACCACCTCAGTGTATTTCTCCTAATCTTTTCAACCACATCCACATCTACCCCACAACGTTCCTTCACTTCTTCATTCGTCAACCTGTCCCTCCATGTCACTCCACATGCTCCTCTCAAGTAACTCATTTCCACTGCTCTCACTCTTGACTTGTTCCCCTCTTGCAAGGTCCACGCCTCGCTTCCATACGTCAGGGTAGGGATCACAATACCATCATGCAGTGACTTCTTAACTTCCATACTCACCTCCCTATTTCTCATCACTGCTTTCAGTGTGCCAACAACCTTCCTTCCCTGCTGTACCCTTTCACGTACTTCATCCCCCAAAGTTCCATCCTTACTCATCACACTACCTACGTACTTGAATGCACTCACATTCTCCATATCCTCACCATCCAACCTCACTGCACACTCTGTGACTTCATTCCTCTCAAACACCATAACTTTAATTTTGTTTACATTAACTTTCAGCTTCCTCCTCCTACACACTGTCCCAAATTCATTCACCAAACCTTGCAACTCCCATTCATCTTCACTCAACAATACTGTATCATCAGCAAACAGCAACACCGGAAGCTTCCAAATCTCACCCTCATTCATTAGGGCCACCCCCACATCCACTGCCCTACCTTGTACCTCCTTTACGACCCCATCCATATATATATTAAACAGCCATGGAGACATTACACAACCCTGTTTCAGTCCCACATTGAGATCAAAGAACTCACTCAGCTCACCATCCACTCGCACCGTAGCCCTAGCTCCCTCGTACATACTCTTCACAGCACTCAACAATTTCCCCTCCACTCCATATATTCTTAATACCTTCCACATACCTTGCCTATCTATTCTGTCATAAGCTTTCTCCAAGTCCATGAAGGCAGCGTACACTTTCCTTCCCTTCTCTAGATACTTCTCCACTAAACATCTTAGAACAAATATCTGATCTACACACCCTTTTCCCTTCCTAAATCCCCCTTGTTCTTCTCCAACTAGCTCCTCTGTCATATGCCTAACCCTATCAATGAGTATTCTACCATATATTTTACCAGTCATACTAAGAAGGCAAATACCCCTATGGTTACCACATACTTCTCTCTCCCCTTTTCCTTTGTACAGAGGAACAATTATACCTGATTTCCAGTCCTCTGGAACCCTTCCCTCTTCCCAAGCCAATCTACACAACTTCCATATCCACTCCACAACAATCTCACCCCCATACCTAAGCATTTCACCACACAATCCATTAATTCCTGGGGCCTTTCCCAGCTTAATCTTCTTCATCGCTTCCACTACTTCTGACCTACTGATCTCTTCCTCCCTCCTCTCATCTCTTCTTCTCCCAGCCATTCCCCAACCACTTATACTCACACTGCTCTCACTCTCTACATTCAACAAATCCTCAAAGTGCTCCTTCCATCTCCTCAATTTCTCTCTCTTCTCCACCAACAATCTATTATTTCTATCTTTCACTCCCCTACTATTTCCCCTTTCACACTGCCTTACTTTCTTTACCTCCTTCCAAAACAATTTCTTACTCTCCCTCCATTTCACACTCAGATTCCTCCCAAACTCTTCATCCACTTTCTGCTTACTCTCCTTCACCAGTCTCTTAACCTCCCTTCTCCTGCTCACATATACCTCTCTCTTCTCTCTCTCATCTTCTCCCCTACCTCTACTCGCCAACCATTCACCATATGCCTTCTTCTTTTGTTCCACAGCTTGTTTCACCTCATCATTCCACCATGCTGTCCCTTGCACACCCTTGCATCTCCTCCTCACTCCACAAACCGCCTCACACGCTGCGCTTATCTCTTCCGTGAATATCTTGCATACGTCTTCCACCCCTTCCATCTGCTCTAGCTCATACCTTCCCAATCTTTCTTCCACTATGCTCTTATACTCTGTCCTCTTCTCACTATCTTGCAATTTCTCCACTCTTCTCACAGGAGCTGCTTCCTCCTGTCTTCCACTTCGCCTCCTCAACCACTTTCTTTGCAGCTCTACCTTGGCCATCACTAAGTGATGGTCCGAGACTCCATTCCCCCACCCTCTCCACACCCTTGCATCCAACACTTGTCTTCTCATTCGCTCCTAGTCACACTAGGCATTATATAAGCTTTCGATGCCATCCCCCACCACAACCTTACAAACAAAATATTATACACAAACACACACAATAATACAAAAAGATAGCTAGCAAACTATTTAGATGGCAGAAGTGCACATGTAACATTTGCTGGTCAGTCATCGAACATCAGAAACTTCACAAATGACATCCCCCACGGATCAGTTTTGTCACCTACTCTCCTTAACTTATACATGCACGACATACCCACACCCCGCACGCCACAAAAACACATAGCTTCCTATACAGATGACATAACACTTACATGTACACATCAAAATGCAAACATAGCCACACACATCCTCAAACCTTACCTCAACACACTACATGAATGGTTCACCAAAAACACACACACAATAGCCCCAGCCAAATCTACAATAACCCTTCTCACAAACTGGACAGCAGAACATAGTCACATGCCATACATCGCCATAAACAACACCCCAACCACACACACACACACACACACACACACACTGAGAATGTGCAAAGGAGTTAAGTAAACCAATATTTTTAATTTTCAAGAAATCCTTGAGTCAAGGTAAACTACCTGATATTTGGAAAAAGCAAATATTGTCCCCTTATTCAAGAAAGGAAATAGACAAAATCCACTCAACTACCGACCAGTATCACTAACCAGTGTTGTAAGCAAGGTATTAGAAAAGCTTATAAGAAAAGCTTGGGTAAATCATCTAGAAGAACACAGTATGATAACAGAAAGACAGTTTGGTTTCAGAAAAGGAAAATAACAAACACAATACAGGAGAGGGAAGGATGGGTGGACAGTATCTATTTAGATTTCAAGAAAGCTTTTGACACAGTACCACACCAAAGACTTTTATGGAAACTGTACCATCAAGGAGGAATTCGAGGCAAACTGTTTTGTTGGATGCAAGACTTTCTCATAAAAAGAGAAATGAGAACAGTACTAAGAGGAAACTACTCATCATGGAAAGAAGTGACTAGTGGAGTACCACACGGTTCAGTGCTGGCACCAACCATGTTTTTAGTGTATATAAATGATATAAACAGTAACACTGGAAATGAGAGCTATCTGAATATGTTTGCAGATAATGCAAAAATACAAAGGAGAATTACTAACACAGACTCTTGTAAAGAGCTACAAGAAGAATTAAATAAACTTCATGAATGGAGTAGTACATGGCAAATGGAATTCAATGTGGACAAGTGTCATGTAATCAAGTTTGGTAAAAGTGGAAAAAGACCTGATTGGGATTATAAGTTAGGAAATAAAACCCTATACACATCAGAAAGAGAGAAAGACCTAGGTGTGATCATCAATAACAGACTATCTCCGGCTGACCACATCAGCGAGAAGGTACGGAACATGTATACACTGCTTGCAAATATGAGAATAGCATTCACATACATAAATGAAGACATGCTAAGAAGGATAATAACATCATTCATTAGACCAACCCTGGAATATGCATCAGTAGTCTGGAGTCCTCATCTCAAAAAGCATATAGACAAGATTGAAAAAGTTCAAAGGGCCGCTACAAGATGGATACCAAGCTTAAGGGACCTAAGCTACGAAGAAAGACTAAATAAACTGAATCTACCAATACTACAGGAGCAAAGGAAAAGAGGTGACATGATAATGCTATATAAGTGCATATCAGGGAAGGAGAAAATAGACATAAATGATTACTTAACACATGGAGAAGCATCAGCAAGAGGACACTGCAAAAAACTGCATAAGAAGAGAGGTGATAAAGACGTAAGGAAATTCAGTTTCCCAAACAGAGCAATTGATCAATGGAATGCACTACCGAATGAAATAATGTGTGCCAAAACAATTCACAAATTTAAGGATATGTACGATAAATATGGTTTAAGACACGGGACAGTACGAGCTTGACTCATTCCTGTAAAGATACAATTAGGTAAGAACAATTAGGTAAGGTAAGAACACCAATATCCTTGGTGTACCATACAATACATTGATGACATTTAAACAACACATCACAAACTTTGAAAATAAATTAACACCAAGACTCAAAGCCCTAAGGTCACTTGCTCATACAGCATTCTGACACAACAAAGAAACCTCCACCACACTATACATACAATATATACATTCGGTAAAGAATTATGCAAGCCTTACTTGGGCTTCTAACCTCACTAAAACACACTACAACATTCTATAGAGTACACCATACAGAATAAGGCCCTAAAAATAATACAGGATGGACACAGCTACTACACCCACAAACCACCTACACCAGAGGTTTCCAACCTGTGGGGCGTGCCCCCCGGGCTGTGTGTGTGTGTGTGTGTGTGGGGGGGGCGAGGAGGCTTGATAAAGAGGGTAATCATATTTGAAAACTATGAATTATGATGGAATTCAGTAATTCCTAAGCATGGAGAAAATATTTCAGATAAGAAATCTAGTAATCTGAATACATACACAATTTCAAAGATTATGAATCTATGATATTTATTGACGTGTGCCAACTATGTCAGTAAAATACAGTATTTGAGGAAAGGGGGCGCTGGGAACATGTCATTCATTGAGGGGAGGCAAGAATTAGAAAAGGCTGGAAACAACTGACCTACACCAAGAAAGCAAAGTCCTCAAAGTCAAGGATCATCTAGCCATGAGAGGCACATTCTTGCTGCAGCCTACACAAACCCACGCCATCAACTACACTACATGGCAGCACATCCACACACACCAAGGAATATCAAAACAATACCCAGCACATGATATCATACACAAATACTGTCTACTCTCTCCCCTCGCCTGCCTTAAACCAGCTTCCAGAAGTATATCCATGCTCTGATCACTCACCGCTCCATTCAGTCACTCTAAGACAACACACAGTAGCATGCATAGTCTCCTGACATCCACACTTCTGAATCCTACCTCCCTCGTGAGGACAGGGTCCACCTGGCCAGGCTGAGATGTGGGCATCATCTAGCCCTCTTGAGTTATAAGAAGAAGCTGGATGACTCTGTCACTGACGCCTGTCCAGGATGCAACACAGCACCCCACACTTTCAAGGATATTATGGAAGAATGCATTGCACACAATCACCTGCACCAACAACACAACATGCACTCCTTGAGAGCTCTGTGGGAAAGCCCGGTCTCGGCCGTGGCCTTGCTTAGGGACTTGGGGCTGTTTGGCCAGACTGCCTAGGGAACAAGTACTACTACTATTACACACTTGTATATAATTGTAGTTATTAGGTGAGTGACTAACCTCACTCCTATATCTCCAGTGGCTTTCAACATTTCATCCGTCAACCCAGAAACACATGCTGCCTTCCCCACCTGCATCCTGCCTATTGCCCTGCTCACAGCAGCAGCATCACTCAAAGGCCAAAGGCCAAATGCTGGATCTGCTGGCGTCAAACCTTCTCTGTCCCAGTCAAACTCCTCATTCAACAACCGGCTCTAATGCTCTCTCCATGCGTCTTTACAATCCCCACTGTTCACCACAACCCTTTCTTCAAAATTCTTCACACACTGCTCACCTATGATATCCCTATTCTCCCTCTTCATCTGATTTGCCACCATAAAAATCACATTCTTCCCTTCCACACGATTTAGGTTATCAAGTGTCTCTGTGACTCAGACTTCACCATGTAAACCTCCATAAAAATCACATTCTTCCCTTCCACATGATTTAGGTTATCATGTGTCTCTGTGACTCAGACTTCACCCTGTAAACCTCCTTTCTTGCCCTATGCTAGGCAGCCAGGTATTTCTCTTTGTTACCACCCTTCTTCCATTCCCAGAAAAAACTTCTTTTCTCTGTAACTGCATCTTCTACACCCTCATCCCACCACCAAGTCACTTTATGTCTTGGTGGGTCACTTGCCCATCCACATACTGAATCATTATTTCTCAAGAGGTTGGTCTTCAGGGCTCTGTACTGTACATTAACACTTCCGTCCACGTCTCCCTGTTCAGCCACCACTCTCCTCATCTCACTAAAGAAGGCATCCCTAACTTCCTCGTTTTTCAACTTCCATATTTTCCTCCTAGGTCTCTTTTTTTTCATCAACCCCTCCTTAAGCACCATGTCACATATCAATAACTTGTGTTGCTGCACACACTCCTCACTCCCTATACCTTTAACATCCCTCACCAACCTCTTATTAGCCCTCCTGACCAGGAAAAAGTCTGTCTGGCTGCTATTTCCCCCAGATTCGTACATAATCAACCTACTCTCTCTTTTCCTAAAATGTGTGATGCACACAATAATGTTCATTGCCTTCCAAAACTCTACCCTTTCCCCTTCATTACTTCTTGTACCACTTGCACATCCCCCATGTATTCCTCCATATCCTTGAGCTGCTTCACTGACATGACCATTTACATCCCTCCCTTCCCAAATACTACAAGCTCATCATCTCCCATACCACTTACTACAAGTATTAATACATCAGGTGGCACATCAACATGTCACCAAGGAAATGTCTGTAGCCACCGGGTGGCACATGTACGTGTTCAGGAATTTTTGTTTGTGTGCAAGTACTGGGGGCCCAAAGAGTGGTTTGGTATCAGGAAGTGGCAAGACTGAGGAGCTGCCATCATGGAAGAACTATAGTATTTTATTGTCTATTATTTTCATCGTGTAGGAGAAGTATGTCGAAGTATGTGGTACGAGACGTTTTGCTGTCATGGCAGCTTATTTGGTTCGGATAGAAGCACTGTCTGATGACTCAGATTATGTTGTCAGATGAAAGTGAGAGGAAAAAAAAAAAAATCAGTTTATCACATATCGAATGGCATACGTCTGACAGTGGAGGAGCTCCAACCAGAGGCATAACTCATGGGGGGGGGGGGACAGGGGTAATACGTTGCCCTCAACTTTTGAACTGGGGGAGGACATCATAGGTTTTGCCTCCCCCCCCCCCAACTTTTGAACCAGGGAGATGTGCATTTTTACATACAAATATCTGAGAATTTACAGGGAAAAGGACATTATATGCAGCAACCACCAACAACTGGCAATCTCGTTCACCCACTGTGTTTAAGAAATGTATGAGCACTGAATTGGACAGGTCCTGCACACGTCTACCTACAGCAACTGACCTCGTTGCGCAGCCTGGGGCTCATCAGGTCATCATCAGACTAGACTTAGTATCGTTGGTGCATCAGAATATAACTTGTCTGGACTCTGCCCTTAGACCATAGTGTGTGAATGTTGCAGGTTCATGGCTTTTCTGTATTCTAAAGAAGTTAGAGGAACACAGCATGTTCTCATGTATTTTTATTTTTTGTTGGAATGAGGTGTTACCTTTGTTATCTTTTTTCACTTCATCTTTGTAAATAATTTAGCTATGCAAATATTCACTTAGTTTCCATATTACATTTCGTAAATACTGATATTGCGTGACGCTGGTAGCTTAACATGATTGCATCAAGCTGTTTTTTCACATTACTTTTGTAAATAAATTAGCTATGCAAATGTTCAGTTAATTTTCATATTAAATTTGGTAAATACTGATACTGTGTGATGTTGGTAGATTAAAGTGAGAGCAGCAAGCTACTTCTTCGTATTACTTAAGTAAATAATGTAGCTGTGCAAAATGTTCACTTGATTTTCGTATTACACTTGATAAATATTAATACTGCTGCTATTTTTTCTTCTTTTTTTCTTTGCATGTGCTTATTACTAAAATCAGGCTACTTGAATAATTCATTGACAAGTTTGATTAGCCAATGAGTTTAAGTACTTAACACTAACCTTAGTATATTACCAAATACATTTTTTTTTTTTTTTTTTTTTTTTTTTTGTGGGGAAGAAGGAACCAGAGGCAATGAGCCCGAAAAACTGTTCCTTCCAAGAGAAAAACAAAATACAAGAGAGAGTCAAATTCAAGATCCATTCATTTCGAGATGCCTTGACACACTGCGTTTGAAAGACTGGAGATCATAGGAAGCAGGAAATATAAACAGAGGGAGACAGTTCCAGAGTTGACCTGTTGCATAAATGAAGGACTGGGAGTAACGGTTAACTCTTGCATTAGAGAGTTGGACAGAAAAGGGGTGAGAGTTTGCTGCTAGACGGGTGCTACATGCCCGTCGTAGAAGTGGAGGAATGCATGCAGGCAGTTCAGAGGAACAGTGACCATTAAAGTAGCGATTGAAAAGAGATAAAGGTGCAACATTGCAGCAAAGAGACAGAGGTTGAAGGGAGTCAGTAAGAGGGGGAGAGTTAATGAGACGAAAAGCCTTTGACTCCACCCTATTGAGAAGAGCAGTATGTGGGGAGCCTCCCCACACATGAGAGTTGTACTCCACACAGGGGCAGATAAAACCCCTGTATAGAGTCAACAATTGTGCAGGGGCAATGAAGGAACGGAGTCGGCTTAGCACACCCAATTGCTTGGAAGCAGATTTTACAAGAGATGTAATATGATCTTTCCAAGACAAGTCCCGTGCAAATGAAACCCCAAGCATGTTCAACGATGATCCAGGATAAAGTTGAGTATTATTAAACATAAGTGGGTATACCTGTGGAAGATTTTGTCGGGTTGATAGGTGCAAAAACTGAGTCATTGATGCATTAAAAACAACCGGATTATTTTTACCCCAGTCAGAGATATGAGCCAAGTCAGACATTAGGTGTGCCATAGCCTCATCCCTTGCCTGCTGAAGTAACTGCTGAGATGGATGTTGAGGGAATCGAATAGAAAGGTGAAGGGTGGAGTCATCAGCGTTTGAGTGGATAGGGTTAGATGTACAACTTAGAAGGTCATTGATGAATAAAAGGAAGAGAGTTGGTGATATGACAGAGCCCTGAGGAACACCGCTGTTCATAGATCTAGGAGAAGAACGATAGCCGTCTACAACAGCTGCTATAGAACGACCAGAAAGGAAACTAGAGATGAAGGCACAGATAGAAGGATAGAAACCGTAAGAGGGCAGTTTGGAAATTAAAGATTTATGCCAGACTCGATCGAAAGCCTTTGAGATGTCAAGTGCAATGGCAAGGCTTTCGCCAAAGTCCCGAAAGGAGGATGACCAGGAGTCTGAAAGGTAGGTGAGAAGATCGCCTGTGGAGTGTCCCTGACGGAACCCGTACTCACGATCAGAAAGAGGGTTGTGATAGGAAAGATGCTTTAAAATTTTTCTATTAAGAATAGACTCAAAAACTTTTGAGATACAGGATGTTAAAGCAATTGGACGATAATTAGAGGGTTGGGAATGGTCACCCTTCTTTGGGACTGGCTGAATGAGAGCAAACTTCCAGCATGAAGGAAAGGTACAAGTTGACTGACAAAGACGAAAGAGTTTGCCTAGGCAGGGTGTAAGCACAGAAGCAGTTCTTGAGAACAACAGGAGGGACTCCATCAGGCCCATATGCCTTATTAGTACTGAGGCCAGCAATGGCAGAAAATACATCAGCTGAAGAAATTTTAATGTTAAAAATGAGGAAGTCAGAGGGGGGAAAGTGATGGAGGAACAGCACCGGAATCGTCTAAGGTGGAATCGGAGGAGAAAGTCTGAGCAAAGAGATCTGCTTTATCAGTAGAAGAAAAAGCTATAGAGCCATCAGAGTAGAAAAGAGGAGGGAAGGATGATGAGGTAAAGTTGTTAGAAAGGTTTTTGGCAAGGTGCCAGAAGGAGCGGGAAGAGTTCGAGCTAGAGAGTTGAGAGCATTTTGTACGGATGAAATTATTTTCAGCAGAGCGAAGAACAGACTTAGCACGATTCCGGGCAGAAATGAATAAGAGATGTGATTCAGGGGTGGGTTGGCTCCGGTACCTTTTATAGGCCCTCTCCTTGTTGCGGACAGCATTAGAACAAGCGTGATTAAACCAAGGCTTTCGTGTATTAGCCAAAGGATATGAGAAAGGAATGTATGCTTCCATGCCCGAGAGAATAACCTCTGTAATGCACAAGGCACACCCAGATGGCAACCGGCCATGGAAGCAATAATCATATCCCATATGGCCTCAAAAATGTCTCTAAAATTAGTCAAACATCAAAAATTTTCTCGTGGGAGGGGGGGCGATGTACAGACTTGCTTCGAATCGCCACAGCTACCAAACCTAATATCGTTATTGTCCCCCACAACTTTTGGAAGCTAGTTATGCCCCTGGAACAGGTTTTGACAGCTCACCACACAGGTAATTAATACAGTAATCTCTCCAATATCCAATGTAATAGAGCCAAAGGCATGTCCGGGAAGTGGGATCATCCGGATACTGGGACCCTGCCTCCTGGACTGTACTTATAGACCCCAAGCCAGCCTAACTCATAAAACCACCAACATAGGCTAACTCCCTACCAGACATGCATAGCACCTATTTAAGACCCTACTCACACAAATAAGGGAAGAAAGCATGAAATAAATGAAAAGGAACCAGAGAATGAGGAATTAGAAGTGAGTATGGAAAATATTTAACAATGTACAGGGTACTTACAACACGTCCATGACCGTTACGAAGATTAACCCGCCTCCTCTAAAGATCTGGCAGTGGTGAAAATGCTTTTGAAGCACATATCCAGTGTTGTGCACTTAATCCTTTGCACTGTGAATTAAAATTGTTTACCACTGCATATTCTGTTTTCACTTGCGCCATGCCAGTTGCAACCGCCAGTTTGCACTCTGCACTTAATCCTTAGTGATGGCCAAGGCAGAGCTGCAAAGAAAGTGGTTGAGGAGACGAAGGGGAAGACAGGAGGAAGCAACTCCTGCGAGAAGAGTGGAGAAATTGCAAGATAGTGAGAAAATGACAGAGTATAAGAGCATAGTGGAAGAAAGACTGGGAATGTATGAGCTAGAGCAGATGGAAGGGGTGGAAGACGTATGTAAGATATTCACGGAAGCGATAGGCGCAGCATGTGAGGCGGTTTGTGGAGTGAGGAGGAGATGCAAGGGTGTGCAAGGGACAGCATGGTGGAATGATGAGGTGAAATGAGCTGTGGAACAAAAGAAGAAGGCATATAGTGAATGGTTAGCAAGTAGAGGTAGGGGAGAAGATGAGAGAGAGAAGAGAGAGGTATATGTGAGCAGGAGAAGGGAGGTTAAGAGACTGGTGAAGGAGAGTAAGATGAAAGTGGATGAGGAGTTTGGGAGGAATCCGAGTGTGAAATGGAGGGAGAGTAAGAAATTGTTTTGGAAGCAGGTAAAGAAAGTAAGGCAGTGTGATAGGGGAAATAGTACGGAAGTGAAAGATAGGCATAATAGATTGTTGGTGGAGAAGAGAGAGAAACTGAGGAGATGGAAGGAGCACTTTGAGGATTTGTTGAATGTGGAGAGTAAGAGTAGTGAGAGTATAAGTGGTTGGGGAATGGCTGGGAGAAGAAGAGATGAGAGGAGGGAGGAAGAGATCAGTAGGGTGGAAGTAGTGGAAGCAATGAAGAATATTAAGTTGGGAAAGGCCCCAGGAATTGATGGAGTGTGTGGTGAAATGCTTAGGTATGGGGGTGAGATTGTTGTGGAGTGGATATGGAAGTTGTGTAGATTGGCTTGGGAAGAGGGAAGGGTTCCAGAGGACTGGAAATCAGGTATAACTGTTCCTTTATACAAAGGAAAAGGAGAGAGAGAAGTATGTATTAACCATAGGGGTATTTGCCTACTTAGTGTGACTGGTAAAATATATGGTAGAATACTCACTGATAGGGTTAGGCATATGACAGAGGAGCTAGTTGGAGAAGAACAAGGGGGATTTAGGAAGGGAAAGGGTGTGTAGATCAGATATTTGTTCTAAGATGTTTAGTGGAGAAGTATCTAGAGAAGAGAAGGAAAGTGTATGCTGCCTTCATGGACTTGGAGAAAGCTTATGACAGAATAGATAGGCAAGGTATGTGGAAAGTATTAAGAATATATGGAGTGGAGGGGAAACTGTTCAGTGCTGTGAAGAGTATGTACGAGGGAGCTAGGGTTACGGTGCGAGTGGATGGTGAGCTGAGTGAGTTCTGTGATCAATGTGGGACTGAAACAGGGTTGTGTGATGTCTCCTTGGCTGTTTAATACATACATGGATGGGGTTGTAAAGGAGGTGCAGGGTAGGGCAGTGGATGTGGGGGTGGCTCTAATGAATGACGGTGAGATTTGGAAGCTTCCGGTGTTGCTGTTTGCTGATGATACAGTACTGTTGAGTGAAGATGAATGGGAGTTGCAAAGTTTGGTGAATGAATCTGGGACAGTGTGTAGGAGGAGGAAGCTGAAAGTTAATGTAAACAAAATTAAAGTTATGGTGTTTGAGAGGAATGAAGTCACAGAGTGTGCAGTGAGGTTGGATGGTGAGGATATGGAGAATGTGAGTGCATTCAAGTACTTGGGTAGTGTGATGAGTAAGGATGGAACCTTGGGGGATGAAGTGCGTGAAAGGGTACAGCAGGGAAGGAAGGTTGTTGGTACACTGAAAGCAGTGATGAGAAATAGGGAGGTGAGTATGGAAGTTAAGAAGTCACTGCATGATAGTATTGTGATCCATACCCTGACGTATGGAAGCGAGGCATGGACCTTGCAAGAGGGAAACAAGTCAAGAGTGAGAGCAGTGGAAATGAGTTACTTGAGAGGAGCATGTGGAGTGACGTGGAGGGACAGGTTGGCGAATGAAGAAGTGAAGGAACGCTGTGGGGTGGATGTGGATGTGGTTGAGAAGATTAGGAGAAATACACTGAGGTGGTTTGGTCATGTGAAGAGAATGGAGAATGAAAGACTGACTAAGAGGGTGTATGTAGGTGAGGTGGAGGGAGGGAGAGGGAGAGGTAGACCGAGGATGAGGTGGAGGGATGGAGTTGAGAGGTATATGAGAGAGGGGGGGGTGAGTTGGGGGGAGGGTAGTCAAATGGTGGGTGACAGAGCGACTTGGAGGCGTTTTGTCTGCGGCCACCCTTTGTGGGATTAGGGCGTCGGGCTATAGATAGATAGAGACTTAATCTTTTGTACTCTGGATTCTAATTTCTTAACACTGCACAACACTGTTAATTCCCATGTGGTCTAGTGGCGAGATATTGCAGTTTATTCACAAAAACAAGCATGTGCGGCAATGAGGATCTAGTCAGGATGGTAGTTAGGCGGTAACTCGGGAGTGGTGGAAGCAAGGGGCCGCGCTTAAACACAGCTCGTTGGTGCCGCTTGCCAAGTTCTAATTCTGGTTGAAAAAAAATTTGGATTTTTTTTTTTTCTTTTTAAAGTTTTTTGGCCATTTTTCGGATCCAAAGGCCCGGGACCAAAATGTCAGGACATTGGGGTGTCTGGTTACTGGGAGTCTGGATATTAGACAGATTACTGTATTCTTTTTACATCATATTAGACATAATTTCACTTAGGAAATTATCATTTATTTTTTGGTGTGGTCTATTTTAACAAAATAATGATCTTTATATATCCCAAATCACGCTGTGTGTGGGACATCCAGCCAAAAAAACATCCCCGAAGTGAAAGGGTTAAGTCATCCCAAATTCATCTTTCTCTACCTCATCCAAGCCTGCCTGTGGAGTATATGCCGATATAATTGCAAATACCATCCCATCCATCCATCCATCATCCAATCCTACATTGCCCCATGAGGAGCGAAGGAACCCGGGGCTAGGCATTTGGTCCCGACATTTAAGATGAGAGTGGCCAGCTTCACTCATCCCTGAGTGGCATTACATAAGCAATCAACCCCAACCACCCCTTGGATATAAAGCTTCACCGGCTCAATCTGACTGGAGCGCAAAAATTACCCACTAAACCACCAGGCGCCAAAATTTGGATACAGTATATGGTTAACACTCAGCATAGAAAATGGTTTCCTGGTGTACATGAAACCATTTGGCTTGTCACTCAGTGTAGAATCACCCACAGGCAGAAGGAAGAGGAAAGAATGAAGAAAAGAAAGACAAAAAAGGGAATTTAAAGTCACCCATTGGCAGAAGGACAAGGAAATAATGAAGGAAAGAAAAGACAAAAAAGGATGGTAAGAAAGGAGGTTGGAGGAGAGGAAAGGGCAGACACCCGACAGCAGCAATACATCAAGTGAATGGATGGTGAGCGCCCCCATCTACCACACAAATACCATCCCACTAAACAAAATTTTCACTGCTAATATCCTATCACTTACTCTCATAACATTCATGACATATCCCTACCATTTCTCCCAAACCAACACACCCACATTCCCATATCTATCTATCCTACCCTGCCAAAATAACTTATAACAACAATCCCTCCCACCAATCTTTCTGGCTGATCCACCCCTACAGTATACCAGATTGCTTGCACAAATCCCACATCCACCCACCTCCTACTCATAATGTCAACCACTTCCCCTGCTCTACTCCTCAAACTTCCCACATTCCACAAAGCCACTCTGATCCCCTGGGCGATTTAGCCCCTTAACTGCAGGGCATCACTTTCGTGACGCTTGGGAGCAAGGGATCATACCACGGGGCGTCACTTTTGTGATTCTGTGTTATTTTGAATTCGCCCGGGCTTTCAAGTGGTGGCTTGTATCATCAATCAGTACTGCCAATGTCCAACACTAGTCAGCACTCCTAATCTCATATGTACTCCCATCCATTGTTGACAATTTAGCCATTTCTCCCTGTTCTTGACTCCCCTCCCTATCTCCCCTCCATTACCCTCTCCTTTCGCCTGCCCAGCCATGCTGCACTAAGTAAATCTTCCCCGGAATTTTCCACTGATTTCATCCATTGAAATAAGCCCTATGCCCTATTCTTATACCAAATAATATATACAAAAAAGAAATATGGTAAGTGATAGTGCCATACACCTGGAATTGGCTAATTATCACCTGACAACATCTCATGTGCACTCGTTCGCTAATTTTCCCTGTTTATTTCCCCTTGAAATATGCCGTATAATCTATTCTCATAATAAAAATATATATAAGAAAGGAAGGGAGAAGCCTAAGTGATATTTACATTCACCTGGAACTACCTAATTTATTATGTATTGTCTAGATTTCCTGCCAATCATTTCATTGCGTATATATTAGCAGTTGTCACCACGCTGACATTGGCAGAGCTGCACTCCCCCTAGGCCACCACAGCATTCAGTTTACTGTCGTCTTTCAAGGTGAAACCACGTCGGACTCGAACCTGTCCAATTCCCCGCTTTTTAGCCCCGTGCAAAGGGCCCTGTGACCTATAACCCTACTAAACCTCGTGTGGAAAGGGGTAAAAGGCTAAGTGACTGCTGTGGAACGTGAACTGGCTAATTTATCAATGAAAATGATGGACATTGACTGCTATCTTTCTAGTGAGTAAAACAGTGCAAGTAGAAATGTAAATACAGTAATCACTCTAATATCCGGACGCCCAATACCCGAACATCCCCACTAACCGAACCTTATCGTCCTGGGATCAAACATTCCCAAAATGGTCCGAAAATCCAAAAAAAAAAAAAAAAAAAAAAAAAAAAAAATCGATTTTTTTGCCGTCCGTAATTTGAACTTGCCGCGCGCGCCGCGTGAGAGCATTGTTTTGGTTCGTCATTCCTCCGACGTCCGATAGAGCGCTGCTGCATCCTCCCCACTTCCCGCCTGTCTCTCACCGCGACAAGACCTACACTGTTCGCCATGGCTGCCCACGTGCTCACTTTTGTGGTGGTGCCGTACTTGCTGCAAGGCCTCCTGCTGCTCTCTGCCCTACTCTTAGTGTGTGTGATGATGGCCCCGCCTCCTGAGAAAAGGAAGAGAGTGGTGTTGACTCTGGAGAAGAAACGGGAGATATTGGAGAAGGTTGATGCGGGTTGGTCTTCCTCACGCATTCTCCGCGAGTTCAACCTGGCCCGGTCGACTTTGTTCGATATCAAGCGTTCCCGAGACAAGCTCATGCAGTACACGGCTGACTTCTCGTCAAGAAGCAAACGCAACATGGAGAGGAAGGTTATGTTTACCCCCAAGTATGCAGAGATCGACCGCTCCACGTTGATTTGGTATCGACAGCAACGTGCAGCTGCTGTGATGGTACGTGGAACGGAGCTGAAGGCTGCTGCTGAGAAGTTTGCAAGGCTTCACGACGCCCTTGACTTCAAGGCATCCGAGGGTTGGCTCTTCGCGTTCAAGTTACGACATGGCCTTACTAACCGTAAAGCACATGGCGAAGCATTGGACGCTAACGAGGATGGAGTGGACGAGTTTCGGCACAAGGTGAAAGGCTTGATCGACAGGGAGGGCCCCACTCTCGGTCAAGTCTATAACACTGACGAAACTGGCCTATTCTATCGCTCGGTGCCAACGAACACTCTAGCCGATGAGACGGAGAAGCGTGTACCTGGCCGCAAGCTTTCTAAGGAACGGATATCTGCTTTGTGTTGTGCCAATGCTAACGGCATGCACCGGCTTAAGCCCGTTATTGTTGGCCGTGCAAAGCAGCCTCGATGCCTTCGTGGGGTGATGGATGTCCTTCCTGTCGTATGGTACCATTCTTTGAAAGCATGGTTCACAGCTGTGATTTTCAAAGACTGGTTTCATCATCACTTCGTCAAGGAGGTCATCCATTACCAGACGAAGACACTGGGAATTCCTCGCGACCTGGTAAAGGCTCTCCTTCTCCTCGACAATGCACCTGCCCACCCGTGCGACAAGGACTTGGTTGCTGAAAATGGCCGTATTAGGTGCATGTTTCTGCCACCTAATACGACTGCTCTCATTCAACCAATGGACCAAGAAGTGATCGTGGCAACAAAGCGCCTGTACCGTCGGAAGTTCCTGGACGAGGTGATGGTTGTCCTCGAGGACGAGGACGAGCGCAGGGAAGGACATGACACTCGAGGCAAGCGGACTTTGGAAAACCTTCGCTGCTACAACATCAAGTCTGCACTGTACAACTGGGCTAGTGCATGGAAGGAAGTCCCTGTGAAAACTCTTGAAAATAGTTGGTCTCGTCTGCTTCTCGGAACAGATGTGGAGTACGATTTCCTAGGGTTTGACGTGGATGACTTCCATGCACGGCTACATACGCACGGCGACGATGTTGATGTGGACGATGTTCGTGAGTGGTTGGACGACGACGAGGGCGATCCTGGGTATCAGACGTTGTCTGATATCGAGATCGTGTCTTCGGTTGCTGGTGTCAGTCCCGAACTTGAAGATTCCGACGACGAAGGCGATGATGATGCGGACTCCTCTCAGCAGGACACTACTCCAGCCATCCCCAAGCTGAGCGCACTCCGGGAACATCTAGAGTTCGTCCTAGACTACCTGGAACACCCGGACTGCGACAGGGAGATGGGGCCCTTGGGACTCGTGGAGGAAGTGCGTGCTTTCCGGCGGCGCATCATCAATCGCCAGAATCGTCGGTCTTTGCGTCAGTCAACGATTGACAGTTTTTTCAGGCCCGTGACCCCCGCTGTGCCAAGCCCTGGTTCCACTCTGTCGCCTCCCCAAGACAGGCCCTCATGCTCCGAGCCACAGCCCAGCACATCAGCTACAGTGGAGTCACCGCTCGATGTGAGTTTGCGGCTATCTTCAGAGTCTTCTGTAGTTGGTACGCCATCACCACGACCACTGATGCACCCCTTGGTCGCCTGCCAGTGATACTCTCGGACTCTGACAGTGAATAAACAGCAAGAACTTCTCCACTAGACCACACGGGAATTTTGAGTGTTGTGCAGTGAAAAAAACGGTGTTGTGTTAAGGTTTTCAAGTTGGGAGAAAAGACTCAGTAGAAAAGAAATTTAACGTAACTAACCTTCTTTGTTTTGGCTTTGGAAAATTTAAAAAACTGGGGAAAAGTTAATGTGCAACACTTAAAGTAAAATGGAACATTATTTGGACTAAAGTGAACACTGTGAAAAGAACGGACTTCTGTGTGTTAGTGACTAAGTTCAGTGCAAGACTTCAGGAAGAGTGTAGTGCAAGTGCTTCAGGAAATCGTTCTTACTGTCAGAGTCCGAGAGGAGGCGGTTATTCATCGAGGTGGCCAGGGACTTGCTGTAAGTAGCCAGAATGTTTCATGTTGTACTATTTTCCATACTATATTTACCAGAATGTTTCATATTGTACTTTTTTCCATACTATACTTACCAGAAAGTGTCATACTGTACTTCTTTCCATACTATACTTACTTTATGCATGTGCAGTAGGAATGTGTTTTTCAGAGTTAGGTTCAGTTAGAGTCCATAAGTACCAGAATGTTTATTAATGTATGAACATACTTCTAAACCCACATTTTATGTTTCTTTTGCATTTATTTCAGTCATTTATGTGCCTTATTGGTGTGATTTGGGTGTTAAATAGGTGCTATGCATGTCCGGAGGGAGTTGTATAGGTGTTTCTCTGAGTTAGGGTCCATAAGTACAGGTCCATAAGCTGGGGCCCAATATCCGGACGAAACCAATATCCGAACCTACCGATGGCTCTATTGATCCGGATATTGGAGGGGTTACTGTAATGTGTAAACAGCAAGTGAAAGCAATGAATGTAAATATAAGTGAACAGTGGAAAATAGTTTTATAAGTTACTGCAAGTGACAGTGCATAACAGAGTAAATAAAACAGAAATGTAAATAATGTAAATAAAATAGAGAATGTAAATAGAAATGTAAATGAGTAGTAATATAAGAATACGAGTATATATACTAGGAGTAATGAAAGTGAAAGTTTCACTCTAGCATGTATGAATACTATGAGTTATGAAAGTGGAAGTGGAAGTGACAGATTCGCTCTCAATGCTAGTATACAGGACAAGAAAGTGAATGCTACGTATTTTACTGAAAGAGAAATTAGGGGTTAACGTCCTCAGGCTTGCTCTGAATTATGTTCTTTAACTTGGTCGTAATCAGTAAAATAAGATGAGGAGAGATAAGCTATAGGCCCCACCCACTAGGGAGGCGGTGGCTGATTTGGTAGAGAGGCGGCCTGCAGTCCTGATGGACCCAGGTTTGAATCCCGGCTGGGGCAGGGAACAGTTTAAGGATTTGAATTTCATAAAAAGCAGACTTTCCTGATCTACCAGATGACCCTCCGACAAGTCGTAAAAATACCCCCACTAATACCAATATACCAGTCCTGTATGAGACAGCCCTAGCATGTATTCAATATGGACGGTGGGTGTTAGCGCCGAAGTGGTGACATGTGAAGGGTAGGAGGACTACTCGGCCTTGGGATAGGCTACTGCCCCCGAGATATAGGCCTTGAAGCCTTTGCCCAGAGTCGGACACATAAAAAAAAAAAGTAAATAAATAAATAAACTACTATTACTGAAGGAAACTTATTGATAAAGACTGCAGATATATATATGTGTTACACAGTAATAGAAATATAAAGTGTGAGTGTTTTTATGAATAATAAATGACAGAATACCAGCGGCAAACGAACGCAAGTGGGAAGGTCATACGCGCTCGTAATTTTCAATGCTTTCACGGTTTTTTTTTTTTTTTTTTTTTTTGTTTTGTTTTTTTTTTGAGTATGGATACCAAACTATTTGAAAATCATAGAACAGTGTTTCTAGTGATAATATCAGGCTGTGGTAATCATATTACAGGGTGTCGGGAAGTGTAAAGTGGAGACTTCATTACCCAACTTCAGAAGTCTCCACAAGTCCTACGGTACTCGACGAAGGCTCAGCAAACATCCTGGGAGAAAGCTAAAGGTATGTGCCATATGCATATGTAATTATAATATTCTAGGACTAATAACTGATTTTTGGCAAATATTTTTACAAAGTCTCTCAGAGCGCGAATACCCTGCGGGACACGCAAGTCGAGCCAAAACAACCCCGTGGTTTAGGGGTTAACGTCCTCAGGCTTGCTCTGAATTATGTTCTTTAACTTGGTCATAATCAGTAAAATAAGAAGAGGAGAGATATGCTATAGGCCCCACCCACTGCACAGTCCCAGCACCAGACAATGGATCATGGACCCCTATCCCACCATCCTTGACCAATGGCTGCGGTAGTGTCCTTGGGGCACCCTGCAAGGACACCTACAGGGAAACCCTCCAAGCGTGCCTTGGCACTGTAACTGCCTCACTGTTACTCACCTATTGATAGGGCAGCCTCCTGGGGTGCTACTCCCAGGTTTGGGCCCCTCTCCATTGGCCAGAAGCAGCAGCCTGGGAACCACAATGCCCTGTACCCTCTGTTCCCTCTAGCACAAGTTTAAGCCCCATCTCACCCTGGTCCCATGATCTTTGCTGGCGGAGCCCTCATTACTCCTTCCCCCAAAAGGTCTGCCATTAGGTAGCAGGGCCAAAGTTTCCTGGCCACATGCCCTTGCTGGCGTCAACCACTGTGACGTAGTGGGGTACATTGTGTGATATGTAAAGTGCATGTGATGTAGTGTATGAGACAGCCAGAGGAAGTGTTTGGGAGAGTATGCTGGTCTACTCTCCATGTTGGTCACACTGAAAAGGTCAGCAAATGGGGATGGTTAGGTAGCTAATGAAACAGGTGCTCCAGCTCTCCTTATCACCAGTATTCCCATTCCCCTTGGGAGTACCACCCTGACCGGCTGGTGCTACAGAAAAAGTCTGGGTTAGCAGGGGAAAGTCCGGGTGTCACTTTTATCGGACTGGCTTGGGCCCCAATTAGTCCATTATAATGAGGTTTTACTGTGTTGTCTCCAATCCCAGAATGTAATGTATTGTCATGGACAAAGAAAGCTGGGCAGGTGAGGTGAAGCAAATGTCATATACAGTAATCCCTCCAATATCCAACGTAATAGAGCCACAGGCAGGTCCAGATACTGGTCCTGTCCGGATACTGGGCCCCAGCTTATGGACTTGTACTTATGGACCCTAACTCAGAGAAACACCTATACAACTCCCTCTGGACATGCACAGCACCTATTTAAGACCCAAATCACACCAATAAGGCACATAAATGACTGAAATAAATGCAAAAGAAGCATAAAATGAGGGTTTAGAACAGTGGTTTTCATCCTTTTTTCTCTCATGGCACACCAAGCCAGGCGTAAAATGGGCGAGGCACACCATCAGTATTTCAAAGTAGAACTAATGACCTTCATACGTCAAGCATGTTCATTACTGTTAATTATTTATTATTTTTTATGGATTATCATGGTTTTCAAAACATTACTTTCTTCTGCATATTTATTACTCCAAAATTACAGTGAAATATGATGTCCTTGACAAAGTTACCAGCTATCAAACACAATAAAAATTATGAAGATTTAAAACGCAAGATAGTGATTTTATTCACGCACAAGCATGTGTAAAAATAAATGGCCTTTTCATGGATACAAATACCATTGGGAAATGAAACATGATGTCCTTGATAAAGTTACTAGCCACTAGAAATAATATGAAGATTTGAAACTAAAGATACTAATTTTATTCGAGCACAATAACCATTAAAAATAAAAGGCCTATTCAAACAGAAATATCAATGGGAAATGAAACACGATGTCCTTGATAAAGTTACTATAGTAGGACTCGCACACGTTTGCGGCTGTGGTGTGGCCCGCACCTGTGTACAATGGTGCCACGTTTCCCCAACTTGCGATGTGAAACAGAAGCTATTTATGTACAAGGCATCACAAATTCGATAAATTCAGATGAATAAAACTTACACTTGTGTATTTTGATGGATGAATCAACAGTAATCTTATTATGCATAAAATATTTATACAGTAACACAGAAACATGGCATACATATTGTACAGTGTTGCTAAAAGAAATTGTAGTCACTTTTAATGGTTTTTAACGTAGTTTTAGGGTGGGTAATAACATCACAGTTATGGATATAAGATAATGAGCCTGAAAAAAGAAGAAATATGCCAATATCCAAAGTAAAAGAAATAATTCATGTAATTCTTTTGAGTGGCAACACTTACACACCTGGCCTAAGGTAAAGTACGTACCTCCGTAGACCCAACCATAGCTTGTACAGGTGTTGCTAGGGAAAAATGCTCACATTTACCGGCTTTTACCATAATTTTAAGGACGAGGAATAATCACATTTATAATCATAAGCTAATATGTAGGACAAAATAGTGGGCATATGCCAATACCGAAGTAAAAAAAAAAACATTATTCACTCCCGAGCGGCAACACTTCCACACCTAGTCGGTGTGAGAGAGAGAGAGAGAGAGAGAGAGAGGCAGGAGAGGGGCATGCATTGAATGCATTGTCAGCATCACTAAATATAACAAAACCAAATTAACAAATGAAAGCACAATTATAATTAACTTATAAAAGAATCAAAAGTACTCAGGGTGGCTCACATTTCCCGCCAGGAGAGAGAGAGAGAGAGAGAGAGAGAGATAACGGTATAGAAAACGTGGCAACACTGTACACAGGTGCGGGCCACACCACAGCCGCAAACGTAGGCGAGTCCTACTATAGCCATTAGAAATGTACATGAAAATTTAAAACTGAAGATATTGATTTCATTTAAGTAAAAACATGACTAAAAATAAAAGCCTTCTCCATACATACAGATATCAATGGGAAATTTGACCTTGTTGCTGTTTCATAATGTGCCTCATCCGAGGTCAAATGGTGGAGAGGCATACCCTCAAGTCCTCCTCCAGTGTCTGAAGCCCAGCGGAAAAAGGGTTACCAGTTCGTACATACAGTGTGATATGCCCTCCACAAATAGGGTATAATATAAATTCACAATTAATTAAATTCATTGTCATTAAGCCGTGACACATGATAGTGTCATATTCATAGATGTCACATTTGCCATGTGCACGTTGTTTGAGGGAGGATCAATCTTCCTTCCCCAATTCCCACGACACACCAGCAGTTGCTTCGCGGCACACCAGTGTGCCGCGGCACACTGGTTGAAAATCACTGGTTTAGAAGTAGGTTCATACAATATTAAACATTCTGGTTACTGGCTCCTGGACTGGTACTTATGGACCCTAACCTAGCCTAACTCAGAAAAACACCTTCCTACTGCACATGCATAGCTCCTAACACCCTATTCACACCAATAAAGGACATTAAAGAGTGAAATGAGGTGTTTGAGGTAAGTATAGTATGGAAAAAAGTACAGTATGAAACATTCTGCCTACTTACAGCAAGTCCATGTCCACCTCGATGAATAACCGCCTCCTCTCGGACTCTGACAGTAAGAAGGATTTCCTGGAGCACTTCCAGTACACTGTTCATGAAGTCCTGCACTGAACTTAGTCAATCGCACTCAGAAGTCCATTCTCTTCACAGTGCGCACTCTTGTCTAACTAATGCTCCATTGTAACTTACTAAGTGTTGCACTCTGCACTTTAACTTTTCCCATTCTTCTAATAATTTTCTAAAGCAAAAACAAACAAGTCTATTTACATTAAATTTTGTTCCAAATTAGTCCTTTCACTCACAACTGTAAATCCTTAACACAACACACCGTTTCTTTTCACTGCACAACAGTGTAAATTCCAGTGTGGTCTAGTGGAGAAGCTCTTGCTGTTTATTCACTGTCAGAGTCCGAGAGTATCACTGGCAGGTGACCTAGGGGTGCGTCGCTGGGTCGTGGTGATGGCGTACCCACTGCAGACGACTCTGAAGACAGACGCAAACTCACGTCGAGCGGTGACTCCACCGTGGCTGATGTGCTGGGCTGTGGCTCGGAGCATGAGGGCCTGTCTTGGGGAGGCAACGGAGTGGAGCCACGGCTGGGCACAGCGGGGGTCACGGGCCTGAAAAAACTGTCAATGGTTGATTGGCACATTAACCGATGATTCTGATGATCGATGATGCGCTGCCTGAAAGCACGCACTTCCTCCACAAGTCCCAAGGGCCCCATCTCCCTGTCGCAGTACAGGTGTTCCACGTAGTCTAGGACGAATTCTAGGTGTTCCCGGAGTGCGCTCAGCTTGGGGATGGCTGGAGAAGTGTCCTGCTGAGAGGAGTCCGCATCATCGTCGCCTTCCTCGTCGGAATCTTCAAGCTCAGTACTGACACCTGCAACTGAAGACGCGATCTCGATATCAGACAATGTCTGATACCCAGGATCGCTCTCGTCGTCATCCAACCACTCACGAACATCGTCCACATCAACATCGTCGCCGTGCGTATGTAGCCGTGCATGGAAGTCATCCACATCAAACCCTAGGAAATCGTACTCCACATCCGTTCCGAGAAGCAGACGAGACCAACCATTTTCCAGAGTCTTCACAGAGACTTCCTTCCATGCACTAGCCCAGTTGTACAGTGCAGACTTGATGTTGTAGCGGCGAAGGTTTTCCAAAGTCGGCTGGCCTCGTGTGTCCCATCCCTCCCTGCACTCGTCCTCGTCCTTGAGAACAACCATCACCTCGTCCAGGAACTTCCGTCGGTATAGGCGCTTTGTTGCCACGATCACTCCTTGGTCCATTGGTTGGATGAGAGCAGTCGTATTAGGTGGCAGAAACATGCACCTAATCTGGCCATTCTCAGCCACCAAGTCCTTGTCGCATGGGTGGGCAGATGCACTGTCGAGGAGAAGGAGGGCCTTTACCTGGTCACGTGGGATTCCCAGTGTCTCCGTCTGGTAACTGATGACCTCCTTGACGAAGTGGCGGTGGAACCAGTCTTTGAAGTTCACGGCTATAAACCATGCCTTCAAAGAATGGTACCAGACGACAGGAAGGACATCCATCATCCCACGAAGACACCGAGGCTGCTTTGCACAGCCAACAACAACGGGCTTAAGCTGGTGTATGCCGTTAGCATTGGCACAACACAAAGCAGATATCCGTTCCTTAGAAAGCTTGCGGCCAGGTACACACTTCTCCATCTCCTCGGCTAGAGTGTTTGTTGGCAAAGAGCGATAGAATAGACCAGTTTCATCAGCGTTGTAGACTTGACCGAGAGTGAGGCCCTCCCTGTCGATCAAGCCCTTCACCTTGTGCCGAAACTCATCAACTCCATCCTCGTTAGCGTCCAAAGCTACGCCATGAGTTTTACGGTTGGTAAGGCCATGCCGTAACCTGAACGCAAAGAGCCAACCCTCGGATGCCTTGAAGCCTAGGGTGTCGTGAAGCCTGGCGAACTTCTCAGCAGCAGCCTTCAGCTCCGTTCCACGTACCAACACACCAGCAGCACGTTGCTGTCGATACCAAATCAACATGGAGCAGTCGATTTCAGCAAACTTGGGAGTAAACATCACCTTCCTCTCCACGTTGCGTTTGCTTCTCAACGAGAAGTCAGCCGTGCACTGCATGAGTTTGTCTCGGGATCTCTTAATGTCGAACAAAGTAGATCGGGCCAGGTTGAACTCGCGGAGGATGCGGGAAGAAGACCACCCCGCATCTACTTTTTCCAATATCTCCCATTTCTTCTCCAGAGTCAACACCATTCTCTTCCTTTTCTCAGGTGGCGGGGCCATCATCACACACACTAAGAGGAGGCCCGAGAGCAGCAGGAGTGCCTGTAGCAGGTAAGGCACCACCATAAAAGCGAGCACGTGGGCAGCCATAACGACAAGCGTGCACTCGCAGCGAGAGACAGGCAGAAAGTGGGGAGGATGCAGCAGCGCTCTATTGGACGTCGGAGGAATGACGCGCCACAACAATGCTCTCCCACGCCACGCGCAGCAAGTCCAAATTACGGGCGGGAAAATTTTTTTTTTTTTTTTTTGCGGTTTTCGGACCATTTTGGGAATGTTGGATCCCGGGACGATTATGTCCGGTTAGTGGGGATGTTCGGATATTGGGCGTTCGGATATTAGAGGGATTACTGTATTCTCTTTTCTCCCAGCCTGTATGTCACTCTTTGTTCACGACTCCTTTTCCCCATCCCCCACCCCTCCATACCGTTTATCCTATCCTGCCCTCTTCCCTAAGCTACTCAGCTTTTTTTTTTTTTTTTTTTTTTTTTTTTAATGCGAGGAAGAAGGAACCAAAGGCCATGAGCCCGCAGTAACAGTTCCCTCCAAGAGAAAAACAAAATACAATAGAGAGCCAAATTCAAGATCCGATCATTTTGAGATGCCTGGACACACTGCGTTTGAAAGACTGGAGATCATAGGCAGCAGGAAATACAGACAGAGGGAGACAGTTCCAGAGCTGACCTGTTGCATGAATGAAAGACTGGGAGTAACGGTTAACTCTTGCATTAGAGAGTTGGACAGAAAAGGGATGAGAGTTTGCTGCCAGGACGGGTGCTACGCGCCCGTCGTAGAGGTGGAGGAATGCAAGCAGACAGTTCAGAGGGAGCAGTGACCATTAAAGTAGCGATAGAAAAGAGATAAAGATGCAACAGAAGCGGGCGAAGAGACAGAGGTTGAAGGGAGTCAGTAAGAGGAGGAGAGTTAATGAGACTGGGAAAAGCCTTTGACTCCACCCTATTGAGAAGAGCTGTATGTGGGGAGCCTCCCACACATGAGAGTTGTACTCCACACAGGGGCGGATAAAACCCCTGTATAGAGTCAACAATTGTGCAGGGGTAAAGAAAGAGCGGAGTCGGCTTAGCACACCCAATCTCTTGGAAGCAGATTTTACAAGAGATGTAATATGATCTTTCCAAGATAAGTCCCTAGTAAATGAAACCCCAAGCATAAGTTCAAGGATGATGCAGGATTAAGCTGAATATTATTAAACATTAGTGGGTATACCTGTGGAAGATTTTGTCAGGTTGATAGGTGTAAGAACTGAGTCTTAGAAGCATTAAAGACAACCATATTATTTTTACCCCAGTCAGAGATATGAGCCAAGTCAGACATTAGGTGTGCCATAGCCCTCATCCCTTGTTTCTTGAAGTAACTGTTGAGATGGGCGTTGCGGGAACCGAATGGAAAGGTGAAGGTGGAGTCATCAGCGTATGAGTGATAGGGTTAGATGTACAGCTTAAAAGATCATTGATGAATAAAAGGAAGAGAGTTGGTGATAGGACAGAGCCCTGAGGAACACCACTGTTGATAGATCTAGGAGAAGAACGATGGCTGCCCACGACAGCAGCTATAGAACGAATTCCAGAAAGGAAGCTAGCGATGAAGGTACAGATAGAAGGATAGAAACCGTAGGAGGGCAGTTTGGAAATTAAAGATTTATGCCAGACTCGATCGAAAGCCTTTGAGAGGTCAAGTGCAATGGCAAAGCTTTCGCCAAAGTCCCGAAAGGAGGATGACCAGGAGTCTGAAAGGTAGGTGAGAAGATCGCCAGTGGAGCGTCCCTGATGGAACCCATACTGACGATCGGAAAGAAGGTTGTGATAGGAAAGATGCCTTAAAATTTTTTTATTAAGAATTGACTCGAAAACTTTTGAAATACAGGACGTTAAAGCAATTGGACGATAGTTGGAGGGTTGGGAGTGGTCACCCTTCTTTGGGACTGGCTGAATGAGAGCAAACTTCCAGCAAGAAGGAAAGGTACAAGTTGACAGACAAAGGCGAAATAGTTTGCCTAGGCAGGGTGTAAGCACAGAAGCACAGTTTTTGAGAACAACAGGAGGGACCCCATCAGGCCCATATGCCTTGTTAGTACAGTACTGAGGCCAGTAATGGCAGAAAATACATCAACTGAAGAAATTTTAATGTCAGCCATGAGGAAGTCAGAAGGGGGAAGTGATGGAGGAACAGCACCGGAATCGTCTAAGGTGGAATTGGAGGAGAAAGTCTGTGCGAAGAGATCTGCTATATCAGTAGAAGAAATAGCTACAGAACCATCAGAGTAGAAAAGAGGAGGGAAGGATGATGAGGTAAAGTTGTTAGAAAGATTTTTGGCAAGGTGCCAGAAGGAGCGGGAAGAATTCGAGTTGGAGAGTTGAGAGCATTTAGTATGGATGAAATTATTTTTAGTAGAGCGAAGAACAGACTTAGCACGATTCCGGGCAGAAACGTAAAGATTATGTGATTCAGGGGTGGGTTGGCTCCGGTACCTTTTGTAGGCCTTCTCCTTGTTGCGGACAGAATTAGAACAAGCGTGATTAAACCAAGGCTTTCTTGCGTTAGTCAAAGGATATGAGAAAGGAATGTATGCTTCCATGCCCGAGAGAATAACCTCCGTAATGCGCAAGGCACACTCAGATGGCTCACGGCCATGGAAGCAATAATTATTCCAGGGAAAATCAAAGAAGTACTGCCTGAGGGCCTCCCAGTCCGCAGCTCCAAATGCCAGAGACGACGTTTCCCTGGAGGGTCCGCAGGCCGTACTGGAGCGATAGGACAGGTTAAGGTAATAAGGTTGTGATCGGAGGAGCCCAACGGAGAGAAAAGATTAACAGAGTAAGCAGAAGGATTAGTTGTGAGGAAGAGGTCAGTATGTTGGAGCTCTCTCCAAGGCGGTCAGGGATACGTGGTAGGGTGCTGTACAAGCTGCTCTAGGTCATTAAGGATAGAAAAAAGATGTAGGCTTGTTCACCAGGTGGATCCGTGAAAGGGAGAGGGAGAGCCAAAGGTGGTGGTGGAACATTGAAATCTCCAAGAATGGAGATTTCAGAGAAAGGAGAAATGGACAGAATGTGTTCCATCGTAGAAGTAAGATAGTCGAAGAATTTTTGATAGTCAGTAGAATTAGGGGATAAGTAAACAGCACAGATATATTTAGTCAGAGAATGACAGGAAAGCCGAAGCCAGAGAGTGGAGAATTCAGAAGAATCAAGTTCAGGAACACGAGAGCAAGATAAGTCGTTGCGTATGTATACACAACAGCCACCTTTGGCTTTGAAATGAGTATAGAGAAAGTAGGAGGATACAGAAAAGGGTTTGCTGTCAGTTGCCTCAGACAGCTGAGTCTCCGTTAGAAAAAGAAGGTGAGGTTTAGAGGAGGAGAGGTGGTGCTCAACAGAGCGAAAGTTAGATGAAAGGCCGCGAATGTTGCAGAAATGAAGAAGAAGAGAGTCAGACAGTGGTTCCAGGCACCTCGAGTCGTCACCGGGAGAGGGGCAGATGGCGGGGGCATTTATGGTCCCCCCCCCTGGGGACTCCGAGGCTAGGTGAATTGACGCCATTTTGGTAAATTTTGAATAGGAAGTGTAGTGTGTACTGTGCATGTAGTTTGGTGAAGATAGATAGAGAAATTTGTACTGGAGAGCATGCTGGCCTACTCTCTGTGTAACTGAGACACTGAAAAAGTTCAGCAAAGGGGGATGGTCAGGAACTAGTCCTGAGGGCTGATGAAACGGGAGCTCCAGCACTCCCTGTCATCAGCTTTCCATCCACCTCGGGAGTACTGCCCTGCTCGACTGCACACACACACACACACACACCTGGGCAGCTCACCTTCATTCTTCATATATGCACCTGCTCTCTCTCTCTTATGATTCTGTAGTAGTACTTGGTTAGTACTTGGATGGGTGACCGCCTGGGAACACCAGATGCTGTTGGCATCCCTACGTGTCAAGTGGGGTTGGTGGAGGATTAGTGCCCCTCCCTGTAAAACAATTAACTCTAAGCCCTTGGCCACCCCGTGTGGGATACATGGCGTCTGGCAATGAATGAATGAATGAATAATAATGTCAGTCCAAAGTATGCCTTTACTGTGATATAAGTGTTATAAAATAAATAAAGCTGACATTTCCACATCACACATAGGTTAAAATTTAAAAAGCAGACAAAGCAGGTTTGATCTTCAGCCTCTTGAGACGTCAGCATGTGGAACTGTCATTATTTGCCTGCAGGCCATTTAACGTCCACCTTACTCCTTGCCTACACCCTTCTGCCACAATTTTCACCAAAGCTTCATCTATATTTCCCCTGATCTTTATTTTCCAATTCAGAGCATGCCAATAGTCATGATAATAATTACACACACACACACAAACACACATATATACAGTAATACCCGTACTATCCGGACGTCCACTTTCCGGACACCCCACTTACCGGACATTGTGGGCCTGGACCTTCAGAACCCAAAAATGGCCAAAAAAAGAAAAAATCCCCCCAAAATCTGAATTCTTTCCCAACCGTAATTTGAAATTGCCGCGCGGCGCCGAACAACTGTTTACACCATGGCCCATTCACCCCTTCCTTCCTCCCCCCTCCCCTGTCAGGGTTGCCATTTGGTATTTTTCATTGTGGGCCAATTTGGCAATGAAAATACATTTGGTAATGAATCAGAATAATGCATTACCAAATGGATTTTACACATGTATGAGGATACACAGGATGGAGATGGTGGATTGTCTGCTCTCTCTGATTAATCTGCTAGCCTACATAGCGTGAAAATAATCAACATGCTGTTAGTTATAAGGAGAGTGATAACATGTATTTCCACTTGTATATATAATTAGTGAAGAATAAATGCTAGCTTTACGAATTTGGTAATGAAAAGTTAAATTTGGTAATGAAAATTGAGGAGTTTGGTAATGTGACCACTGCGATCTGGCAACCCTGTTTCCCCGCCACCAACACTGTCCAACAGTTACTGCCTAACTTCGTTCGCGAGTAGATGCTTATCGCAATGAAAGCCACACATGCTCGTTTTTTGTGAAAAACTGCAATACCTCGCCACTAGACCACACGGGAATTTACAGTGTTGTGAAGAGTTACGAAATTAGAATTTAGAGTGCAAAGGATTAACTGTGGAGTGCAAATTGGCGGTTGAAACTGGCGTGGTGCAGTTAGGAACAATGTGCAGTGTTAAACAATTATAATTCACAGTGCAAAGAATTAAGTGTAGCACAACACTGGATTACTGTACGTGCTTCAAGAGCATTTTCACCACTGCCAAAGCCTTAGAGAAGACGGCCACAGAGCTGTAAGTGCCCTGGCTGAGGTACAGTCACTTCTAATTCCTCATTCTTTGGTTCCTTTTCATTTATTTCATGCTTTATGTCCATAATTGGCGTGAAAAGGGTCTTAAATAGGTTTAAATAGGTGCTATGCAGGTCTGGTGGGGAGTTATTAAGGTGGCTTTTAAAGTTAGGCTGGGTTAGGGTCCTTAAGTACCAGTCCAGGAGCCAGGGGCCCACTTTCCGGACATGCCTTTGGCTCTATTACATCGGATAGTAGAGGGATTACTGTATATGAGAGAGAAAGAGAGAGAAAAAATGAGGAATGACCATTTGTCCCTTGACATGACTAGCCTTCCCAGGTCATATGGCATGGACAGAGAAGAGGTGAGGGAAGGAAGGGGATGGGGAGGTACGGTTCATAGTCTATGGATGAAGATTTAGTAAAAAAATCAAAAAGGAAAAAGAAACACTCAGCTCAGCCCTCGAGGGTCCAGCTTTCAATGTCCCCACCCACAAAAAAAAAAAAAAAGCAAACACATATACCATGTTTCAAACTTCCTGAGCATAAACCATGCAATAAACCTGAAAGTAAGCCAAAGCACCAGTGATACAAACTACCAAAAGAATAAGTACAGTTATGAAGTATAAAATTTTTGTTTAAACACATAAAACAAAAACTGTCAGATAATGAACACAGTACAGTATATCAATACTGTACCTTTTCCTCAAGCATGTTACATCGCAGGGTGGCCTGGTCAGCAGTGTGAGCTCCCAGGCTTGTCTTGATGTAGGAGAGAGCATCAGGGGGCCGCTGGGGCTCTTCATACAGATGCACCAGCACATCTGTTAGTGCTGACATTACACCAGACTTCTCAACATATGTACGAAACTTTTCCCTCTCTGAGTCCATGCTCTGAAACATACTCTTGGTCAACAGTGTATTCTTGTCAAGTACAGACATTCTTCATTCAGCATGCTTCCATATACCATGCTCTTCATTATAAAGCTGGTAATTAATATAGGAACACTTTTAACTTAACACACTACAGGTATTTACTATTAAGGAATAAGGATGCTCAGTAAACGGCCAAGGTTGATACAAGTCACATCTGCACATCTCTCAATACTGTACATAATTAATTTGATTAAGGATTTTCCATTCAGGACACCATCGTTCACATAACCACAACATAAAATCCATTCTAAGTCATTTATAGCTTTTTTTTTTTAACAATTATCTAAAAATCTTTCTTCTGCAACACAACCCAAACTTAACAGGGCAGTTCTAAAAACATGTCTATAATGTTAAGCAAAGAAGTATTGTACTATACATACTGCTGATATTTGTTTCTGTTTCTTCGAGTCCACGCTTTGAAACATACAGTACTCAAGTTAACAGTATGCCTGTAAATGCTACCTGTTTCTCTCTCTCTGGGTCCGTGCTGAAACATCTCTTGAAGTCACCAGCCACTTCTTGTACATACTATAGATTAAAATTATGCAAGACTCTAACATATGTCATGTACTACAAATGCCACACCAGTTTACATTTACTAAAAGAGTAACATTCATTGCTCATTACATTATACCAGTACAATTAGGCTGTACAGGGTGAACCCAGAAAACAATGTTCCCAATAACAATTTTCCAGTACAATATAACAATCTTCAATTTCTGACAGCCTTTCCTACAGTTGGCCTGACCCTTTGTAACAATCATCATTAGGGTTAGGGGTGTGTCAGATGAGTAGCACCCTATTTTTTGTTGGCATGTAAGTAATGACACCATTAGCTGTGTGACTATATACGAGTTCCAGTAATTTCAACAGAGGGAGCCAACCGTTTGCAGTTTTGCCTTTTGCCACTAGGAGAAGTCAGCAGCACCCTTTGTGCATCAGTGTGGCCCCGGCTGTGTCTGTGAGAGCACGTGTTATTGACCTATGCTTATTATTGTAACGTGGTGTGTAGGTGGTCTGGCGGTTTTGCAATGGTGGACCAATGGCGCAGCAATGTCAAGTCGATGTTGATCGCTTTCTCCGATATCCAAGGGATTATTCACAAGGAATTTGTCCTGCCCGGTCAATCTGTCAGTGGAAAGTATTACTGTGAAGTTTTGCAGCGTCTGAGGGAGAACATCCACCACAAATGTCCAAAACAGTGGAAGAACAAGGACTGGATCCTGAATCATGACAATGCCCCTGCCCACACATCAATTGTTGTCCAGAAGTTCCTGGCTTCCACTAACACAGTAGTCATTCCCCACCCACCCTATTTGCCTGATCTTGCCCCCTGCAACTTTTTCCAGCTTCCCAAGCTGAAATTACGACAGGAAGGGCGTCAATTTGACTTGATTGAGGAGATCCACACAGAATTGCAAGAGGTGCTCAAGACCATCATGCCTGAAGCCTTCCAGGGATGCATGGACTCGTGGAAAAAACGCTGGGACCACTGTATACATGCCCAAGGGGACTACTTCGAAGGAGACAGTGAGAACTAAGAGGTAACTTATTTTCCAACTACATTCAAATTACCTGAACTTATGGGTAGCATCACGTATATATAATCTCTCCATTATCTGCTGTTGCAAAATTTGGTCCAAAGCAATATCCAGTGCACTTTGATCAGCTGTGTTAAAACAACATCCGATGAAATTAAGCAATATCTGACTCAGAAATGGGAAACAATCGGTGGTACTATTATGCACTTGCTGGTGGTGAGGTGTATCATCCGGCTCAGACACAGAGCCCAATTGGCATGCAGGCAGACCCCGCAACACTCCAGTCAATCACAATGCATTGTGGGGGCGGCCCACGTGACGCACCTAGCTTATTGCCGCTCTCATTCTCTCCTGTGGGCATCATATAATGAGGACATATCTGTGCACTCTGCTTTTGTGACCCATGCATTGGCAACCCCCTAATGCTGTGACTAACCTTGTGGCCGCTCAGTGCTACATGCCCTTGTGCTCTGACTACTGTATAGTGGGGACAATCTACCCTCCATTGATGACAACACTGAGTACAGTATGATTTTGATTATATTATGTACCGTATGACTGTAGCCTACAGTGTGTACTGTACTGTATCGATACTGTATTCAATTTTGTGCTTGATTTTAATCTTTTACTCATGGGTAAAATTGCAGGAAAGTTTTTAGGATTGAGAGTTAAGACAGATAGACAGGATAGTGACACATTATCCAGTTCAAAGCTGAATGGATTGCCGATTGGGGTACCTACACAAAATCTGGTGTGGGGGTTGGCTGATCTACGCCTGATAATTGAGAGTATACTATACTAATAAAGTTATCCTAGCAACCTTACTGAATTACAGTATTAAAATAAATGATAACCCAAGATTTGGAGGTTCTAAATGAAACGAAGTTCATGAAATGTGGGAAAAGTTAAAGTAAGCACCCCTTGGCTGTTCTTTATGATCTGCAAATGTGCATACTGAACCATCTGCATGCATCCCTCCACCACTACAGTGGGCGTGTAGCACCCGTCTAACAACAAACTCTCATCTCTTTTCTGTCCAACTCTCTAATGCAAGAATTAATCATTACTCCCAGTCCTTTATGTATACATGTCAACTCTGGAACTGTCTCCATCTCTGTATTTCCTACTGCCTATGATCTCCAGTCTTCAAACGCAGTGTGTCCAAGCATCCCAAATTGAATGGATCTCGAATTTGGCTCTCTGTTTTCTTGTTTTTGTTTTTTCTTGGTGGGAACAATTTGTGGGCTCCTGGCCTTTATTTCCTCCTTCCTTGTTTAAAAAAGAAAAAAAAAAAAAAAAGTGAGATGCATGGAACCACTGTCTGACTCACTCTTGTTCATTTCTGCAACATCCATGCTTTCCTCAAATTTTCTTTCTGTTCAGCACCACCTTTTTCTGCATCTCATCATCTCTTCCTCACAGAGATCCAGATGTCTGAGGCGACCGACAGCAAAACATTCTGTTTCCTCCTACTTCATACTCACTTCAAAGCCTTGGGTGGCTGTTGTGTATAAGTGTGCAACAACATATCTTATTCCTGTGTTCCTGAACTTGAATCTTCTGAATTTTCCACTTTCTAACTTTGGCTATCTTGTCATTCTGTGACTAAATATATCTGTGTTGTGTACTTATCCACCAATTCTACTGCCCATAAAAAATTGTTTGACTATCTTACTTCTTAGAAGGAACATATCCTATCTTGGCTATTCTCTGAAATCTCTATTCTTTATGATTTCAATGTTCACCGTCACCTTTTGGTCTCCTCTCCTTTCACCAATCCACCTGGTGTACAAGTCAACATCATTTCTACCCTTAATGACCTAGAGTTGCTTGCACAGCATTCTACTTGTATCCCTGACCGCCTTTGAGAGATACAACATACCTGAATTCTTCCTCACAACTAATCCTTCTGCTAACTCTGTTTAACCTTTTCTCTTCTTTGGGCTACTCTGATCATAATCTTATCACCTTAACCTGTCCTATCACTCCAGTAAGGCCTGTGGACCCTCCCAAGATGCAGCAGCTGTGATACTTTGGAGCTGCCAATTGGGAGACCCTCAGACAGTACTGTTTTTTATTTTCCCTTAAATGATTACTGCTTACATAGCTGGGAGCTATCTGAGTGTGCCTCCTGCATTACTGAGACTATTCTCTCTGGCATGGAAGCATAAATTCCTCCTCTCTTATCCTCTGACTAATGAGAGAGAGATAGAGATAGATAGAGAGAGAGAGAGAGAGAGAGAGAGAGAGAGAGAGAGATTAATCAAGCTTCTTCTAATGCTGTCCACAACAAGGACAAGGCCAACAAATGGTACCAGAACGAACCCACCTGTGAATCTCATCTCTTTTATGTCTCTGCCCGGAACCGTGCTAAGTCCATTCTTCGCTCTGCTAATAATAATTTCATTCGTACCTAATGCTCTGAACTAACTCAAATTCCTCTCACTCCTTTGGCAACTTGCCAAAAACCTAACAACTTTACTTCA
Organism: Coenobita brevimanus; assembly: GCF_032717465.1. NCBI lineage: Eukaryota > Metazoa > Arthropoda > Malacostraca > Decapoda > Coenobitidae > Coenobita > Coenobita brevimanus. Next base: position 20,573,184 of record NC_137018.1, read on the forward strand.
TCATCCTTCCCTCCTCTTTTCTACTCTGATGACTCTGTAGCTGTGTCTCCTACTGTACCGATAAAGCAGAATGCTTTGCTCAGACTTTCTCCTCCAATTCCACCTTTGTCTTCCTCATGACTGACATCAAAATTTTTTCAACTGGTGTACTTTCTGCCGTCACTGGCCTCAATAGTAAAACCCTGCCTATGTAAACTCTTTCACCTTTGTCTGTTAAATTGTACCTTTCCTTCTTTCAGGAAGTTCACTCTCAACGAACCTGCTCCAAAGAAGGGTGACCATTCCCTACTTTCTAACTATCACCTAATTGCTTTAACATCCTGTATTTCTGATGTTATTAAATTTATTATTAACAAAAAAATATTTAAAGCACCTTTCCCATCAGAACCTTCTTTCCTATTCCCAGTATGAGTTCCGCCAGGGATGTTCCATGGGCAATCTTCACACCTTCCTATCAGACTCCTAGTCACCCTCCTTTTGACACATTGGCAAGAGCTTTGCCACTGCACTTGACATCTCAAAGGCTTTTGATTGAGTCTGGCAAAAATCTTTAATTTCCAAACTGCCCTCTTGTGGTTTCTGACCTTCTATCTGTGCCTTACCTCTAACTTCCTTTTTGGATGTTTTATGGCTGCTGTTGTGGATGGCCACTGTTCTTTTACAGCAATGAACAGTGGTGTTTCTCAGGGCTCTGTTTTATCACCAACTCTCTCTTGCCGTTCATCAATGACCTTCTAAGCTGTACATCTAACCCTATCTACTCAGACGATTATGACATCTTTCAGCTTTCCATTCGCTTCTTGCAGCGTCCATCTCAGCTATTACTCCAATAAACATGGGATGAGTCTATAGTACACTTAATGTCTGAGTTGGCTCATATCTCACAGAAGAGAGGAATCTTGTTTTTAATGCATCAAAAACTCAGTTCTTACACCTAATGACCTGTCAAATTTTTTTGCAGGAGCACTGACTAATTTTTAACAATATCCAACTCAATTCTGCACCATCTCTAAACATCCATGGGGTTTCATTCTCTTGCATTTATTTTGAAATGATCATGTTACCTCTCTTTTAAAATCTGCTTCCAATTAAGTGTGCTAAGCCAACCCCATGCCTTCTTTACCCCTGCACAGTTGTTGACTTTATAAAGGGGTTTTATTTGCCCCTGTGTACTGTAGCAACTCACAGATGGGAGGGAGGCTCCCCACATACAGCTCGTCTCAACAACTGAGTCAGAGGCTTTTCATTCCATTAACTCTCCTCTTATTGGCTCCCTTCAACTTCTGTCTCTCTGCAGCACTACTGCAGCTTTACCTTTTTTCTATCGCTACTTGAAGGGCTGGCCACTGCTTGCATCCCTCCACCACTATGGTGGGTGTGTAGCACGTCAAGCAGCACTCTTTCTTCCCTTTTTTGTCCAACTCTCTAATGCAAAAGTTAACTATTACTTCCAGTCCTTCATGTATGCAACAGGTCAACACTGGAACTGTGTTTTCTCTGTCTGAATTTCCTACTTCATAATTATGACCCAGTTTTTTAATCGCACTGTGTCCAGCCATTTTGAAACAAACGTCTCCACAATTTGGTTCTCTGTTATTTTGTTGTAATTTTTTCTTGGAGGGAACAATCTTCTCTGTTATTTTGTTTTAATTTTTACTTGGAAGGAACAATCCTGCAGGTTTCTGGTCTTTGGTTCCTTCTTCCTTGCATTAAAAAATATGTATTTATGCAAATGATATAATAGTTTTGGAGTTCCTAAGTAAAGAGACTATGTAAAGAGGAATGAGTGAATGTTGGTACAGTAAAACGGAATGGAGAAAATTAAGCTAGCTACTGGGTATGGTAAGGTGACTGACCAGCTGTGTGACTGTGGCTGTAAGTATGATGAATATCATCGGTGAATTAAAAACATGAATTACGTTCAGAAGTTTTGTGATTCTCAAGTGAAAATGATGCTGGAGAAGGCCATCTTCCCACGGTGGCATCAACAGGCCTGGATGGATGACTTGCCCGCAAGAGAAGGCTGGTGCTGTAGCTGATACGATTCACCCAACTGATAAACTGTCAATACACGTTTGCATTTTTTCCAATCCCAGTTTTTGCTTTTGGTATCAGAATCTTGAAAATGGATGGAAGACACATTAAAATGCCTTTTAATGAAGATTTTGTTTATTACCGGTATTTAACCAGATTCTCTGTGAAAGAGTGCTGATACCTTCACACTGTTATACAATTTCATAAAGAAGTCTTGCTGAAGCCAATTAAAGGTTAAAAATAAAAAATGGGTGACTGGTACAAGAGGGACAAATGTGAACTGAATGAGAGGTACACTGCGTACCAGTCGTGTGTAACTGCGGCGGCCGTACAGGTTTATGTTTATGATGTACACACACTGTCAACACATGTGCGAACTGCTAAGAATAATTTCATTCGTACACAATACTCTGAACACTCTGATTCAAATTCTTCCCGCTCCTTTTGACACCTTGCCAAAAACCTTTCTATCAACTTTACTTCATCATCCTTCCCTCCTCTTTTCTGCTCTGATGAGTCTGCAGTTATTTCTTCAACTGAAAATGCAGGACTCTTTGGCCAGACTTTTTCCTCCAATTCAACTTCAGATGATTCCATATCACTTTCCCCTTCTGACTTCCTAATGTGGGACATCACAGTATTGATTTACTTTCTGCTCTCACTGGCCTCAGTACTAACAAGGCATATGGGCCTGATGGGAGTCCCTCCTGTTGTCCTCAAGAACTGTGCTTCTGTGCGTACACCCAGCCTGGTAAACTCTTTCACCTTTGTTTGTCAACTTGTACATTACCTTCTTGCTGGAAGTTTGCATTCATTCATCCTGTCCCAATGAAGGGTGACCATTCCCAGCCCTCTATAAACCAAATGCTTTATCATCCTGAGTATCTGAAGTTTTTAAATCTATTCTTAATAAATTCTAAAGCGCCCTTCCTAGCACAGTCTTATTTCCGATCATCAGTATGTGTTCCACCAGGGACGCTCCACTGGCAATCTTCTCACCTTAAGGTACTTTCAGACTCTTGGTTATCTTTCTCTCGGAACTTTGATGAAAGCTTTGCCACTGCACTTGGCATCTTAAAGGCTTTCAGTGGAGTCTGGCATAAATCTTTAATTTCCAAACTGCCCTCTTATGATTTCTATCCTTCATCTTGCTTCCTTTCTGGTCATTCTATAGCTGCTGTTGTAGACAGCCACCATTTTTCTCCTACAGATATCAACTGTGGTGTTCTTCAGGGCTCTGTCCTATCACCAACTCTCTTCCTTTTATTCACCAACAATCTTCTAAGCTGTACATCTAACCCTATCCACTCATATGCTGACGACTCCACTCTTCACCTTCCTATTCACTTCTCACACTGAACATCTCAGCCGTTACTTCAATACACGAGGGATGAGGCTAAGGCTATAACACAATTAATATATATGTAAATATACGGTATATATTCTTTTATTTTTTCTTAAATAACAGAGGAAGGAAAAGCAAATGAATAAAAAAAAAAAAAATAATAATAATAATAATAATAATCCATACACCAGGTTACTGGTGTCCTCAATGCATAAAAAAATCTGTAACAGTTGGACCTGAACAGCTGTAGGCAGAAGTTTGGGGGAAAACAACTCTGGGGAAGTGAGTTCCTTGAAGATGCAGTTTGGGGAATAAAAGGTTTTTGATAGGCGGAAGTTCTGCAACATGGCAGTGTGACATTCCAGTCATTAGTGCTACCAGATGCCCGTGTAGCACTGGGGAAGGCATGGAGAGGTGGAACAATGGATGCAACTTTGTTTAAGCATTGGCCATTAAAGTACAGTACAGTACTTCCGGTACTAACTTTATCGGCAAGTATCAATACTGATGGCTAGGTATCGAATACTATGAGTACTAAAACAGACTGAAAACATATCATTAATACTATTTCATTGGGAAGTGATGATTTTAAGATTTATAAACGCACTGAATGGCAGTTTTGGTGCTCAAGTTCCCCTATAATAGTGGCCAAATAATTTGTTGGTGGTAGTGTTAGTAGTCAAAGTGATCATGGCAGTAGTAGTGTAGGGGTGGTGGTAGCAGACTGAGCCCACTGAGTAATTTTATTAAATTTTTAGGTAGTTCATCAGAATGAAAAGGTATTAATTAGGATACTACCTAGTTATCAGTAGCTATCAGTAATCAATACTGCCAATATAGGCCAACAGAGTATTAGGTACTGAATCTAAATATAATCACTGGTATCGCCCATCATTAGTAATCACTCAACAAATGTCAGAAAACACTTCCTTGTCAAACCATTGGAGCTGGAGAATGAGTGGGGACATGTGCCGGTACCCACCACTGAACACAATGTTGCCATATCTCTACCGGCTGAACAGGCAACTCTAACCATTTGGTAGGGAGGCAAATGGCCATTTCAGCTCAGCTGATGGGTTAGGCTAAGTTCTTTTACCAGTATGCGGCTCAGCTTGAGAGGCTGGCCAGGTGACGTTGGTCATTCGATAGGTGGGGGGAGCGGATGGCCATTTCCGCTCAGCTGGTGGGTTACATTCTTTTACCAGCGTGTGGTTAAGCTCAAGAGATTAGCCAGGCGAATTAGATCATTCGGTAGGGAGGCAGACGGCAATTTCAGCTCAGATTATGGGTTAGGGTCAGAGTGATCCAGGCAGCCAGGGGACTTTGCCTGTTCGGTGAAGAGGCAGACAGCCATTTTTGCTCAGCTGGTAGGTTAGGGCCTGTACTACTCGCACGCAGCTGGTAGCATCAGGGTGATCTGGGCGGCCGGGGAACTTTGACCATTTGGTGAAGAGGCGGACAGCCATTTCTGCTCACCTGGTGGGTTGCAGTTTGTATTACTAGCATGCAGTCGGCAGTGTCAGAGAGATCCAGGCAGCCGAGGAACTTTGACCTGTCGATGAAGAGGCAGACAGCCATTTTTGCTCAACTGGAGGGTTGCAGTCTATTACCCGCACGTGGCCAGAGAGGCTGGTCGGCCGCTCAACTGGTTTTTTTAATTTGTGGGCTGCCCAACCAGCGATGTCAGAAATTTTATGTTTGGATATGGACAAAGAAATCCAGATATGGAAATAATGGAGCCAAGGCCTAACGTTTGGATACTGAGTGTCTAGATAATAGAGGGATTACATAAAGCCCCAAGTTTAGCGACATCTTCATTCACAGTATCATGGTCAGAGGTGGTCTGCAAATATTCCCAAACACTGGCTTTTGCGTAAAAACCCCTCTGTTCACAGCGAGAAAACGTAAACAAACCAAGTGCACAGAAAGTGATTGTCATTTGTTCGCCACCATTGCCGCAGGAAAGATGCAGCACAGGATGGATGTGTTGCATGGAGAGACGGAGGCAGCAGAGGCAGTGGACGGTGTAGGTGCCAGTGGCAGCGGGGCACAGTAGCCTCACCATCTGCCTCGGAAATTACACCCCTATCTTTTCCATTAAGCACGTCACTCCAGCCTTCCAAATGAGTTCCCTTGCTTATTATGTTTTCATTCATTCATTCATTGCCAGACGCCATGTATCCCAAACGGGGTTGCCAAGGGCTTAGAGTTCATTGTTTTACAGGGAGGGGCACTAATCTTCCACCAACCACACTTGACACGTATTAATTTTTTTTTTTTCAGGTGTGATCAGTAAATTTTACATTGCATCAATGGGTTTTAGGGTGAGTTGGCATGGGACCCAGAACCAATTATGGTCCTTTCACCGCAAGAAGTCCGTTCAGGGTGGGGCCCACCTGGTGAATCACCTCTAGCGATGCTGCCAAATCAACCGTAGTACATGCCTCGCTCTCTCTTATTTCCCATCTATGTGTTATTTGAAATTGTTTTTTATATTCTGTATATAATAAAGGAAGCTATATAGAACATTGAGTATCACTTTTTAGAATTATAACAACGATTTGAATGAATTCTATGACACGTGGCAGTGCTTTTTTCCCATGTTGCCACGCCGAGGTCGGCGAGGGACCCAGGGTCAGAGAGAGGATTAGGCCTACAGGGGAAACCTCTTAAAAATAAAACGTGCCTAGACTTTTACCTCATAGGTGGTGTGGAAAAAGAGTTGAAAATAAATAATAAATATATACAATATATATATATATATATATATATATATATATATATATATATATATATAGAAATATATATATATATATAGAAATATATATATATATATATATATATATATATATAGAAATATATATATATATATATATATATAGAAAGAGAGAGAGAGAGAAACAGGTGAGATGGGGGTAGGTAATGAGACAGAGTGATAATCCGATAATTGGTAGTCAAATTGGCAACGTCGCACTCGGGGGAATTCCAACTTCTGCCACACCCTGAACGGACCTCTTGCTGCGAAAGGACCAGAGCCTATTTCCAACAGGATCAATGCTCCAACTTTGGTGGTGTCATGGTTCGATTTTCAAGGAACCAATTACGCATGAAACTTGGGGCTTTATTGTACAGTATGGTGAGGATATGGAGAATGTGAGTGCATTCAAGTACTTGGGTAGTGTGATGAGTAAGGATGGAACTTTGGGGGATGAAGTACGTGAAAGGGTACAGCAGGGAAGAAAGGTTGTTGGTACACTGAAAGCAGTGATGAGAAATAGGGAGGTGAGTATGGAAGTTAAGAAGTCACTGCATGATGGTATTGTGATCCCTACCCTGACGTATGGAAGCGAGGCATGGACCTTGCAAGAGGGGAACAAGTCAAGAGTGAGAGCAGTGGAAATGAGTTACTTAAGAGGAGCATGTGGAGTGACGTGGAGGGACAGGTTGACGAATGAAGAAGTGAAGGAACGTTGTGGGGTAGATGTGGATGTGGTTGAAAAGATTAGGAGAAATACACTGAGGTGGTTTGGACATGTGGAGAGAATGGAGAATGAAAGACTGACTAAGAGGGTGTATGTAGGTGAGGTGGAGGGAGGGAGAGGGAGGGGTAGACCGAGGATGAGGTGGAGGGATGGAGTTGAGAGGTACGGTATATGAGGGAGGGGGGGGTGAGTTGGGGGGAGGGGAGTCAAATGGTGGGTGACAGAGTGACTTGGAGGCGTTTTGTCTGCGGCCACCCTTTGCGGGATTAGGGCGTCGGGCTATAGATAGATAGATAGATAGATTTCATCATTAGTTCATTACAGTACTTTATTGTATTTTATGCTTAATTTTCACCTTTTGTTCATGGTAAAGCTTTTAGGATAAAGGGTTAAAATGGATAACAAAACATCCAGCTCGACGCCAAATACTGAGCCAATGGGGGGCGGTATTATGCAATATCTGGCATAGGGCTTGACTGAATTATGCCTGATAATTGAGTTTTCTGTATATAACATATTTTTTTTTTTTGGGGGGGGGGGGGGGGTTTGCCTCAGATTCTCCCAATTTCTCTATAACATACTACTGGTGTACTGACATTCAAAATGTACTCAAATCAACCTAATTAATATTAAAGTTGTATTAGCTAGCTTAACCTTACATATTCTATCTACCTATCTATCTATAGCCCGACGCCCTAATCCCGCAATGGGTGGCCGCAGACAAAATGTGTCCAAGTCGCTCTGTCACTCACCATTTGATTGTCCTCCCCTGAACTCACTCCCCCTTCCCTCATATAGCTACCTCTCAATTCCATCCCTCCACCTCATCCTTAGTCTCCCCTTCCCTCCACTTCACCTACATAGGACTACACCCTCTTAGTCAGTCTTTCATTCTCCACATGTCCAAACCACCTCAGTGTATTTCTCAATCACATCTGCATCCACCCCACAACGTTCTTTCACTTCTTCATTCGTCAACCTGTCCCTCCATGTCATTCCACAAGCTCCGGGGTAACTCATTTCCACTGCTCTCACTCTTGTTCCCCACAAGCAAGGTCCATGCCTTGCTTCCATACGTCAGGGTAGGGATCACAATACTATCATGCAGTGACTTCTTAACTTCCACACTCATCTCCCAATTTCTCGTCACCGCTTTCAGAGAACCAACAATCTTCTTCCCTGCTGTACCCTTCCAAGCATTTCATCCCCAAAAGTTCCATCCTTACTCATCACACTACCCAAGTACCTGAATGCATTCACATTCACATCCTATAATTACCCAACCTAAACTAATCTAACCCAACAATATATCCTAACAAAACCCAATCTAATATACCCTAACTTAACCTAACCTAACCAATAGTTACTTAACCAGACTTGCCAAAATGGAAAACCAAATTAATTTCAGTACAGTTGTGTAGCTTTCCGGTGGTGTCTGCCATTACACCCATGAAATAACATGTCAGGGAAACAAAACTTGTCTCAAAACTAGGAAACAAAATCACCAGAACACAATTGTTTCCTGCCATAAAAATGATAAAAATATGGAAAACAAACTAAAGGTAAGAAATAAATTGGTTGGGTCAATGTACAGTAACATTTTGGTAATAAAACCAACTAACAGTGAAATTCACATGTATGTCATTTTGTTCATGCAAATATAACCATCACAAATGCACTTTCAAGTACTAAATAGATACGGAGTGGGAGTGGGGACTGTTAAGCTCGTAGCTCTGTTACCAAATCTACATCCAGATTAGATTAAATTAGGTTACGTTAGATGCAATGAAAAACAGACAAGTGAGAGACTCCCTTCCCATCTTTATTATTTGCAAAGGAAAGCATTTGCAACAAATGCTTACATTCAGCAATAAGCATAGTCATTTCAGTGTCCATTAGTTTGGAGAGGGAGGGGTAGACCGAGGATGAGGTGGAGGGATGGAGTTGAGAGGTATATGAGGGAGGGGGAGGGGAGTCAAATGGTGGATGACAGAGTGACTTGGAGGCGTTTTGTCTGCGGCCACCCTTTGCGGGATTAGGGCGTCGGGCTATAGATAGATAGATAGATAGACTGCTTAATCTACACTGTACATTTACCAATTTGTTGTATCATATCATCTATTTCCTCACAATCAGGATGCCATAAGGTGGTTTTATTATAATAAGAACTTAATGTCATAAGTATTTCACCATCTGTGAATGCAGGTTCTCTCAGACGCTGTCCTTATCTGGTGCCTGACATACATCCTGTAGGTTCGGGATAGTCCATCCTTAGACAACCCATAAAGTTCCTTCCTCTCATAAACACAACACTCCTTCATTCTCTGGTTTGCCACCTCGTCCTTTCACTTGGATCAAGCTCAGTTCGAGACCTCCACATCATCTCCAAGATGTCCCAGACTCTCCTGGTCCATTCCTCACTGATCACAGCTTTTCCAAATCAAATAAAAACTGGCGCCAACGTTTGCTCTTGTTTACCGGGCCTGGGTTAACAGAACTCTTGGCCTCCACTAACCTACCAGCATGGCATGCAATGTAAGGCTTCTTACAGCTAGTATGAATTCAGTTTACTCTGACCAGCATCCTCTGGATAATAAAACAGAAAGGTTGGGGCAAGGTATACCAAATTACGAATATTTACAAATTCATGTACCTTAATGCTGCCGCTACGGTCCATGGTGTTTGTTTATACTCTCCACGTCTTACGGTTTGGTAATATAGTATACATGATGCTTCCAACTGTTTCATTAGAACTACCAAAATATACCCTCCAACACCTGACTATTTAAACTCCCACGTGTACAAATTTATGTTTTATATTAATGATCTTTGACAAGTTTGTCGGCTCCACAAACCATCGTCCATCGCTATATAAAAACACAGACACGGCAACGGTTGTATTGCAAGCGGTCGCCATCTTGGTACTCGCTATAGAATAGTGCTGCAGTGTCCTTAGAACGAATGTAGGACGTTTCGGCCACGGACGTTTTGGCCATGGGCCACCAACCTAGGACGTTTTGACCACGGGGCCACCAAAAGTGGACGTTTGGGTCACGAAACAATTTTGTTTTTAATGACATTTGGCTTATATTTCGTTTTTTTTTTTTCCCTATTGCATATATTTTGTACTGCTTAGGTGGCTGAGTGGGACAGAGGAGCGAAGCTTCGGTTTGCAGTTGTTCGTATTTTGTTGATTTTTTATGTCCTTTTGCATATATTTTGTACTGCATCTGTGGCTGAGTGGGACAGAGAGGAGCCAAGCTTCGGTTTGCAGTTGTTCATGGTTTGTTTGTTTGTTTGTTTTGAGGTCCTTTTGCATATATTTTATACTGCTTATATGGCTGAGTGGGACAGAGGAGCTTCAGTTTACAGTTGTTCATAGTTTGTTGGTGAAATACCAAGGCGGTGGGATAAGCCCGACACCACCACCTCAGGAAGAGAGAGTGAGGGATGACACCCACCCCACAAGGAGGCAACGGAGGGGCTGATTTACCTGGGCCAATTTCCAGGCAACAACGGCGCATCTCCCTCGCGACCCAGCGTCCCTCTTCCTCGCAGCCAGACCACCCGGCAGTGTACAGAAAAAAACACAGTACTCTCCAGCAAAAGGAATGCTCGCCAGAATCGGGGTGAGACTTGCAGTGTCAAGCTCCCAAGCACACCCTCGGACGCCGAGTCCTCTGGATCAGCTCCACACTTGACTGAGGACTCAGGAGGAGCCTCTAGGGTTGCTATTCCCCTGCCTAGACTGAAGGGGGGGATGCTCCGTCGGAGCTGTGGCGAGAGCCGAGAGAGTACGTCCGACCTCTTCCTTCTGACATCCCCGGGACAGGTAACCTCAACCCGACGAAGGGAAGGCATGCTTTGTCGGAGGTCTGACCTCTTCCTCCCGATGTCTCAGGGGCAGGAGGCCCTAGCCCTATGACAGGAGTGCCCCCGCACCCCTGATCCACATAGGAGCACAGGCAGTGCCCGACGGGGCTGCGTGACGAAAGGATTCACCTCTGACTCGACCCACCACCCTGGTGTTAAAGCAAGGTGCCACTCTTCCCAGCTGTCTCCTTGGAAGGCTGGAGTCTCTTCCCCTACAGACTCCCCACCTGATTCCAGAGCAGACGAGGCACCCCTGAGGCCCGGAATCCAGTCCCTCCAGCCTGGGCCACCCCAGCCACTGATGGGTTCCACCAGGACCAGAGGCCGCAGCCCTACCCTGTCGACCTCCCCCTGCAGCAAAGGCCGCAGTCCCCAGAGCCAGTGAGCTTTCCCAGGTGCTCGCTGAGGCCAAAGGGCCTCTCCTGACACGAGCAGCCGCAGTCCTTCCCTGATGGCCACCCTGGACCGGGGTGCAGGCCGCCCCACCCCGGCAGCACCCTCCTCCCGGTCGACCCTCGACCTGGGCCTCCACCTGGCCTTCCCTGGGACCCCAAAGATGACCAAGGGCCAACGACGTGCAGCCCAACTTCTGGCCCTCTTTGGTCCCAGTCCCAAGAGCCCTGTCTCCTGCAGGGCCGACGTGGTGAGAAAGCTGCCCCAGATGCCGCCCCATTACCCCCGGACTAGTGTCAATTCCATGGGCCCCACCATTCTGCACAGCTCCCCGGACAGCCCACCTCCCACGCCTGGCGACCACCTGGAGCTCCCTCCATAGGCCCTCTCACCCATGGGCCGTGGTGCCCTCTCCGTCAGAACTGTGAGCGACAGGTCTCGTGATTATATACCTCCCCAGTGGTGTGAACCCCCCCATTTAGTGAACTACCAGTAAACCGTTCCCCTGTGTTCCTTTTCATTATCCCCGTATACAACACCCCCCCTCACTCATACTGTTCCCCCTGTGTCAATAAATCGAGCCCCTGTGCATCACGTGCGGAGTGTATAACCCCAGCCCTGGGTTGTTCCCCCCTCCTTCCGACGGTGAGAGTCGAGCCCGTATGCCTCTCATGACACAGCAATATCTCAGTGTATCTCACTGCTATATCCTCCCCCCTCTCCTCCCTGCCACAGCCCGGCCCCACAGAGAGAGACCCTCCCTATCCTCATTGAGCCCCTGTCCCCCCTCCCTACTTCCCCAGTGTGACCTACGGTATATTCTCGGCCTGTGTGTTGCTTGTATAGAGGCTAAGTTAGCTAGGGACTTCCGTACACGTCACGCGGAGATGCTGTACTAGTTAGGACGTACCCGTCTATGTCACGCGAATGCCTAGGCTTAAGAACTGTCCCTGTGAGTATACTGGGTTGTGCTGTCTGTAAATCTGTCTCTGTTGATGTACTAGCTATATTGGTGGAATATTGCCTGTGATACTGTGAGGAAATAACCTAGATGTGAGACAACTAGGTGACCAGTGATTGAAATCAATATCAGTGTAAGGCATTGTGTTGTTTCGACTCTGGTCATAGAATATTGTGTGTGTAATTGTTCTCTATTAATATGCGAGTGTATCTGTTTACTCGTGGTGTTTGTGTTTCCCTTCCTTGCTAGTGCTGACCCGATCAGGAATTAAGGACCCAGCGTTGCACCAAGACTGAACCCGAGAAGTCGGGACACAGAACACGCTGCGTAACAGTTGGATTTTTATGTCCTTTTCAGTATATTTTGTACTGCTTGTTATGCAGCGTGTTCTGGGTCCCGACTCCTCAGTTCCAGACACGGTGTGGTTCTGGGTTCTTTATTCCCGACTGGGTCAGTGTCAGCAAGGAAGGAAAATATAAACACCATGGGTCAAAAGCACACATATATTGTCACAGGCAAGTACACATAAGGTTCTGTGATCAAAACAAAGGAACTGCAATGACTCAATTAAAATAACAGATACAATAATTACTCTCCACCTAGTTCAGCAAGTCTTACTCTTTACACGGAATTACGCCTTCCTGATACAGTGTTACAAGCAAAGCTTCACAGGGATGTCAGACAACACTCAGTGTATCCTCTCTCTAATGCGTATGACAGTGTATCTCCAGTCCTTAACTCTAGGCATCCGCGTCACAGTTATGAGATCCTAGCAAATACATGTATCTGCGTGACAGTTACGAGGTCCTAGCTAGTCTTAGTCCTTACACACGTTATAGGGGAGAGGCTATATAATGTCTGGCACTAGGTACGACAGGTATGTACCGCCTGGGACGATTATATATTCTGACCCTGAAGTCTAGGTGTCTGCATGACAGGTACGAGCTCCTAGATAATATTTTATAATACATCCAAATAGCCTGGATAGTGTCCTAGCTAACCTTATTCTACACACGCGGTACAGGGGACGGTTGTACACACTACCTGGCACTAATCGTTATGGGAGAGGGGGGGTGGAGAGTCTGGGGAGGGTGAGTACACTGGGGAGAGCGGGACGGGGGAGGGACGCAGATGCTGGGGAGGATCACACTGGGAATTGCTGTTCCGTGAGGGAGCGAGTAACACTTTGGAGGGCGGTTACTGTAGGGAAACTGTCCCGTATATGGGCGTCGGGCACTCCGTGCGAGTAATAGAGTTCACTGTGGCGTACTGGGGGCAAGTCACACTGGGGAGGGTTGAGAGAGTATCACTATGGTCTGGGGACAGGGAGAGGACCTTCGTGAGAGCCGAGACACTCGGGAGGGATTTGGGAGGGGCACAAACAGGAATCTATTACTCACAGTTCTGGCGGAGTGGAAGACAGGCCCACGGGGGAGGAAGGCCTATGCCGGGAGCTTCAGGCGTCAGCCTGGCATGGGAGGTGGGGCACCCGGTGAGTAGTACAGGAGCGAGTGCTCTGCAGGGTTGCCACAAGTCCTCGGGGAGTAAGTAGGTGGTGTATTGGGTGGCTCCCTAGCTGCTGCGGCCCAGCAGGAGGGTGGGATCTTGGGGTTGGGGCTGAAGAGGGCCAGGAGGCGTACTGCTCGGTGCCGGCCCTCTGTCATAGTCGGGGTCCTGGGGGAGGACCAGGGGAGGCCCGGGGCTGAGGTCGGGCGTGGAGAGGGCAGCCGTCTGAGCGGGACTGTGGTCTCGCCGTCAGGAGGAGGCCGTCAGGGGTGAGCTGTGGCCTCTCATCCTAGAGGAGTCCAACAACACCGGGGGCTGCAGGGACAGGACACCGGCTCTCAGGGACGTCAAGTCCACTCCGGCCTCTGGTGGGGTCCCTGAAACGAGACAGGAGTCGTCCTCTGGTGAAGAGGGACGGGCAGAGGGACACCTCACTTTGCCACCGGTGGGGTGGTCGGGGCAGAAGGTGCCTGTCTCTACCGGAGCCTGGAGATGGACTGGGGGAGAGCGGCCAGGGACTGACTCTGCAGCCTCCACAGACCCTGATGGCAGGCAGTAGGTGCTTGATGGATATGCCCAGCTACTGCCACAGCTCTGACGAAGGCTGCACTCCGGCCGTTATTCTGACGGCGGGGAGAAGGCGCCCGATGGATACCCCCAGCTATGGCCACAGCTCCAACAGAGGCTGCTCTCTGGTCGTTGTCCCGAAGTTGGGGAGAAGGCATCCCATGGATACACCCGGCTCTTGCCACAGCTCCGACGGAGGCTGCTCTCTGGCCTTTGGGTCTGGAACTCCTGTTCCGGAGACAGCACGGTGATGACTTGTCCGCTGCTTGTTGTGGGGGATAGCAGCCCTTGAGGCTTCTCCTGAGTCCTCTGTCAGAAAGGAGACCAGTCCAGGGGACTCGGCGTCCGAGGGTCTGCTTGGGAGCTTGTCTTTACAAGTCCCACCCCGATTCTGGTGAGCGTTCCCTCTGCTGGAGTGGAGTGTCATTTTCCTGCATACTGCCGGGTGGTCTGGCTGCTGAGAAGAGGGACGTCGGAGTGCGAGGGATATAAGATGCTCTTGCCCGAAGCTGTGACAGGTGAGCCCGCCTGCCTGTCATCTCCTAGTGGGTTGAGTATTGCTTCCCCGTACTCTCCTCCTGGGATGGTGGTGTCTGGCTCACCCCGCTGCATGGGTATTTCACTGCTTATGTGGTTGAGTGGGACAGAAAGGAGTGAAGCTTTGGTTTGCAGTTGTTCGTAGTTTGTTTTTTGTTTTTTTTATGTCCTTTTGCATATATTTTGTACTGCTTATGTGGCTTAGTGGGACAGAGAGGAGCGAAGCTTCAGCTTGCAGTTGTCTGTATGACGGGAGGGTTGTTTGTGTTAAACTAGGTGAGAAGAGGAGAGGAGGGAGTCTGGTGGGAACTACGGTGCACAGTGGTGGCCGTCAGTGTTTTTTTCTGTATTTCAGCTGCTACACAATCATGTCAGCTTAGGTTGAGGTCATCACATCCAAGCAAGGAAGTCAGAAGATCTGTCTGGATGGCTTCATGTACACCAAGAAGCATGTTGCCAAATGCCAAGGCAGTTGATGAAATCGTTTGGTGATGTGTCAAGCGGTCCACCCTCAAGTGCCCTGCTATCCTACAGACCACCAAGAGTCTCAGTGAACCTAAAGTTGTGTCAGTGCATAACCACCTTTCCGACACCTTTCTGACACAGTAGGATGCCAAATGGAGCAGGCTCGTCAGGCTATGAAGAGGAAGGCTGCCAGCACCAACGATGAACCCAACCAGATCGTCACCTTTGCTGTTGCAGCACTGCTGGAGGAGGTCAAGGCATGCATGCCTTGGTCCGATTCCTGCAAACATGTCCTTTATCGCATCCAGGCTGCACACCGTCCAAAGGATCCGTAGTCTCTTCAAGAGTTGGAGATCACCAGTGACTGGGCATCCCACCTCCACTATGACAACAGGCCGGAGGCAGATTCTTCACATCCCCCAGTCATCTGGAGCCGCTAGCGGGCTATGAAGACTGATGCATGGACGGCACATTTTTGGTAGTTCCAAGACTCTTCACCCAGCTCTACACCATCCAGGGTCGAGTCAACAGAGTCTACCTTCCTCTGTTGTATTCCTTGCTGCAATGCAAGACACAAACCAGCTACAAGCAGGTCTTCAGGGTCCACAAGAAGAGTGGCTGTGATCCCAGCACAGTCATCATAGACTCGGAGAGGCCTGTGGAGCTGGACCTTCGTGTGGTGTTCAGGGAGCAGGTCCAGGTGCGGTTCTGCTTCTACCACCTGAGTCAGTCCATCTGGAGGCAGATCCAGAACCTGGATCTCAAGAATCTCTACAAGTCCAAAGATGAGTTCCTCCTGTTCTGTGGTCAGGTGGGTGCACTCGCCTTCCTGCCCCCAGAGGATGTAAAGGATGGCATGGCACACCTTCGTTTTACCATGCCTGAGGAGGCTGCCGCACTCTTGGAGTACTTCGACTCCACCTACATCTCAGGCCAATGCCCTCATCGCCGGCATGTCACCTCCAGGCCAGGATGCATAAAGCTGGTCCGTCTACATCGCACGCCACCCACGTTTCAACCCAAGAAGTGGAACGTGCACCACGCCACCCACAACAACCAGCCCAGAGCCACCAGCATCTGCGAAGGGTGGAACAATAAATTTTTCCTCCTGGTGGGACACGCCAACTCCACTGTGTGGAAACTTATCTAGTGTCTACAAGCGGATGCTGCCACTGCATATGGAATCCCGCTCCAGGAGGAACGTGGGATTTGCCCTACCAAGCGTGGGAAGAAGGTGTACCAGAAACTGCAGACGTGCCTCCACAGCCTTGTGGTTCACCTGAAGGAAGGCAAGAAACAATCCCAGATTTCCTTTGTGGCATCAGCCACAACCTTCGAGGTGGACAGCCTAATATGTAGCCATAAAATCTATTTCGTCTGTGCTATTTTGTACTTTTTAAATATATGTACTGTTATGCATCATGTTCTGAGTCCTGACTTCTTGGTCACAGACACGGTACGGTTCTGGGTTCTTTGTTCCAGACCGGGTCAGTACAGGCAAGGAGGGAAAACACAAACACCACTGGTCAAAAGGCACACTTATATATTACCAAAAGACATATACACACACGTTCTATGAGCAAAACTGAGGAACTTACAAAGACTCAAAATAGTGTTTACAACAGTCACTTTCCACTTAGTTCAGCAAGTCTGACCTTTACTCGGAGTTACACCTTCCCTGATATGGAGTGATGTCCACACAGTGTCACAGACAATATTTCACAGATGCACCAGGTACGTTATGTTCAGTATACACAGACAATATAGCGCAGTACACCCAATACGATATACATGTGACATGGACGATAATATATATTCAAGCCCTTATGGTTGCATGACATGGATGGATTCCTAGCTGGTAGAATACATCCACGTGACATGGATGATACCCTAGCTAACCTTATACTATGTATGCATTACATAGGACGAGCGTATGTAATATCCTGCACTGGTCAGGGGGAAGGAGGGGGGGAGGGGTAATAGCAAGTCTAGGGTGGGTCTGTCCACGTGAGGACAGGGACTGGGGGCCTGGGGGGGGGAGAGTGCACTGGGGACGGTTACACTGACGTATAGTGTCCTGTGGGGTAACACTGGGGGAGGGTTGTCACTGTTGGGGAACCGACCCGTGTATGGGCGTCGAACACTTCACGAGCGAGATCATAGGTAGTAGAATTCACTATGGCACGCCGAGGGGGAGGGACACCGAGGCTGCCGGGGGGTGGGAAGAGGGAATAGAGCACGAGGGTAAGGTTGATCAACACTGGGAGAGAGGCACTAAGGTATAGGGGGAGTCGCAGAAGCTGATTTACTCGGGGGGAGGGGGTCACAAACACTGGGGAATGCACAACCATAGGGTCTAGTACTCACGATTCTGGTGGAGTGGAGGGCCCAGACCACAGAGCTTCAGATGCCGGCCAGGCGTGGGAGGTGGGCCGTCCGGTGTGTAGTACAGGGGAGAGTGGTCCATGTGGTCACCACAAGTCTTGGAGGAGTGGGAGTGTGGTGTGTTAGGCGGCTCCCTAGCCGCAATGGTCTGTCAGGAGGCAGGGCTCTCTGGGCTAGGACCGAAGGGGGCCAGGGGGCGTGCTGCTTGGCGCTGGCCCTTAGTCATCATTGGGGTTCAAGGAGAGGACCTGGGGCGGCCTGGAGCTGCGGTCGAGCATGGGGAGGGCGGTGCCTGGGCTGTGCTTCCGCTTCATCCCACAGAAGCAGCTGTCAGGGAGGGTCTGCAGCCGCCATCGCTAAGGGAGGCTCGGCTACTGCAGCAGGCTTCAGGGGAGGCCTGCTGACTCTGGGGGCTGTGGTCTCGCCATCAGGAGGAGGCCGGCAGGGGTGAGCTGCAGCCTCTCGTCCTGGAGGAGTCCAACAACACCTGGGGCTGCAGGGACAGAACACCAGGCCTCGGGGATGTCACGCCCGCTCTGGTCTCTGGTGGGGTCCCTGGAAAGAAGCAGAAACCGCCCTCTCGTGTGGAGGAGCGGGGAGAGGGGCACCTTACTCTGCCACTGGAGTGGTGGAGGGGGCAAGAGGTACCTTCCTATACAGGAGCCTGGGGACAGGCGGAGGGAGAGCGGCCAAGGGGCGACTCTCCTACTTGCCGGGGCGGGGAGGCCCTGCTGGAACTCCAGTCCGGGCTAGACGGGGGAGGTCCAGGGGACTTTCCCTCAATCAGGCAGCCCCATTGGGCACTGCCTGGGCTCCTACGGGGGACAGGAGGGCAAGAGGAGTCGGGGGAGGCTCCTCTGGGTACTACAGACCCTGGCAGCAGGGAGAAGGCGCCCAATGGATATGCCTGGCTATTGCCACAGCTCCGACAGAGGATGCACTCCAGCCGTAGGGTCTGGGACTCCCGTTCTGGAGACAGCACTGGGGGACGGCAATGCTTCATCCCACACGGTACCTCTGGCAGAGAGTACCCCAGGGCCCGCCTTCCTCCTTGCTGGTGCCGGCGAAGGTCGTCTGGTGCACGTGCCGACGTGTTGGCTCCCGAAGGTGGTTGGCAGAGGATGGCTAACCGACGGTCCTTCCACCCACAGTATACCCAAAGGGTGATACTGTGCCGCTGCACCTTTGGGGGAATAGCAACCCTTGAGGCTCCTCCTGAGTCCTCTGTTAAAAAGGAGGCCGATCCGGAGGACTCGGCATCCGAGGGTTTGCTGGGGAACTTGCCACTGCAAGTCCCACCCCGATTCTGGTGAGCGTTCCCTCCACCAGAGTGTACTGTACTTTTCCTGTACACTTCCGGGCTGTCTGGCTGCAGGGAAGGGGGGTGTCGGGTCACGAGGAAGATAAGACGCTCTTGCCTGGAAGGTATGGCAGGTGAGCCAGCCTCTCTCTCATCGCCTGGTGGGGTGGGTATCCCCCCCCCGTACTCTCCTCCTGGGGTTGTGGTGTCTGGTTCACCCCGCCGTGCGGGTATGTCATGTACTTTTTAAATATATGTAGATTGTAAACTGTGAAATGAAATCAAACGCTATTGTAAAGGAAATTAGTGTTTTTTTTCATTTCTTGTCCTGTGGCCCGAATGTCCTACCTTCCATGGCCGAAACGTCCAATGTTGGTGGCCCATGGCCAAATTGTCCAAGGTTGGTGGCCCATGGCCAAAACGTCCGTGGCCCAAACATCCGAGGTCGAAACGGCCGTCTTATGCATTTTTGAGATCCGATAATTCAGCACTGTGCCACCGTATGCAGTGATCAACTGCACAAACAGACAGTTCAAGGGCAGTGGGAGAACTTTTCGTTGGTAAGCAGGCATGATAAAGAATATTTCACGGGAGAGGCCAGATCCTACCTGCATAGCCACTATTTCTCCAGTCATAAGTCGACCTTCGGCCTGCTATTCCCAACGGCTACTCATCTGTGGACATG
The DNA here is from genome assembly GCF_032717465.1 of Coenobita brevimanus. Lineage (NCBI taxonomy): Eukaryota > Metazoa > Arthropoda > Malacostraca > Decapoda > Coenobitidae > Coenobita > Coenobita brevimanus. Next base: position 20,592,717 of record NC_137018.1, read on the forward strand.
GGGGATGGCCCCCTGCCGATTTGTGGGGAAACACGGGCACTGTGTGTCGACACCCATCAACCAGCATCGACACACCACAAGTTCATTGTGTTTACTCTTGCTGCTGCAATTACAACGGATATCTGGGACTGGACCTGCTACAGAAGTTAGCAGTCACCATCGATTGTTGCAGCAGACAGCCCCAGTTCCAGAAATCCCCCAACCCCCCCTCTCCCTCTGGCCGTTTGCACCTGCACACCACGGACCCAGCCAGAAGACTCCATGCCCCTCCTCCTCCCTCTTCCCCCCTGATCTCCCTCCCCCCTCCCTTGTTCCCCGCCACCATTTCCTCCGCCGTCACCATTCCCTCCCCACCATGAAGCCTGGGTGCCCCTCAACCGGCCCTCAGGTACATCCGTCCTGTTCTCCCCACACTTGCCACCTGGAACCCTCTCGGCCTGACTCCTGCGCCCAACTTTCCTCCCCCTTCATCACACGGTAGTCCGAATTGCCAACCTTACCCCCTTGCCCCTCAGCCTCCCTAAAGGGCTCATAATAGGAGAGATAGAGGAAGCTGAGCCCTGTGCCCCCTCCCCCTCCAGCTCCCCAATCCCTCTGCCCCCATTCCCGACCATCTCTCCACCCACCAGACACCCTCCGCTGCCTCCTCCTGGATTTCCAGGACCTTTTGCGGTGGGACCCGCTGATATTGGACATACCACCTACCTGGCTCACGAGATCCACACAACGGGCCCACTGATCTGGCAGCCATCCCGGCAGGAGAATCCCAAATAGTGGGAAGAGGAAGACCGCCAGGTTCAAGAGATGATTGAAGCCGGAGTCGTCTCCCCCTCCACCAGTCCCTGGTCCTCCCCCGTCGTCCTCGTGAAGAAGAAGGATGGCGAGATGCGGTTCTGCGTAGATTACTGCCAGCTTAATGACATAACCACCAGGGACGCTACTTCACTCCCACACATAGACAACTCCCTAGATTCCGTGTATGGTGCCTCCTGGTTCTCCACCCTCGACCTCCAGTCAGGGTATTGGCAGGTCCCAATGCGACCAGAAGACAGAGGCAAGGCTGCTTTCTTGACCAGCAACGGGAAACATTACGAATTTAATGTTCTACCCTTCGGCCTCTGTAACACCCTTGTCACCTTCTCAAGACTAATTGAATCAAATGCTATTGTAAAGGAAATTAGTGTTTTTTTTTCATTTCTTGTCCTGTGGCCCGAATGTCCTACCTTCCATGGCCAAAACGTCCAATGTTGGTGGCCCATGGCCAAATTGTCCAAGGTTGGTGGCCCATGGCCAAAACGTCCGTGGCCCAAACATCCGAGGTCGAAACGTCCTTCTTACGTATTTTTGAGATCCGATAATTCAGCACTGTGCCACCATATGCAGTGATCAACTGCACAAACAGACAGTTCAAGGGCAGTGGGAGAACTTTTCATTGATAAGCAGGCATGATAAAGAATATTTCACGGGAGAGGCCAGATCCTGCCTGCATAGCCACTATTTCTCCAGTCATAAGTCGACCTTCAGCCTGCTATTCCCAACGGCTACTCATCTTGTGGACATGGGGGATGGCCCCCTGCCGATTTGTGGGGAAACACGGGCACTGCGTGTCGACACCCATCAACCAGCATCGACACACCACAAGTTCATTGTGTTTACTCTTGCTGCCGCAATTACAACGGATATCTGGGACTGGACCTGCTACAGAAGTTAGCAGTCACCATCGATTGTCGCAACAGACAGCCCCAGTTCCAGAAATCCCCCAACCCCCCCTCCCCCTCTGGCCGTTTGCACCTGCACACCACGGACCCAGCCAGAAGACTCCATGCCCCTCCTCCTCCCTCTTCCCCCCTGATCTCCCTCCCCCCTCCCTTGTTCCCCGCCACCATTTCCTCCGCCGTCACCATTCCCTCCCCACCATGAAGCCTGGGTGCCCCTCAACCGGCCCTCAGGTACATCCGTCCTATTCTCCCCACACTTGCCACCTGGAACCCTCTCGGCCTGACTTCTGTGCCCAACTTTCCTCCCCCTTCATCACACGGTAGTCCGAATTGCCAACCTTACCCCCTTGCCCCTCAGCCTCCCTAAAGGGCTCATAATAGGAGAGATAGAGGAAGCTGAGCCCTGTGCCCCCTCCCCCTCCAGCTCCCCAATCCCTCTGCCCCCATTCCCGACCATCTCTCCACCCACCAGACACCCTCCGCTGCCTCCTCCTGGATTTCCAGGACCTTTTGCGGTGGGACCCACTGATATTGGACATACCACCTACCTGGCTCACGAGATCCACACAACGGGCCCACTGATCTGGCAGCCATCCCGGCAGGAGAATCCCAAATAGTGGGAAGAGGAAGACCGCCAGGTTCAAGAGATGATTGAAGCCGGAGTCGTCTCCCCCTCCACCAGTCCCTGGTCCTCCCCCGTCGTCCTCTTGAAGAAGAAGGATGGCGAGATGCAGTTCTGCTTAGATTACTGCCAGCTTAATGACATAACCACCAGGGACGCTACTTCACTCCCACACATAGACAACTCCCTAGATTCTGTGCATGGTGCCTCCTGGTTCTCCACCCTCGACCTCCAGTCAGGGTATTGGCAGGTCCTAATGCGACCAGAAGACAGAGGCAAGGCTGCTTTCTTGACCAGCAACGGGAAACATTATGAATTTAATGTTCTACCCTTCGGCCTCTGTAACACCCCTGCCACCTTCTCAAGACTAATTGAATCTGTCCTCAGTGGCCTCACATGGGAGATCTGTCTAGCATACTTGGACGACATCGTCTTTAGCAAGACCTGGGCCGACTACCTTCAATGCCTTTGCTAGGTCTTCACCAGAATCCGAAAAGCAGGCCTCAAACTCCGGCCCTCCAAATGTGTCCTGGCTGCCAGAACCTTCTCATTCCTGGGACCTGTCATCTCCCAGGCTGGCATATCTCCCGACCCAGACAAGCTCTGCGCTATCGCGGACATACCCTCACCACAAGACGTTCAAGGAATTCGAGCCTTCCTTGGCCTAACATCCTATTACTGACGTTTCGTGAAGGGGTTTGCTCACACCGCTAAGCCACTCCATGACCTGACCCGAAAGGGAGAACCGTTCATCTGGACAGATGAGACGAGGTGCCTTCCAACAACTTAAGGACAAACTCGTTTCTGCCCAGGTCATGGCCTTTCCTGACTATGCCCTCCCATTCCAACTCTACACCGACGTCTCCTTGATCCCGATCGGCGCTGTGCTGGCCCAAGTCCAAGAGAGCGCCAAGCACATCATCGCCTGCGCCAGCCATACCCTCAACCAAGCGGAAAACAATTACGCTGCCACGAATAGGGAGTGCCTAGGCATCATCTGGGCATTAGAGCACTTCCTGGCATCCCTATCAGGGACTCAAGTTACCATCATTACTGATCACCAGTCCCTCCAATGGCTGTGGCAGTCGGACACCCACAACACCCAGCTCATCAGATGGTGCTAGACACTGGAGGAGTTCAACTATGAAATCTTGTACCGCCCCAGCAAACTCCACACCAGTGCAGATGCTCTCTCCTGGCTCCCCCTCAATGTCGTCCAGCCGGAGCCAGATCTCCAACAGTGGATTCCCCAGCATCTCTTCAGAAAGCTATATCACCAGGGCAACCACCTGCTTGCTCCGTCCGGGCATATCATCCTAGCCCCTGACACCGCTCTTGATGCCCTCTGACACCTGCATACCCACAACGGAATTCACCTGGGCACAAAAAAAACTCATACAGGTTTTTAACGACACCTACTGGCGCCCAGTCCCTCCACCCTAGCCAAGGGGATTATCCAATCTTGCCGAGCGTGTGCCTTGGGTAAGGACATCACCCGCACCGCCGTTCCATCAGGGCACATTACCACCGACAAACCTTGGCAGTTGTTGGCGACCGACGTAGTGGGACCTCTACCCCCGAAATCAGGCTATCGGTACATGATCACGTTCGTTGATATGTATTCAAAATTCGTCATAGCCTGCCCAGCAAAAGAAAACCATGCTGTCGCAGTGGCTGACGCCCTGATTTGGCACGTCTTTCCATACTTTGGTATCCCACAGGCAATCCACTATGATAAAGCACCAGAGTTCACCAGCAAAATCTGGGAGCAGCTAGACCACATCTTCTGCTACAACATCTCTCACTCGTCCCCAAGGAAATGCCATCTGCGAATGAAGCCATTGTATGTTAATGAATCAACTCCGTACCCAGATAGAAGCCACCAAAGACAACGACTGGCCCGCCCACGTAAAAATTGTGCAATGGGGCATAAACTCCTGCCCCCAAGAGGACGGAATTTCACTGCGCAAGCAAGTGTTTGGGGAAACACCTCTCCTCCTACTCCTGCGACAACATTTGCAGCCCCCACCTCATCTCCCACATCTGACCCCCTTCACCACCTCCAGCGGCAGCTATCCCACCTTCTGAACAACCTGGACCTTTGCCCTGACATTGCCCCCAACCGCTACAAACCAGGCGACTCTCTCTTGATAGCACAGCTCCCCACCCCCCACAAGCTCGTGCCATGATTCACGGGGCCCCATACCATCATTCGCGTCCCTAACTCCTACCAAGTGACAGTTGAATATCACGGCACCCCTCGCACTCTCAGACATCGTCACATACGCCCCTTTCACGCTCCCACATCCCCCGCCCCTGCCCCGCGCCCCGCCCCACCAGGTATTCCCACTCTGCTCCCCTCTACCTCCTATGACTGCTACATCTCCCCTTCACCGTTCCTCTCTCTCTCTCTCCCCCTCCCCCACTGCCTCCACCTCACCCCCCACCACGCTGCCTCACACTTCACCAGAAGGTTCACCATCACCACCAAGTCCGGATCTCTCCCCCACCTCCTTGCCACCAACCACCCCATCCTCCACGCCCAGCATCACGTGCCCCACCCACACGCCCACACCTCCTCCAACCACCACACCCCCACTCCAATCATTGGCCACCCCCGGCCCCGAATCTCCCCATCTGCAGCCCTCACACACCCCCTCAGCCCCACCTGCCGCATCTCTCACACCAGATCCCACCTGTGCCGCCCACGCACCCACTACACCGCTACCCACTAGGCCCGCACCCCACCCAATGCCCCGTGCCACCCCCACCCCTACCGCCTCACATCTGCCCCCGCACACCTCACACACATGCCGACACCGCACTCACACATCACTGCCCACACCCTCCCTTAAAACAACCATCACACGCTCCGGCCGCCTCTCACGCCCACCTGTCCAATACACCAACACTCCCACCCCACCCACCTCGCCGCAGAATCACACTCCACCTCCTTCCCTAAATCACCTCACATTTATGCTACACCAGGCCCAAATCCCAGCCACCCACACTCCCCAGAGACTTCGCGCCGCATCACTCCGGCATAAAACCTCACACTCGATGTCCGTCTCCAGCATTCAGCACAGCCCTCCACAAGAGACAACACCTGCCACCATGAGGATTCGCCAAGCCATATGGGTGCCGCCCTTCGGACGTAAACACTGAGTCCGTGGACCCCTCCACCTCCTATGACTCCTCCGCTCCTCCACCAATCCATCCACCCTCTTCATCACCTGTGATGCTCAGCTAGATGAAAATCCCACCACCATAGCCTGGCACGCCCTCCTCCAACACCTGCAGCCAGTCTACCGCACCTATGACACAAAAGTTTGCAATTTCCAGTCACAGGGACGTGACTTTTTCCTGGAAGACGGTGGTAAAATGCAGTGCAGTCTCACAGAGGACAGTCCAACACTCCCAGAAGGAGCATATGGAGGGGCAAATAGAGCACGACCTGACTCCGGACGACAGGGACATAAGTCCGCCCGGGCCGCACGCCCCTATGACCCGGAGCTCGCCCTCTGCCACCATGGCAGGAAAGTGAGACTACGTTCCGGGCAAGCCGACCACCAACAACCACAGGGTGCAGCTATTACTCTAGCTTCAGTCAGCAACCCTGAGACGGCCGTTAGCTGCTCAACCCTTCTACAGGAGACGGCCTGCAGTCACTCTGGAGGTAATAAGGAGACAGTCGGTAGCCGCTCCCGCCTTCATCAGGAGACGGCCAGAAGCCGCTCTGAAGGTGCCCTTAAAGAGATGGCCTGTAGCCGCTTGGCCCTCCCACAGGAGACGGCCGGTAGCCATTCTGAAGGTAATAAGGAGACGGCCAGTAGCCACTTCCGCCTTCGTCAGGAGATGGCCGGTAGCCGCTCCTGCCTTCATCAGGAGACGGCCGGTAGCCGCTCCGAAGGTGCCCTAATAGAGACGGCCTGTAGCTGCTCGACCCTCCTGCAGGAGATGGCCAGCAGCTGCTCCAGAGGTAACCAGGAGACGGCCAGTAGCCACTCCCACCTTCATCAGGAGACGGCTGGTAGTCTCTCCGAAGGTGCCCTCGAGTTGGCCTGTAGCCGCTCCCTTCTCCATGCCATGGCCAGTAGCCAGGCCTTAGCGACAGCCGGTAGCTGCGCCCCTAGATGGCCACAGCCAGTAGCCGGGCCCTACGGCAGGAGACGGCCGGTAGTTGCTCATCCATCAGGTTCTGACTCCCATACATGAGACTATGACTCACAGGGAGACCCCAGCCTGGAGGACTACTGGAGAGGCCCCGTAACCACCACCGGGTTCTTCTCACCGCAGCCGGTTCCTGAGAGGACTCGGTTGATGGACCCCGACGGATGCCAACGCTGCAGCCCACTCCTGACGGCGTCCCTGACCACCGGAGACTGCAGCCCATGGGACCTCCAGACCACCCCCAGGACCCCTGGGCAGGACATCCCTACACCCCGACAACGGAGACCTTTGACCTTCGTCAGGCGCCTAAACGAGAGGTTCAGGTAGTTGTTCGGCCCCAGCCCAGAGGGCCAGACTCCCGCCCCAAGCCCTGAGAGTGTGGGACCCTTCGCCACCAGCAGCTCCGGACGAGAAAGGACACCTCTACGCGAGATCCCGCGGCCCCTGGAGGAGCTCAGACCTGTCAGTAGTTAGGCTGAGTTGTTACCGCCGCCCTTGTACCTGACCGCCACTACACCGAGTCCCGAAAGTAAGTGACGGTGAAAGCACAGTGAAAGTGATAAAGTGAAACAGGGCAGAACAGTGAATTATCAGAATATGGGAAGTCAGAAATAAAAGCGTCAGTGTTAGTGTAAAAGAAAGATGGAATAAATAAAGTAACTGTGAGATAGTGAATGTGGCCGGGCAGTGAAATAAGTATCTGTCTGAGTGAACACGCTACCATCTTAGTGATATAGCCTCACGCCGAGATCTTACAGAGGCTCCCGTGCAAGAACAATAATTAATAACACGACGGACAAACAAGTTAGACTTCCGACAGCGAAAACAGTGCCACGGCCCTAGTGAACAGAGCTCCACCCGATAGATAAAACCTGGACTTCCCCCAAGTGATAGTATTTGGTTTCACTGCCCTAGGACTCCTGATCGAAGTGCTACTCACTTTACCTGATCCTGTCCCAAATAGTATCCTGCATGATACTTGTAATGCTAGGTGAAAAAAGCCCGACTCCTCGGTCCTAAAACACCTAACGTGTAGCGGGGTCCTCTTTCGAGACCGGGGCTTAGTGCAATAAAGAGAGGTAGGACACAAAAACTCCAGGCAATAACCTTTACACGTATATTACCACAGTCAGACACAGGACGAAACAGCAGATATTCAACACAGTACTGTATATGGTAGAGAAATAAAACTTTAACTAGGATATTAGGATCTCGCAGGATACTGGCTTAACTGATACTGATGCCAACACAGTAATTCCAGTGCACAGGTGTACAGGGAATACAGGTGTGCGTGGAAGCGCGGGGAGTGTCTCTCACACGGGGGGGGGGGGGAGTGACTAGCGGCGGGTCAGAACAGAGTTATAGTAATATTGGGAGAGAGTTAGTATTATTAATTCAAACTTAGTATTTTCTGATAGCAAAGGGGTTTTGACAATTGATTCTATTCCTCGTTTACGTTCACACTAGCTGCTGGGAGGAGATTCTCAAAGAGAGGGTGGAGGACACTGGGAATTCACTGTGTTTACGGTAATATAAGCGGGAGAATATTATTAAGACTTTTCTCTACTGTTTCCTGTAACAAAGGACATTGGTGTATTTTACTATAGAGGTTCTGGGGTAGTAGTTTTACTGGTTTTCTGCAAGGGCGTCCTCGTGAGTCTGATTCACCAGAACTTAGTTTCTGCACTCGTCCTTACTCATCCGCCCGTGATTTCACTCGCCCCGATATTCAACATACATTAAGTCACAGAATCACTGTTACACTAATTCTGGGGCAACGTCACACTTAGCATAAGTCACTTAACTAATTCTGGGGCAACACCACACTTAACATAATTCACTCATATAGTGGGGGCAGCAGGGAGACACGCCGGCGACAACTCTGCCGGAATAGGGGCACCGCCAAGAGGGTGCGTGCCGAGAGGGCACGGGACGACTCGCAGGGTCGTCCTCTCTCATCTAGGGCTGCATGTGGCGAAGGGGCCCGTAGTCTTCAGGCTAGGTTCAGGAGTGTGGCACTCAGGACTGGGGCCAAACAGGTCCAGGAAGCTCTGGCTCAGGTCTTGGCCGGAGGTGGAGGTCTTACGTCGTCTTGGGGGCGTAGAGAGATCACGCCTGGGCGTCCTGGGGAGGGTCTGGAGTGACTGAGGGCTGCGGTCCCCAGAGTCGAGGGGCGCCGTCAGGGAGGGGCTGCAGCACCGACCTGCACTAGGGTCCTTCAAGTGGGTCTTCTCCAGGGCCAGGCGTAGGGAGCGGAGGCCAGGGGAAGCTGTAAGGCCTTGCTGGGTTTCTCCGATGCTGGAGATCCGGGCTCTCGTCTCACACTGGGGCAATGACACTGCCGACACCTCTCCCTGGCCGTGGGGCCTGGCAATCGGCTGTGGCTGCCCAGGGGCGCAACTGTGAGGCGCCAAGGCCCGGCTACTGGTCGTGGCCTGAGTGGGGGAATCAGCGCGCCTCTGGACACCTTCGGAGCTGCACTCGGCCGTCTGACGAAGGCGGGAGCGGCCACAGGCCGTCTCCTTCTGCCGGAGGGAGGAGCGGCAGTTGGCTGACTCGGGGGCAGCACCTTCGGAGCGGCAATCGGCCGTCTGACGAAGGCAGGAGTGGCCACAGGCCGTCTCCTTCTGCCAGATTGTGGAGCGGCAATAGGCCGACTCGGGGGCAGCACCTTTGGAGCGGCAATCGGCCGTCTGACGAAGGCGGGAGCGGCAATTGGCTGTCTCCTTCTGCCGGAGGGAGGAGCGGCAATAGGATGACTCGGGGGCAGCACCTTCGGAGCGGCAATCGGCCGTCTGACAAAGGCGGGAGCGGCAATCGGCCGTCTCCTTCTGCCGGAGGGAGGAGCGGCAATAGGACTACTTGGGGGAAGCACCTTCGGAGCGGCAATCGGCTGTCTGATGAAGGCGGGAGCGGCTATAGGCACACTCCTGAGGGGCGTTGTTTGGAGCTGGATAAGCAGCTCCACCCCGATCCAATCTGTCGGTCCCACTCCCCGAAGGTAGTGTCATTTTCCTGCTAGGGCGACGGTGCGATGGCTGGATGCTATAGGGGCGCATGGCCCGGGTTGACTTATGCCGTTGTCGCACGGCATCCCGTGGTTCGGCTGCGGCTACTCTGTGGGGTCCGGGTGGGGGTGTCGGTGAGTTTCCGAGGACACTGCTGTACACCACGCATTTCAGTACTAATACCCACGATCTAGGCCTAAGGTTTATAATTGTTCAGTATAATTACTCCTGTGATATCTACCCGTTCCACTTGTAGAATTTAGCAATACACGTGTAAGGTTGTTGCCTTGAGTTTTTGTGTCCTGCCTCTCTCTTATTTGTCTAGGCTCCGGTCTAGAAAGACAATCCAACTACACATTAGGCGTTAGAGGGACGGGAAGCAGACCCCAAAACACCTAGCATTACATAGACCTTTGGTAGAATTTTAGTTCTTGGAAACTTCCCAACAATGTGGCACAAGTATGTGGTGTGTCTGTTCTTTCATCTAGTAAACTTTGCTAAGGGAAAATAAGGTTGGATTCTGTCCTGAAGATGATTGGAGTGTTAGGGCACATCTGCTACGATGGCCACATAGTGCCCGTTGGATTCTGTTTTAGCCATATCTATTTCATAATGGTTCTGTTATTGAATGTTATATAAAGTGGTGGCTATTATGAAACTAATACTTTCCTTCTGTGTTTGCAAGTCATTTAAAGTTACCTAACTGTTGCTGTTAAATCTTCTGTTTTCACTTGGTGTGCCATGTCTTGTAGAAGGTTGCTATCGATGTGCCAATTTTCAGAGAAAATGGGAAAACTACTTTTTGGTTCTAGAATGCTCATTTCATGTGAATACACGCGCGTGTAAGGATTAGATGGGTGTACAATGGCGGCTTCCGTCGCTGTGCAGTGGCTTCACCGATTGCACTGAGCCGTGCGTACCAAGAGTACTCCATCTATAGAGATCAGGGCAGTGTCGCAAACACTGCTGTATAACATGGAGGGGCTATTCCGGCAAGAGCGTGTGACTTTGGCCGCCATATTGAAACACAGCACTCCTTGCCTCCACCTTGCATGGTAATGCTATTGGTACACTGTTCTTAGCTCGCTGTCTCTATTCCGCTGTTGCTTCCGTAAGCTGCGCAGTGGACCATGACATTTCGGATTCAATGGCTGATTTCAAAATGTGCGGGCATCAGACGAGGTGCATAAACATGGCTGATACTAAATCAGCGCGTCAGTGGGGCCCTGGCGGCTGGCACACAAATTACGCTCCCGGCGCTACCTATGCTAATGCCTCTTCCGCTGGCCGTTTCCTGTCTGCATAGGCGATCGGTTGATCCAAGGCCAAGCAACTTATAGGTTTATCATGATCGCTTGCTCGTCGCCCGCTCGCTAGCAAAACAATCATGTTGGAGAGGTGACTACAGTACCGGGGTTTCCATTCTTGGACCTGACTGGCTGTTATTACGAGGAGAAACGGGTGTTAAGTAGCTCGTCGTGTTTCGAAAGTGGAGGAGTTAAAAAGCGAGTTTAGACCTAGAGTTATGAGGGAATTAATATAAGAAGAGAATGTAAAAGAGTGATGGGAGAAAACGGCAGGATAATTGTAATCCTGAGTAGAATTTGGCTCGACTTCTCGTTCCAAATCAACTCAACACTGAGCGGGGTCCTCTTTCGAGACCGGAGCTAGTGCAATGAAGAGAGGCAGGACATAAAAACTTTCGGCAACACCATACACGTATATTATTTCAGTTAGACACATTTCAGTAGACATTACATCACAATATAGAGCAATACAAAACCTTATCTAAAATATTGTGTATCTCGCAGGATACTAGCTTCCTAGATATTAATGACAATACAATAAATCTTAGTACTAGGAGTACAGTAAATACCCGTGCGCGCGGAGCGCGTGAGGGGAGAGAGGGGGGGGGGTTTGTGATTTACCAGGAAGGGGAGGGGGAGGTAGGGAGACACGGAGAGTGACTTAGAACAGCGAGGGAGAAGTTATGATAATATTTAATGAGGTTCGATATTAACAAGGGAGTTTAGGTGTTTTCTATTGGCAAGAATTCTTTGATAACTCTGGTTCTTATTTGGACTTTAAGAGCGGGGGTGAGGAGTGGGGAGGGTTTTCAGGGATAGCGTGCGGAACAGGGGAGTACAATTATCACTCGCGGTCCTCGTAGTTTTGGTAACACTAGATTTCCGTCAGCACAACTTATATACTACACATCTCCCGGGTAGGTTATGTAGACTCGCACTTCCCAACGCGTAACAAAGTCGGAACCCTCGTAAATTCTATTCCACTGTATTACTCAGAGTTTAACCAATAGCACTCCAATAATGTATTATCCTTTCTTTGGGCTCTAGGGAGAAGTCCTTAGTAAACTCGGGATGACACTCGCACGTATCTTCACTTGGGGTCTCTACCCATATTCTCGCCCGTTAATGTAGCATTATGTCCTGGGTTACCCCAATGGAAATTACATGAAATCACTGCACTAGTCTTATTCTAAGAGAAAAGGAGTCACACTTAACCTACTTCACAATTGCAGGATCCTCGTATCTCTCGTGGAGAGAAACACGGTTACCTCAGTGATGATCCGGTCGGACTGAGGGCGTCGCCAGGGTAGGGCGAGCCGGGAGGGCACGGGGCGACTCACTAGGGCGTCCTCTCACGTCCGGGGGCTTCCGGACTGGGCTCCGGACTGGGGCCGAAGAGGGCTAGGAACCTCTGGGTCAGGTCCCGGCGTCGCGGGGGCGTGGTGAGGTCTCGCCCGGGTGTCCTGGGGCGGGCCGGAAGAGGCGACGGACTGCGGTCTCCTATGGGCAGGGGCGCCGGCAGGGAAGGACTGCGGCAGCAGCTGTCACGGGGGCCCGACAAGTGGGTCTTCTCAAGGGCCTCGCGCAGGGAACAGAGGCCGGGGGAGACAGGGAGGTCTTTCCTCCTCACTATACCCTGGGAGCGACCATCGATCGTCTCCACCGGGGTGCTGAGGGAGCGACCGTGGATCGTCTCTACCTGAGCTTTCAGGGAGCGACCATTGATCGTCTCTTCCTGATTTTTGTGTGAGCGACCATAGATCGTCTCTATCTTTTTTTCATGGGAGCGACCATTGATCGTCTCTACCGGTGTGCTGAGGGAGCGACCGTTGATCGTCTCTACCCGAGCTTTCAGGGAGCGACCATTGATCGTCTCTACCTGATTTTGTTGTGAGCGACCATAGATCGTCTCTGTCTTTTTTTTATGGGAGCGACCATTGATCGTCTCTACCAGTGTGCTGAGGGAGCGACCGTTGATCGTCTCTACCTTAGCTTTCAGGGAGCGACCATTGATCGTCTCTACCTGATTTTGTTGTGAGCGACCATAGATCGTCTCTGTCTTTTTTTATGGGAGCGACCATTGATCGTCTCTACCAGTGTGCTGAGGGAGCGACCGTTGATTTTGTTGTGAGCGACCATAGATCGTCTCTGTCTTTTTTTTTATGGGAGCGACCATTCATCGTCTCTACCTGGTTGTGGAGGGAGCGACCGTTGATCGTCTCTACCTTGCCACTATTAGAGCGACCATAGATCGTCTCTACCTTAGGGGTGCTGTCTGGAGTACAGTTTCTGACTGCACCCCTAGCTAACTCGGTGATTCCGCCACACGAAGGTAGTGTCTTTTGCCTACGGTGGCGGCGGCACGGTGGTTGCGTCTCACAAGGGCGCATGGCCCGGGCTGACGTACGCCGCTGTTGCCCGGAGTGGTGGTGGCTGGCGGCGGCTACCCCGGGGAGTCCGAGTGGGGGTCCGAGTGGGGGTGTCGGCATTTTTGAGGGCAGACTCCACTGCTCCTGGTCCGCCTTGATGTCGGGGAGACTGCGGTATTCTCCGGAATATTCCGGAGAATCGATGCGGTCAAAACCACGCATTTCAATAATTAAGTAGGTGGGGGAAAGAACTGCTGGGCAAATCATCTGGAAAAAGCTTCCCACGAGATAAGGAAACATGATGGTGGCATGAGGAGATGCAGGAAAGAGTCAATGAGATAAAAGAGAGGAACAAGATATTTGAGAGAACTGGGAATGAAGAAGACACACTAAAAACAGAAAAAAAAAAAAAAAACAGCCAAAATAGCGGCAGCAAGAGCAAAGGCAAGAGCAGTGGATCATCGCTATGAGGAACTGGAAACACCGGAAGGATAGATCATCTTTGCGTTCGGAAAAAGAAGAAACAAAGTGACAAAAGATCTTACACATATAAAGCAGATAAAGCTAGGTACTGAGTGCAGAGGGGGGCATAAAAGGAGGGTGGAAAGAGTATTTCGAAAAGTTCCTAAACAAGGAAAAAGAGAGGAGATGCCAAATGAGAGAGAAACACCTAAAATTAGTACAGAGAAAGTTATCACAGAAAAAGATGAAAAATGGGAAGGCAGCGGGACCGGATGAAATACCAGCAGAGGCATGGAAAAGCTTGGGAGAAGATAGAGTAGATGTACTAATAGATTAAATGCAGATTATATGATCACGAGAAAATAACGGAGGCCTGGCGAGAAAGTGCGACAGTACCGATCTGGAAGGAAAAGGTGACATTCAGGATTGTAGGTGTCAGGACTCCATATTATAATAATACAAATTCATAATAGATAGGAACACAAATGTGTAGTCTTGAAGGTGCGGGAATAGGATTTATGTCAGCGAGAGTTGACCAAAGGAAATGTGTTTGCGATTTCAGTGGGAAAGGAAATGTGTCTGCATTTCTGTAAGGAATGCCAGGCGTGCACTATGTCACCGGAAACGCTACATACACACACATACACACACGGGCTTCTCGAACATTCACATGTGTCTTGCAAACGTGACACTAGCCCTCCTTGGGAAGAATGGAAGAGTTAGAGAGGCAGAAGGGGGCTAACTATAGAACCAAAAGGTTGTACAGAGAGGGAGAGAGAGAAGGGGTCTAGCGAGACAAGTCTGGGAGGTAACAGCGGGACTCTACTTCATACTCCACCCGTGTGTGAGAGACTTTAGTTAATCTTTTCAAGACAAATAAAATTATACGTAGTCCCATACTCATCTCTACCTCTCCTGTCATTGCATGACAATGGGAACTAAGATTATCTACTTACAAACCTACTCACGTATAATTACCTCTCGTCCAAGAGTATAACTTACGCTTAACTGATCTACAGAACACATTACAAGAAGTTACGAAGTTCTACATACGGACTATCGGGGTATAAAGCTGATATCACGCAATGAAAATATAAGCGAGAATAATAGGGAAAAGGTTGAGGAAGAAAACAGAGATTAGTGAACAATTGTTCGGATTCATGCCAGGAAAAGGAACAACAGATGCAATCTTTACAGTGCGTCAAATCCAGGAAAAATTTGGAGAGAAACAGAGAAAGATGCATATGATTTTTGTCGACTTGGAAAAAGCATATGATACTGTTCCAAGGCAGGATGTATGGAGATGTTTGAGGGAGAAGGGCGTTTCAGAAAAGTATGTCTATCTATTGATCTATTGCCAGACATGTTATGCTGAGTGTTTTTAGGTCGACTCCTCGTCCTAAAAACACTAGCGACTGAGCGGGGTCCTCTTTCCGGACCGGAAGTAAAACACCAACAAAGGAACAGGACATAAAAACTAGGCAGTACACCTTAACACATCTATTACCTTAATTCTAACACCGTTACAATATAACATAGAATGATATTCTGGACAGGGGATACAGATATACAAAGTTACGTTAAGATAACATGGGATATTCAACATACACTGTAATTACACTTTACAATGGGTTGGGGTTCTATAAGTGGAGGTCATTGTCTTGCATCAAAGCCCAAAAGGTCTCCGTTCACGGTCACAAGAGGAATATACAGGTTTAATGGTCTAGGGGAGGAATATTACTATAAAAAGACAGGGGGACGGATCACGACAATTGACTTGTTGGACTAGGCGCGGTGACATTCACCCGCGCGTACACTGACAAGGGGGAACTCCTCTATTCTGGGCTGGGGGAACAACACTAAACTCACTGTTTCGGAATTACGGGCTTTAATAAGGGGCAGGTGAGTTTGTGGGAATCACGGGCACTTATAGGTTGAATTCCTCTAGATCACACTGTCACTCTGTCACTGTTCCGGTTCCACTTTCTCGGGTATAGGAAGGGGTGTCACTGATCTTACCCATTTTTCTGGGGCGATATTACTCTGTCACTTTATAGGGGGGACCTCCGGGGGCTCTACCCGTGGCGGGAATCACCGTACCCGCTGGGGGTAGACTCTACCCGGGTCCGATCCACTGAGGCGTTGCAGGGAGACCCTCTTGCCTGGGGTCTCGACCTGATGTAGACCCTCCTCTCGGGTCTCGTCGTCGTGGTGCAGGGAGGCCCGTCTATGTGGGGCCTCGACCTGGTGTAGACCCTCCTCTCGAGGTCTCGTCGTTGTGGTGCAGGGAGGCCCGCCTATGTGGGGCCTCGACCTTGTGTGGTGGCCCTCAGGACTGAAGCCAAACAGGTGGAGAAGTCGTGTCTGGCGTCGGAGGCTCTGGGGCGGGAGGAGGACAGCGTTGGTAGGCTGCTGGGCTCGCCTGGGGGTCCAGGGACTGTGGAGGTCTGTCAGGGGACGCGCCGTCAGGTGTGGGCTGCGGCCTCGTCTCCTGCTGGTGCCTGGGGGAGACAAGAATTTCCCTGGAGTGGGAGGTAGGTCCCGACTGGGACTAGGTCTTTGCTCAGGGGACACCTTCGGGGCAACTCTCCCGAGTGGTGTCAGGTACTCCTGCAGGAGTTGGCTGAAGATAGAAGACACAAGGAGGCCGTGTTCTCTCTCTTACACAGGGAGGGTAGCACAGAGGCGACTCTCTCTCTTGTCTCCGACACAGCCGTGGCGGCAGGTCGATCGGCCCTGAGACCCACTTTTGGCTTTATACAAGGGGCTCTTACCCTTGGGGTGGCTAGGGGTGTTGGCCCCTTATAGCTCACTATTGGGCCTCCTGCCCTGTTTGTGATAGAGGGTATTTCTCCCTCACAGTTCACTAAAGGACCTCCTGTCCTGGTTGTGGCAGAGGGTATTTCTCCCTCGTGGCTCACTGTGGCAGTGGGTACTAGCCCCTCGTGGCTCACCAGAGTTGTGGCAGAGGGTGGTGTTCCCTCGTGGCTCACTGTGGCAGAGGTGAGAACACCTCGTGGCTCACCAAGGGACCTCCTGCCCTTAAGGGGTGTAACTATGGTCGTCACCACAAACCTACTAGGGACTGATTTTATATCAGTCCCACCCCACTGCTATCGATGGTCAACCCACCGTTGAAGTTGTTGTGGATCTAGGCTCACCTGGCGTTGGGGCAGTTGCGGGGAGAAGGGGCACAGGTCAGTGGTGGTTGGGTGACCCTTTTGCCCTGGGTCATTAACCTCCCCATTATCACCTCCTCGGGTGGTGGGGTGGTGGTGGCCCGGTGGTGGGGTGGGGGGTGGAGGGGCGGAAGGCCCGGCAGCGGGCATTTTACCACCGTCGTTCGTGAAAAAGTCACGACCCCTTGACTGCAGGTGGTAGGTGATTGTGGTGAATGTCTTGTTGATCAGGGTGAGGTGCTGCAGGAGGTTGATCCAGTGGTTGGTCATTGTGTTCGGTTCCTGGGCTGGGTTGAAAAAGAGGCGGATGGAGGATGGGCGGTTTGTGTGGCGTAGGCAGCGAAGAAGCTGGGGCGTCTGTTGGATTTTGATGGGTGGCTGGCTGTAGGGTAGCCACTGGACGCGGGTGATCCTCATGTTGGTGGTTGGTGCTTGGTGAGGCGGCCGTAGCTGAATGCTGGCGAGGGTTGGTGGGTAGGTGCTGTTATGGGGGATGGGTCTGTGGATGGAGGATTTCACTTTGGGGAATTGGGATTTGGGATTTTTCCATCGTGCTTGGTGGAGAGGGAGGGTGATGGGGGAGGTGTTTGGGGTAGGGGGGTTTTGTGGTTGTGGGTGGCGGGCTGGTTGGTTACTACGGGGTGGTGTTGGGGTGTATCTGGGTGGTGGGCTTGAGAGGCGACCAGATCTGGTAGTGGTGGTGCTGTGGGTGTGGGTGGTGAGGTTGGTTGAGCACGTGGTGGTGGTGAGGGTGTGCGGGTGTTGGGGGGTGAGGTGGGTGGCAGTGCGGTGTGGCGGGTATAGTGAGCATGGTCGCTGGGGAGGGGGGGAGCGTTTGCTGGGGTGGGTATGGGCGTGGTGCGGGCGCAGGTGGGTGAGGGTTGAGGAGTGCGGTTTGAGGAGGTAGTGGTTTGGGGTGGCGGTGGTGAGGCAGGTGATGGAGGGGACGTGGTGTGGGGGGTGGTATGGGAATGGGTGGTGGAGGGTGGTGCGGGACTTGGTGAGTGGGTGGTGGTGCTGGGTGGGGGTGGTGGTGAGGGCGGCGGATGAGGTGAGTCAGGATCCGGTGTGGTGGGGGATGGTGTGGTTGTAGGTGAGGTGCTGGGTGGGGGTGAGAAATAGTAGGCGTAGGAGTGTGGGGGATAATTCCCGGAAGTGTCATCGTGGCCAGGTGGTCGGGCAGAGGTGCGGGGCGCGCGGGTGCGGGGGTGGTCATTGTTGGGTGGGTGGAAAGGTCGCACGTGGCGGTTGCGATACGTGCATTGCTGGCCTTGTTGATTGATGATCACTTGGTACGGGTTGGGGACTTGGGTTATGGTGAAGGGTACGATGAATCGGGGTGCAATCTTATTTGGGGTAGGGAGTTGGGCGACGACAACGGATTGGCCAGGTTTGTAGGGGTTGGTGTGGTTGGTGTCGGGCGTAAGGTCTTGTTGTGCTCGTAGGTGGTGGAGGCGGCGTTTGAGATGGTGGAGGGGGTCGGTGGTGGAGAGTGGGGAGGGTGGCTGGAGGTGGTGGCGGAGTGGGAGGAGGAGTGGGGTTTCCCCAAATACTCGCTTGTGTGGTGTTATGCCGTCTTCTTGCGGGCATGTGTTTAGGCCCCATTGAACAATTTTGACATGAGCAGGCCAGTCTTCATTTCCTGTCTGCGTAATGCGAGTGCGGACCTGATTTAGGAGGGAGCGATGGCTTCTTTCACAGATGCTGTTGCCTTGGGGCCAGTAGGGGGATGAGTGGGAGATGTGGAATCCAAATATTTTAGCTAATTCTTGCCAGACTTTTCCGGTGAATTCTGGTGCATTGTCGGAGTGTAACGCCTGGGGAATGCCAAAGTATGGAAATACGTGGCGAGTCAGAGCATCAGCGACGGACACTGCACTGTGATCTTTAGCAGGACATGCTATTATGAATTTGGAATAGACGTCAACGAAGGTGATTATATATTTATATCCTGCTTTGGGGGTGAGTGGTCCGACGACGTCGAGGGATAGTAGTTGCCAGGGTTTTGTTGCCATTAGTTTTCCGGATGGGCCTGGTGTGCGGGTGATATCTTTTCCTAGTGCACAGGCACGGCAGGATTGTATGATGTTCTTGGCGATGGTGGTGGGGTTCGGTGTCCAGTACATGTCATTGGACACTTGGGTGAGTTTCTTGGTGCCTAGGTGAATGCCGTTGTTGGCGTGGAGGTGCAGCATGGTGTCGTGGGCGGTGGTGGGGCTCAGGATGATGTGGCCATTAGGGTCGAACAGGTGTTCGCCGTGTAGGTGGAGTTTGCCGAAAATGTTCGACGGAATCCAGGCAGGGCGTTGCTTATCTTGCCTCATCTTGATGAGGTCGGGTTCTGGTGAGATGGCATTGATGGGTAATCTTGATAGGGCGTCGGCGTTCGTGTGGAGCTTGCCTGGACGATATGATATTTCAAAATCGTATTCTTCTAGGGTTTCTCGCCATCTCGTGAGCTGGGCGTTTGTGGTGCTGGATTGGCGCAACCACTGTAGGGACTGGTGATCAGTGATGATGATCACACGGGTGCCTGAGATGTATGAGCGGAAGTACTCAAGTGACCATATTATCCCTAGGCATTGACGTTTGGTGGCCGCATAATTCTTTTCCGCAGAGTTCAGGGTGCGGCTGGCACAGGCGATGATGTGTTCGTGGCCATCTTGTACTTGCGCAAGGACCGCCCCTATGGCGTGGAGTGAGACATCGGTATACAGGCAGAACAGTAGGTTGTAGTCTGGGAAGGTGACGACTGGGGCGGAAGTGAGTTTGGCTTTGAGGGTGATGAATGCATTGTTTCGGGGTTCAGCCCAGACGAAGGGTTCTCCCTTTTTTGTAAGGTCGTGCAAGGGTTTGGCGATGTTCGCGAAACCTTTCACGAAACGCCGATAATAGGAGGTTAGTCCTAGGAAGGCCCTGGTTTCGTGCACATCGCGGGGTGGTGGAATGTCGGCGATTGCACGTAGCTTGTCGGGGTCGGGGGAGATGTCCTCTGCGCTGATCAGGTGTCCGAGGAAGGAGACTGATTGTTCAGCTAGAACACATTTGGTGGGTTTTAGCTTAAGTCCGGCCTGGCGTATGCACTGGAATACCTGTTTGAGGCGGTGGAGGTGGTCGTCCCAGGTATGGCTGAAAACTATTACATCATCCAGGTAAGCCAAGCAGGTTTCCCAGGTAAGTCTGCTCAGCACAGATTCCATAAGGCGGGAGAATGTAGCAGGGGCGTTGCAGAGTCCGAAGGGAAGGACATTGAATTCGTAGTGCTTCCTGTTTGATGTTGAGAAGGCGGTTTTGTGTTTGTCGTCGGGGTGGATTGGAACCTGCCAATAGCCTGATTGCAGGTCTAGGGTAGAGAACCAGGTCGATCCGTGTAGGGAGTCTAGGGAGTCGTCGATCCTGGGTAGTGGCGTAGTGTCTTTGATGGTAACGTCGTTCACTTTGCGGTAATCGACGCAGAAGCGCATGGTTCCGTCCTTTTTTCGCACGAGTACTACAGGTGAGGACCACGGGCTGGTGGAGTTTGATATGACACCAGCATCAAGCATTTCCTGGACCTGCTGGTCTTCTTTTGCCTGTTGTTTAGGATTTTTTCTGCGAGATGGTTGGCGAATGGGAGGTCCTGTAGTATGGATTTCGTGGCTTAGGTATGTGGTATGGCCAAGATCGGTCGGGCCGACGGAGAATAAGTCCTGAAAGTCCAGGAGTAGTTGGTGGAGGCTGTTTGATTGGGAAGGGGAAAGATGTGGTGGTATGTTGGGGAGGGTGAGGTGATTGGGGGGTGGTGTTGAGCATGGTTCTGCTTCTTCTGTGTCACCAATGATGAGTCCTCGAGGCAGGGTTAAGGGTGTTGTGGCGAGATTGGCAATACGGATTTGGTGGGCGTGGGGGAGGAGGAAGGTGGGGGAGACTAAACAGGATGACAGGGGTCCGGTGGGGATGGACGGTGAAAAAAAGGACTGATGTACCTGAGGGTCTGGTGAGTGTAACCCATGCTTCGTGGTGAGGTGGAATGGTAACGGTGGAAGCAATAGTGGCAGGGAATGAGGGAGTCTGGGGTAGCAAGGGTGGAGTGGGGGATGGGGTTGGAAGGGGATGAAGTGAGGCATTTAGCGAGGTTAGGTTGGGTTTACATGTACAGGTGGGTTGGGGACGGTGAGTGTGGTAGGGTGGTGTGTGTGTGGGCGGTGTGGGGGTGGTGGTGTTGTTTTTTTCTTTTTTTTTCTTTCCTTGTCGGTGGATGCTTGGTTAGGGTGGGCCGGACCGAAGTGGAGACGACGTTGATAGCAATCAATGGTCGCATGGAGTTTCTGAAGCAGGTCCAGGCCAAGATATCCATCATATTGGCTACATGAGGAGTCAAAAATGATGAATGGGCGGTCGGTGGAGACTCGTTGGTGGGTGGTGGTTTGTAAGGCCCTGGTTTCCCCACGGATGGGTAGAGGGCCATCCCCTGCGTCTACGAGGTTGACTGAACTGGGGAGGAGTGGGCCGAATGCTGAGATGTGGCGGGAGTAAAAATGGGAGTAGAGGCAAGACCTGGCTGCTCCCGTATCCACCAGTAATCTTGCCTTGGCCCCGTTCAGCCATATCTTGTTGTAGACTGGGGGCCTGTAGCTACGTGAGGTGGCCCCCGCCACCGTGGGCAGGTGCGAGGGTGGGCCTAAAAATCCATCTGCTGAGGATGGGGGTAGTCGTCGTGCTCGTCGTCGTCCGGTCCTTGGTAGAGCAGTGGTGGTACGTCGTCCTCCTGGGCGTCGTCGTCAAGGGAGGAAACTTTCCTACGGCCTTGTTGGGGATTCTTGCGCCGATTCGCCTTGAGTTGCTCCCTTATGTCATGAAGGGGGCAGGTGCGGCTGCAAGCCGTGAACTCCCAAGGGTTTATACTAATTAAGTTACCTTGTTCCCTGGGGTTATGGCGCTTCCTTTGCGGGTAAGCCCTGGGTACTGTGGGAGGCGGTTCTGCAGGCGACTGGTTAGGCGGCGGCTTGGGTTTTGGTGGGGGGTTGTGGTTTGTGGGGAACTTTGTCACTGCATGAAGTGGTTGTGGTGTGGGACGGGCAGCGAGGAGACGTCTGACGAGCTGCAGGTCTTGATCCATATTTCCTGAGGGATCATAAATGAAGAAGTGTTCCCTGACTATGCTCGTGAGGATCCTCAGCAGGGCGTTGAAGGTATGGGTATCCCGAGTATTTATTTCTGCGTCGGGATAAGCGGCGGTGACGAGGCGCCGAGCCTGGATGGAAGAGTCATCCAAGTTACCGTCGTAGGTGAGGGCGTTGAGTTGTGAGAGTGCGACAACTCTGCCCATGCAAGGCATAAAAGCCTGTTTCACTGTCTGAGTGAACTGGTCCCATGACAGTTCTGGGACTATTTTAGGTGCGACATTTGCGATAATTTTCCCCAGATTAGGTAGTGTGACTGCAATTTTCTCCTTATCCGAGTCAAACCCTATGTCTAAAAGGGGTTTGATCATGTCCAAATAAACAATCATGTCACATTGGTCTGAGTTGAATTTTGGTAACTGAATGTGCGGTTTAGCTGCCATTGTGCAAGTTTCCTTTTATGTTCCTCCGTGCTTTTACTCGGATCCAGAACCACCGCTTGCCACCAGTATTATGCTGAGTGTTTTTAGGTCGACTCCTCGTCCTAAAAACACTAGCGACTGAGCGGGATCCTCTTTCCGGACCGGAAGTAAAACACCAACAAAGGAACAGGACATAAAAACTAGGCAGTACACCTTAACACATCTATTACCTTAATTCTAACACCGTTACAATATTACATAGAATGATATTCTGGACAGGGGATACAGATATACAAAGTTACATTAGGATAACATGGGATATTCAACATACACTGTAATTACACTTTACAATGGGTTGAGGTTCTATATTGGAGGTGATTGTCTTTCATCAAAGCCCAAAAGGTCTCCATTCACAGTCACAAGAGGAATATACAGGTTTAATGGTCTAGGGGAGGAATATTACTATAAAAAGACAGGGGGACGGATCACGACAATTGACTTGTTGGACTAGGCGCGGTGACATTCGCCCGCGAGTACACTGACAAGGGGGAACTCCTCTATTCTGGGCTGGGGGAACAACACTAAACTCACTGTTTCGGAATTACGGGCTTTAATAAGGGGCAGGTGAGTTTGTGGGAATCACGGGCACTTATAGGTTGAATTCCTCTAGATCACACTGTCACTCTGTCACTGTTCTGGTTCCACTTTCTCGGGTATAGGAAGGGGTGTCACTGATCTTACCCGTTTTTCTGGGGCGATATCACTCTGTCACTTTATAGGGGGGACCTCTGGGGGCTCTACCCGTGGCGGGAATCACCGTACCCGCTGGGGGGAGACTCTACCCTGGTCCGATCCGCGAGGC
The DNA here is from genome assembly GCF_032717465.1 of Coenobita brevimanus. Taxonomy (NCBI): domain Eukaryota; kingdom Metazoa; phylum Arthropoda; class Malacostraca; order Decapoda; family Coenobitidae; genus Coenobita; species Coenobita brevimanus. Next base: position 20,615,938 of record NC_137018.1, read on the forward strand.
ATTGCAGGGAGACCCTCTTGCCTGGGGTCTCGACCTGATGTAGACCCTCCTCTCGGGTCTCGTCGTCGTGGTGCAGGGAGGCCCGTCTATGTGGGGCCTCGACCTGGTGTAGACCCTCCTCTCGGGGTCTCGTCGTTGTGGTGCAGGGAGGCCCGCCTATGTGGGGCCTCGACCTTGTGTGGTGGCCCTCAGGACTGGAGCCAAACAGGTGGAGAAGTTGTGTCTGGCGTTGGAGGCTCCGGGGCGGGAGGAGGACAGCGTTGGTAGGCTGCTGGGCTCGCTTGGGGGTCCGGGGACTGTGGAGGTCTGTCAGGGGACGCACCGTCAGGTGTGGGCTGCGGCCTCATCTCCTTCTGGTGCCTGGGGGAGACAAGAATTTCCCTGGAGTGGGAGGTAGGTCCCGACTGGGACTAGGTCTTTGCTCAGGGGACACCTTCGGGGCAACTCTCCCAAGTGGTGTCCAGCTACTCCTGCAGGAGTTGGCTAAAGATAGAAGACACACGGAGGCCGTGTTCTCTCTCTTACACAGGGAGGGTAGCACAGAAGCGACTCTCTCTCTTGTCTCCGACACAGCCGCGGCGCCAGATCGATCGGCCCTGGGACCCACTTTCGGCTTTATACAAGGGGCTCTTACCCTTGGGGTGGCTAGGGGTGTTGGCCCCTTACAGCTCACTTTTGGGCCTCCTGCCCTGTTTGTGATAAAGGGTATTTCTCCCTCGCAGTTCACTAAAGGACCTCCTGTCCTGTTTGTGGCTAAGGGTATTTCTCCCTCGTGGCTCACTGTGGCAGAGGGTACTAGCCCCTCGTGGCTCACCAGAGTTGTGGCAGAGGGTGGTGTTCCCTTGTGGCTCACTGTGGCAGAGGTGCGAACACTTCGTGGCTCACCAAGGGACCTCCTGCCCTTAAGGGGTGTAACTATGGTCGTCACCACAAAGCTACTAGGGACTGATTTTATATCAGTCCCACCCCACTGCTGTCGATGGTCAACCCGCCGTTGAAGTTGTTGCAGATCTAGGCTCACCTGGCGTTGGGGCAGTTGCGGGGAGAAGGGGCACAGGTCAGTGGTGGTTGGGTGACCCTTTTGCCCTGGGTCATTAACCTCCCCGTTATCTCCTCCTCGGGTGGTGGGGTGGTGGTGGCCCGGTGGTGGGGTGGGGGGTAGCGGGGCGGAAGGCCCAGCAGCGGGCATTTTAAGACACCATCCCGTAAGGGGTGGCCACAAACAAATCGCCTCTATGTCGCCCTGTCCCCCGCCATTGCATTGCCCTGCTCCCGGCTCACCCCCCCCCTCTCATCTACCTCTCCACTCTATCCCTCCCACTCATCCTGGCCTCCCTCTTGTCTCCCCCCTTTCACCTCGCTCACATACACTCTCCTCGTCAGTCTCTCGCTGTCCATCCTGTCCACATGGCCAAACCACCTCAGTGTGGTTCTAGCGCTTCCTATTAATCCACATCCACACCACAATGCTCCTTCACTTCCTCATTTTTCAGTCTGTCTTTCCATGTGACTCCACATGCTCCTCTCAAATACCTCATTTGCACTGCTTTCACTGTTGACTTGTGTCTCTCCAACAAGGTCAAAGCTTCACCTTCCATGAGTTAGAGTTGGTATCACAATACTGTCATGCAGTAACTTTTTCACTTCTATGCTCACTTCCGTGTTTCGCATCACTGCTTTCAAAGAACCAGCAACCTTTCTTCCTTGTTGTACTCTTTCAAGCTTTGTAATGGGGTGTATAAAAGCCCACGTTACCTAGAGACAAAGTGGGGCTCCTCTCTTTGGCTCAGTGGTAACGTGTGCGCATATGAAGCGCGAGGGCCTGAGATCAAATCTCGGCCACGATGGTGATTAATTTGTTAAGCTTCCTTTCAGTTATTACATTGGTGGCAGCAGTGGGATGTGAGGAGGGGCTCGTTTGGCAATTTGATGTTGGTTCTTGGTTAGCTGACAGCGTCCCTCTCCTTACATCCCAGGGATGGGCTGTTTCGGTGTGGTCCACAGCCTCCTCATGGTGACCTCCGATGCCTACGCTACCTTGTGTGTTCGAAACTCATCGAATTAATCACAGGGGGAGAAAAGAGGCACGTAATGGTGTGTACAAAAGCCCACATTGCCTAGAGGCAAAGTGGGGATCCTCTCTTTGGCTCAGTGGTAACGTGCGCTCATGTGAAGCTCGAGGGCCTGAGATTGAGTCTCGGCCAAGACAGTGATATATTTGTTAAGTTTCCTTTCAGTTATAACAGCACTTCACCCTGTAAACGTCCATCCTTACTCATCACACTACCCAAGTACGTGCACGCATGTGAAGCACGAGGGCCTGAGATTGAATCTCAGCCACAACAGTGATTTATTTGTTAAGTTTCCTTTCAGTTATTACAGCACTTCACCCTGTAAACGTCCATCCTTACTCATCACACTACCCAAGTACTTAAACGCACTCACATTTTCCATTTCTTCCTCATCCAACCCCACTGTACATTCACTGACTTCGTTTCCCTCGAAGACCATAACTTTACACTCCCCTACATTCACCTTTAGATTCCGTTTCTTACACACTTTCCCAAACCCATTCACCAGGCCTTGCAGCTCTCCTTCGTCTTCACTTAACAACTCAGTATCATCTGCAAACAACAGTACAGGGAATTTCCAAACGCTGTCCTTTCTCATTAGGGCCGCTCCAACATCCACTGCCCTACCTTTGAGCAGTGGCAGTATCGTAACCAATGAGGTCTTGCCTAAGTGACGTATTTGCTGCTGCCATAAAGCTCAAATTGGGAAAAGTTGTAAAATGCCGTCCTAGCACTTTTGCAGCTCCTCGGTTTAGGTTACCTTTCCTAGAAGGGTAGTCAAATCGTATCCCACCTGCTCGTGATGACCTTGGAGACACCTTTTTTTTTTTTTTATCTCTGTTGTTTCTTTGTGTATGTTTTTTTTTTTGGTTTTCTTTTTTTCCCTCCCTAAATTAGGGTGACACAAACGGGGGCGGCAGTACCCAGGTTTTTCCCGGGTAATATTGTATATACTTTTTGCTGTTGTTGTTGTCGTTGCTTGCTTTTGTTTTGTTCTTTGTTTATCACCAGCCATGAGCAAATAACACCAGTGCCCTTGCTACAGTAGGTCTGTAGCAAAAAGTGCACAAGCACTGAAGTGCGCCTACTGCAGCGAGTGGGTTCATTTGACATGCAAAAATATGGATGCTAATGATTATCCATCTGTGAAGAAGAGCCACCAGCTAGGCTTCCGCTGGCCAGTAGCCAATGTGTTGCACCAGTGGATGAGGTTTTGGCCTGTGGAGGAAATAGAGCTACTAAGAAGGAGCTGGAAGATGGGGTTGTTGGGCCGATATTTCAGGCTATCAAACAGATTTGAGGCACTAGAGACTGAGGTCTCATCTCCCATGGCTGTCACCCAAGGCCAGGCCAAGTCATTTGCAGATGATGTTCGGGGGTGTCTCGTGGGAGAGAGAAAGGATCTGCCTGGGATCGTGGTTGAGATAAGTGCTCATGGCCAGAAAAAAAAAAAAAAAAAGCCATTCGTAGTCAACAGGTACTGATCGTAAAACCAAAGAGAAGTGCTGAAGCTCCAACAAGCCATATGGAACCAGAAGACATCAGAGGTGTATTTGACTTGATACCAGTTGATAGTTGTCTCGAGACCAAGGCTGGTGGGCTAGAAATGAAGTTTCCATCAGCCGAAGCCAAAGATGAAGCGGCTTAGATAATGAGTGATCATTTTTACTCTTTTTGTAATCAGAGCCAAAGAAAATGCTGCCAAAAATAACCGTGACAGGCCTTTCCTCTTCCTTGGGCGACTCTGACATCATCCCTAGTATTCTGAATAAAAACAATAAAATTAAGATGCTCGTTGATCGACGTTGCATTCTCAACCTTCTCTTCACAAGATCTAGAAATGATACTAAAACTGCTGTCTTGACGATGTTACCAGTGGTGAGATCCTCCATCATGGAACAGGACAATTATGTCCATGTGGATCTTACAAGATGCTATGCTTTTGACAGATTCTGGATTACACAGTATCATCACTGTCAGGGTTTTAGTCATACATCTGAGAGGTGTTCTAGGAAAAATGATGAACCTAAATGTGTTTTTTGTGTTGGGGCCCATAAGTATAAGGATATTAATTATTAAATAAGATAGACCATATCAATGATGCTCTAAATCAGCACGAGCTTGACATTTTGTGCTTGACTGAAACCTGGTTGTATGAGTCTGATATTAATTGTATTCGTAGTGCTTTGCCTAAGACAGTTTCTATTATAAATATTCCCAGGCCTGCTACTTGGCAGCACTTGCAAACGTTTCACTCATAAACTCAGACCTGACCCCATCTTCATTTGAATTTATGGAAGTATTAATAAATTTCCATCAGAATACCATTATGTTATGCAGCGTATTCTGAGTCCTGACTTCTCGAGTTCAGGTATGGTGCAGCCTTAGGTTCTTTGTTCTTGACCGGGTCAGTCACAGGCAAGGAAGGAAAGTCCAAATACAACTGGTCAAAAGGCACACTTATATATTAACAATAGACAATTACATATACAATCTGTACTAAAAACTATGGGACATACAATAACCAGATAATTTCAGAATTATAAATATTTCCACCTAGTTCAGCCATTTTGACCCTTACACAGTATTCTACCTTTCTTTACATACAATAATTCCCACACAGTGTCATATATATGGTTCACACTATACACCATGTGCGCCAGGTTTCAGGCATATGACAAAGACAGTCAAATATCTCTCAATATACCCAAACTCGTGACATAGGCGGCGGTGTATACTCAAATCCTTATATATACAGTCGCGTAACATAAACGGTTTCCTATGCTAGCTACTGTATATGCACCCACGTGACACAGATGATACCCAAAGTATCCTTATGCTACGTGCGCGTTACAGAGGAAGAGGATTATAGCACTTACGATCTATCCGAGCGTGAGGGGCTAATGGGGGGGGGGTGACAGAATTTCTTAACCCCTTAACTGCGGGGCATCACTTTCGTGACACTTGGCCACAATGGATCATACCGCGGGGCGTCACTTTTGTGATTCTGTGTTATTTTGAATGATCTCGGGCTCTCAAGTGGTGGCTTGTATCATCTATCAGTACCGTCAATGTCCAACACTAGTCAGCACTCCAAATCTCATCTGTACTCCCATCCATTGTTGACATTTTAGCGATTTTACCCCCTTCGTGACTCCCCTCCCTACCTGCCCTCCATTACCCTGTCCTCTCACCTCCCACGCCGCGCTGCGCTACGCAAATTTCCCCCGGATTTTTCCACAGTTTTCATCCATTGAAATAAGCCCTATGCCCTATACTTATACAAAATAATATATACCAAAAAAAAATCAGGTAAGTAATAGTGTTATACACCAGGAATTGGCTAATTATCACCTGACAACACCTCACGTGCATTCATTCGCTACATTACCACAGTAATTTCCCCTTTGAATTATGCCTTGTAATCGATGTCTGTAATAAAAATATATATCAGAAAGGAAGGGAGAATCCTAACTGACATTTACATTCACCTAGAACTACCTATTTCTTTATGTATTGCCGAGATTTTCTACCTATAAAAAATTAGCATGTAAGTTAGCAGCAGTCAGCCTAATTGTCATTGTCAACCCTTCCCTTCTCAGATAAGCCCCGGCATTTAGTTCCTTGTCCTCCACTGTAGTGAAACAATGTCGCACTCGTGCCCCGCCATTCCTGCCGTTTCTGCGCCCATTGCAAAGGGCCCCGTGACCTCTACCCCTAAGAAAAGTAGTGAGGGAAGCAGGAAAGGCCTTAGTGACTCTGCAGTGGCACGTGAACTGGCAGAATTGTCCATGGTGATGATGGACAGTGATTTTGACGATTCGGGTGAATCGTGTGATGAGCCGGGTGAGGTTATCGTGCCAGAAACTGCTACAACGAGTGCTTCAGTGTCGGAAGTAGTCTCTAGCTCCAAGGGAAAGGAGCCTTTAGTGCAGCAAGGCAAGGAATTTGGGAAGGGAGTGAAAAGGCGGCGTGTTAGCCCCAGAACAATGCCCCACGTGACCCAGCCTGCCATGAGTCATGAGTGCATTCACCTCCCCATTCCCCAAGCCCCGCTTCACTCATTTCTTCATCATTGTCGGCTGAATTATCTCCGGAGTCTTCGTCGTCGGAGTCACCACCAGCATCAACAGTGAAGGCAGGCCGTAGAGGAAGATGTAAATCAAGGAGAGTGAAAAGTAGTTTAGCTAGTAGGGTAAGGGCTGCTAGTGCTGTACGGCAACCCAGGGTCAGTGCGAGTGACCTTGACCGAGATAAATCTGCCTCACAGCCAACCTCCACCACCACCACCACCCCCTGCCCTACACCGCCACGACAGGGAATCCTGGACGCCTTCGCGTGGACGGAAGGGTCAGATTTTGTGCCTGAAAATTTATTATTTGATGAGAGCTCCTCAGAAGTTCAGCCTGCCTTCACTATTGACGAAAATCCTGAGTGTGTGGACTACCTTTTGGCCTTCCTAGATGACGAAGTCATGCAGTACATATGTGATGAGACCAACAGGTATGAATCACAACGTGCTGCAAGTGGTACAGGTGCAGCCAAGATGCAACAGTGGTCCATGCTGGGAGTGCAGGAGCTGTATGTGTTCTTTGCCCTCATGCTTCTCATGCCACACTCCAAGAAGCATGAGTTGGAGGAATACTGGTCCATGGACCCCTTACTACCCTCACCCACCTTCAATAAGTACATGGCCAGAGATCACTTCCGGAACATCATGGGAAACCTGCACTTTGCCAACAACGATGTACCTTCCCAAACCGACCCACTCTGGAAGATCCGGGAGATTCTGAGCAGAATGAAGGATAAGTTTATGTCATTCTTCCACCCCTTTCAGAAGGTTGTCATTGACGAATCCTTGGTTTTGTTCACAGGACGTCTTCGGTTTGTTCAGTACATTCCAAGCAAACGCCATCGCTTTGGAATTAAGTTCTTTGTACTGTGCGACTGTAAGACGGGGTACATCCTTGACTTCGTCATATATTCAGCCAGCACTGTCGATCTGGATAAAACACACCCCCTTGGCTTCTCAGGCTGTGTAGTGAAAGTGCTCCTAGAAAAGTATTTTGGTGAGAATCTTGTGCTGTATACAGACAACTACTATACAGCACTGAAACTTGCCAAATACCTTTCTGAGCACGGCATTGGCTCCTGCGGCACTGTGAAAAGTAATCGTGCCCACTTCCCCAAATTCCTAGAGGCAGGAACCTCGCAGCGAGGAGACATGCACCTACGCAAGTCTGAGAAGATGCTGGCAATACGGTGGCATGACAAGAGGGTCGTGCACATGCTCACCACCGTACATAAGGGGGAGATGACAGACAGTGGGAAGGTCGACCGTAGGACAGGCGAACCTCTGATGAAACCTGATGCTGTGTTGGGCTATAATATCAACCTGCGGCTGGTGGACAAGTCCGACATGATGATTGGTGAGATCGACTGCCTCAGGAAGAATACTAGGTGGTACAGGAAAGTTTTCCTGCATCTCATAGATATGACGATGCTGAACGCCTTCATCCTGTACAAGATGAAGGTCAAGGCACCCAAGTCCTTCTCCCTGAGGTTGTTCGCCAGGACTTGTGTTACTGGATGGCGCCTTGGAGTTGCTGGAAAGATATGGTAGGGTGACAGCAGCAACTCCAAGGCGCCATCCAGTAACACTTCCCGACCGACTTGAGCAGAGGGCGTATATGGATCGGCACAGACTTGAGCTTATGCCTGCCACAGGGAAAAGGAAGGCTGTGATTCGCAGGTGTCAGGTATGTGCACATACCACCCGCCGCACACCTGAGCACAAACGCACCTCTTGGCAGTGCACTGAGTGCCAGGTTCCCCTCTGTGTTACCTGCTTCTTCGATTACCACAGCCAGAAGCAGTTCTAACAGTGCAAGTGTGAAAGCAGAATAATTTGGAAATAATGTGTAAATAATGTGTAAATAGCAGGTGAAAGCAATGGATGTTCAGTACATATGATTGAACAGTGTATTACAGTTTTATCTAACTGAAAGTGACAGTGAATAACATAGTGTAAGTAAAATAGAAGGGTAAATATTGAAAATAGAATAGAAAATGTAAATAGTAATGTAAGTAATTAGTAATATAAGAATATGAGTACAAATAATTTATGTTATAACAGTGAAAGTGAATCCGTGGCTCTCTACGTATTTTACTGAATGAAAAATTGAATGACTTCAGTGACAATAAACTAATACGACTGAAGGAAACTTATGGAGAAAGACTCCAGATATATATAAGTGTGATATAGTAATAGAAATATAAAGTTTGAGCGGTTTTATGAATAATAAATGACAGCGTACCAAGAGCGAACTAGCGCAAGTGCGACGATCAGACGCGCTCGTAATTTCCATTGCTTTCACAGTGTTTTTTTTTTTTTTTTTGGAGTATGGATCCCAAACTACTTGAAAATCATAGAGTAGTGTTTATAGTGTTTATATCTGGCTGTGGGAATCATATTACGGGTTGTCGGGAAGTGTAAAGTGGAGACTTCGTTACACAACTTCAGAGGTCTCCACAAGTCCTACGGTAACTGACGAAGGCTCAACAAACATTCCAGGAGAAAGCTGAAGGTATGTACCATAAGCATATTTAATTTTAATATTCTAGGACTAATAACTGATTTTTGGCAAATATTTTTTGAGAGTCTGTCGGAGCCCGAATAACCCCGCGGGACACGCAAAACATTGGTAAACATGCCCACGGTGTAGGGGTTAAGGGGGAGGTAATTGGGGGGTATATCACTTGTGATTCGCTTCAGCAAGGACAACACAAGGGGTGGAAGGGAGAGAGGGGGGCACTGGTGCTGTCTGTCCATATGTAACACTGGGGGGGGGGGGATAGTCACACTTGGGGCAATCCGTGGCCTGGCGCCACGCACTCTGCGCGTAAGGTTATTGGTACGGGAGTTCACAATTCCACATGGGGAGATAACACTGGGGAAGCCTGGGGGGGGGTGCACTGAGGGTGAGGAAGAAAATGGGTTGGTCCACTGGGGTAGGGGCTCACGGACACTAGGGGAAAAACAACCTCAGAGTTTCTTACTCACGGCACTGGCGGAGAGGAGGGCTCAGGTCATGGGAAGCAGGAGGCCCTACACCGGGAACTGCAGGTGGTGGCCGGGCATTGGGGACAGGCCGTCCGGAGTGTAGTCCAGTGGTAGATCACCTGTGGGATTGCCACTAGTTCCATAGGAGTTGGTGGGTGGCGTGGTGGGCGGCCCTCTTTCCGTAGAGGCTCTGGGGGATGTGGGGCTCTCTTGGCTAAGGCTGAAAAGGGCCAGGAGGCGCGCTGCACGGCGCTGGACCTTAGTCGTTGTCGGGGTCCTGAGGGCAGACATGGGGAGGCCCGGGTCGAGGGTCAGCTGCGGTGTGGGCGGCGCCTTGGCTGTGCTGCAATCTCGTCCAGCAGGAGCGGCCATCAGGGAAGAACTGTGGCCACCTGCTCTGGGGAAGGTTTGGCAGCTACAGCAGGCATCGGGGGAGGCCCACTGACTCTGAGGGCCGCCGCCTCATCTGCGGGAGGAGGCTGTCAGCAATGGACTGTGGCCTAGCACTCCGGCGGAGTCCGGCAGTGCCTGTGGAGTACGGGGCTGCAGGGACATGACACCTGGCCTCGGGGACATCTCACCCGGTCTGGTCTCTGGCGGGGCACCTGCAGGGGAGCAGATCCCACCCATTTGGGGAGAGAGGTGGGGAGAGGGGGGCCTCCCTCTGCCACAGGAGGGGTGGGCAGAGCAAGAGGACTACCCTCTGTAGGAGCCCTGAGACTTGCGGAGGGAGAGCAGCTGAGGGCCTGCTCTACTACTTGGCGGGCCTGACAAGCTCTGCCGAAACTCCAGTCCGGGGTGTGCATGGGAGGTCCGGGGGACACTCCCTCCACCAGGCAGTCCCGTTGGGCACTGCCTGCACTCCTACTGGGGACAGGGGTGGAGGGGGAGTCTGAGGGGACTTCTCCAGGGACCACAGACCCTGGTGACTGGAAGAAGGCACCCGGTGGGCACTCCTGGCAACAGCCACAGCTCCAGTGGAGACTGCTCTTCCACTGTAGGGACTGGGACGCCTGTTCCGGGGACGTCAGGAGGAGGAGGCCAGGTGGGCACTCCTGGCCTAAGCCACAGCTCCAGTGGAGTCTGTGTTTCGTCCGTTGGGGTTGGGGCAGCCTTGGGGGATGACCGGTGGTCAGTCCCGAGTGGTATCTCTGGTGGAGTCTACCCCAGGGCCCGCCTCCCTCCTGGGGAGAACTGGCGAAGGTCGTCTGGTAGACGTGCCGACGTGCCAGCTCCCGAAGGTGGGTGATAGAGGGTGGAGAACTGGTGGTCACTCCACCCACAGTACATCCGGTGGGTTCTACTGTGCCACTGCACTCTTGGGATGTAACAAACCTCGAGTCTCCTCCTGAGTCCTCTTTCTTGGTGGAGGCTGATCCGGTGGACTCAGCGTCCGAGGGTTTGGGATCTTGCCACTGCAAGTCCTACCCCGATTCTGGTGAGTGTTCCCTCTGTTGAGGTGTAGTGCAGTTTTACTGTACACTGCCAGGTGGTCTGGCTGCAGGGAAGAAGGGCGTCAGGTCACGAGAGAATGTCGTTCCTGCCTGGACAGCGCATCAGGGAAAACAACCTCTCCGTCATCTCCTTACGGGGTGGGTGTCACCCCTTGTACTTTCCTCCTGGGGTGGATGTGTCGGGTTCACCCTGCCACGCGGGTATTTCGCATTAGAATTGCAATTGTCTATCGACCAGGTCATGCAGGCACAGATAGAGGTTTTATGGAGGAGTTTGGGCAGTTTCTTGAAGTGTTTTCTCTTAACACTGGTGGACTTCTTGTTTGTGGTGATTTCAGTTATTGGGTTGACAGTCCGCAGTCAAAACCATTTTCTTCTGAATTCCTTGAGCTGATCACCCAGAATAATTTCTTCAATCATGTGAGTGATCAGCTCATGTCTCGGGACATGCCCTTGACTTGATTTTGTCCCCTGTTGGTTGCAGGCGTGTGTCGGATGTGGAGGTAGCCTTAGTTAACTCCCTCATCTCTGATCATGCTCTGCTCACTATTACTTTTGATATCCCGAAATCCCCTTCCTATAAAAAGGTCATCAGGTTCAGAAATTACAGAAACGTTGACCGCCATTTGATGTGTCATAAATTGATCAGCGTTTAAATTGCACTGATTCTTCAGATCTTTCTTCTGATGATTTGGTTGATTTATATAACAATAAGCTTGAGTTAATTTTTGACCATTATTGTCCTGAGGTAGTAAAAATAATCATTGTACGTGATAATTCTCCGTGGTATGGTCCGTCATTTAATTCTTTGCGTAGACAACGGGGAAAGGAAGAGCGTGAGTGGTGCTAGCAATGTGAGAAGAGCGGTTGTTCACACTGTAAAAGCCCAGAGGGCAAGGTATTATCAAAATAAAGTTGATTCATGTGGTGGTGATTAAAAAAATGCAGTTGTGAAATGTTATGCAATGTATTCTGCACCCGACTCCTCGGGTTCGGATACGGTGCGGGCCTTGGGTTCTTTGTTCTTGACCAGGCCAGAGTATGCAGACAAGGAGGTGAGGCTCAAATACAAACTGATCAAGTGTGCACGTGTATTAAACAATGAACAGAGTATAAAAACACAGACAACGATACACACGGCAGTACATGACCAATTCTACACAGTACAAATATATTAAACAATACAGAGCAATATGAGTCACACTTACATTAACTATACACCACAATACAATACACAGAGGGCACTTATAGGCCGCTAGGTAGGTCTCCTTGGAACACCCGTAGGGATGGGAGCGCAATAGGGCCTTCGGCATAGTCTATCTCATTATGAATATATACTCGTGACATGGATGGGAATATTACCTCACTTCACAGTACACTCGCGTGACATGAAAGCAACAGGGTATCTCTCATAGTATGCCCGCATGACATGAACGGGATATACGTTACTTTACGATGTACTCGCGTGACATGAACGCAACGTTATATCACTCACGTGACATAGACGGGATATCTGCTGCCTTATAAGTCACTCGCGAGACATGTGTGGGAGGGTATATCACTCATAATACACTCTCGTGACACGGACGGGAGATGGCACTATTTCACAGTACACTCACGTGATATGAACGCATCAGAACATTACTCCCAGTACACTCACGTAACATAAATGGGGTATAACCATGGAATATGGTATATTACACACAAGAGCCCAGGAGGTAGGGACACAACACTTGTACATCAACTGAGTTAATTGTGTATTGCACGGGGGGGGGGGAACACAAGTGGGATGGCTGGGACTGGTTTCACTGTACCAATGACAGTACTCAACGTAGACTCTCCCCTGGGGTCACGATTTAGCACACACTGGGGCCTGGATATCACTTAGGGTAACGCGGGGGGGGTGGAGGAAACACTTTTCAGTTTTACTCACGGGTACAGGTGGGCGGTGAGTGGCGCTAGGGGCGTGCCTGGGCCCACTACACTGGCAGCTGCAGGTGGCGGCCGGGAGTAGGGGGAGGGCCGTCAGAGATGTGTTCCTGATGGGAGTCACTGTCGGCATCGCCTGGAGCCTGGCTGGAGCTGAAGGGCGGAGTGGTGGGCAGCCCTTTCCTTGTGGGGGCACTGGGAGAGTTGTGGCCCTTGGGACTAGGGCTGAACAGGACCAGGAGGTACTCATCACAGCACCTGTCCTTAGTTGTGGTGGGCGTCATAGGGGTGGACGTGACCTGGTTCGGGCCAAGAATCGGCCACGGGACTATCATTGCCTCCCAGGAGCCGTGGTCTCACCTAGGGGAGGCGGCCGTCAGGGGATGACTGCAGCCATCTGCACTGGAGGGAGTCTGGCAGCTGCTGTGGGTGTTAGGGGCGGCTCACTGGTGCCTAGGATTGTGGTCTCGCCTAGGGGAGGAGGCCGTCAGGGGTGGTCTGTGGCCACTCACTCTGGGGGAGTCCATCAGTGGCTGCAGGTGACAAGGGTGGTGCCGCAACGACAAGATGCCTGGCCATGGAGTGGTCTTGCCCTGTCTGGTCTGTGGCAGGGTACCTGTGGGGGAGCAGTCTCCACTCTCCATACAGGAGGGGAGGTAAGATGGGCACCTCACTCTGCCACAGGATGGGCAGGCTAAGCTAGAGGCATTGCCCTCGAAGGGAACCTCCGGAGTCACGGAGGAGGAACGACCGGTGGTCTGTTCCCCTGCTTTGCGGGCCTGATGGTCTCTGCCGGAACTCCGTGCCGGGGCACGAGAAGGAGGTCCAGAGGACGCCCCTTCGGCCAGGCAGATCTGGTGGATACTGCCTAGGCTTCCACCTGGGGTAGCAGCTGAAGGAGGTCCGGTGGACGCTCCTTCAGGAGACCACTCGTCCCGAGGATGACAGGAGGGGGAGGCCTGTGGGGTCTCCTGGCAGGTGCTGCAGGTCTGGTGGACACTACCCTCCTGCCGTCGGGGAATTGTGCAGCTGGGGGATGACTGGTGGTCTGCTCCCTGGAGGTATATCCTGTGGATACTACCACTGGGCCCGCCGCCCTCCTGGGGAGTACCAGCGAAGGTCATCTGAGAGATGTGCCGACGTGCTGGCTCCTGGAGGTGGGTGGCAGAAGGAGGAGAACCTGTGGTCACCCCTACTACAGAAGATCAGGTGGATACTACTGTGCTGCTGGTCCCCTAGGGTAAAGTAGGACTTAGAGCTCTGGTGGAGTCCCTTCCTCTTTTAGAGGCAGATCTGTTGGACACTGCGTCCGAGGGCCTAATGGGACTTGGCTACTGCAAGTCTCTCCCTGATTCTGGCACGTGCTTGCTTCGTCGGAGTGTAATGCACTCACACTGAATATTGCCTGATTGTCTGGCTGCGTGGAAGAAGGGGATTGGGTCACTGGGGATGTGTGTCTTTTCCGCTTGGAGCGCGGAAATACCTTCCCATTGTCTCCTTGTGGGGTGGGGGTTACTTCCCTATGCCCTCCTCTTGGGGTGGTGGTGTCAGGCTCGCTCTGCCGGGCGGATATTTCTTGAAAAATTTGGTTGGTCAGAGGGATGTAACTGATCAACCAACTTCTGTATCTGATGCCTAATTGGTTTCTGATTTTCTTCATTTTTTACAACTAAGATATCTCGCATAGGAAACTATTTAGACAACAGTTCTTCAGTGAAAAGTACTCAGTTGACTTCCAAACATGGTGCATAGGGGGTCATTTGCTTTCAACATTTCATCCACTGAATGTAAATAAAATCAAATGTTACATCAGCGAACTCAACAATACATTTTGCCCACTCGATCCGTGTAACTTGTCACAACTGCCTAATGTGTACGAGCACGCACCAGACTTTATCTGCAACATAATAAATAGATGCTTCTTAGAAAGTAATTTTATGCAGTCTGAGAAACGTGCCTTGCTTAGGCCCATAATCAAGAAACCTGGCCCTGATGTCGAAAGCATGACAAATTATGAGAGCATGACAAATTATCGCCCTGTCTCTAACCTGTCTTTCTTATCCCAATTAATTGAGTGGGCCATACTTGATCAACTCTTACCACAACTGGAACATAAGAGTTGATCCTGTTGTTCAGTCACCATAAAGAGTATTTCAGTGACTTGGTGGCAAACACCAGTGGTGGGATGTCCTCTCCTAGTTCTGTTGGATCTGTCTGCAGCTTTTGATACAGTAGATCATAAGCTACTGTTGGATGATCTGTATTTTTATGGCGTTCGTGATAGTGCTCTTTTGCTCCTTAATATGTTCCTTGTAATTTACCTTTGAATTAAACACCCAGATTTCGAACAGAACTGACTGGATGAAGCTGTGACACACCAATGTTCAAAGCCAGGGCATTATCAGTGTCGTCACCCCTTCTGTTTCTGCCGATGATGATGACCTCAGTTTTACCAACATTCAGCTAAAATTTCCTCCTTGCCATCCAAATTTTAATATCAGACAACAATGATTCAAGCTTAGTCTTAGTATCATTGATATCTGACATCTTAACCTAGAGCTGGGTGTCGTCAGCATAAAAATGATAGGACACGTCGTGAGAATCGAGTAAAGACGATAAACTACCAGTGCAGGTAGTAAATAGAATTGGACCCAAAACTGATCCTTGGGGGACTCTGAACAGAAGGCGAGCAGAATCAGAGCTAGCGTAGTCAACAACCACTCTCTGAGAGCTGTCCGACAGATAAGACTTGAATTGTCAGAGGGTGTAACTTGCATATCAGAAATCTGTACTCTGTGAGAAAATTCCTGAATAGATGTTGCCTCTTAACATTGGTCCATGCAGTGGTCTTGTCTCGTGCTGATTATTGTAATTCACTGTGGATTGGTCTTCCAAATAATATACTAACAAAAGTTCAGTCTGTGTTGAACAAGGCAGCACGGGTTATTTTTGGTCTCCCCCCAGGAACCTCGGCTACACCGTTCCTGATTGAGCTGCATTGGTTACCAGTAAAGGTTAGAACTGAATTTAAATTGTGTCTTATTACATTCAAGGTTCTTAAGTTTGGTGAACCGAAGTATCTTGCTGGATTGCTAAAACTCCCATCGGCACGCCCATGTGTGATGTTAGGCAGTGAAGATGATTCATTGCGTCTTGACGAGCCTGGAGCCATTCACCAGTCATCTTTCTCTGATCGTTCTTTTGTGTATAGGCTAGAGCCCCTAGATCATATAATAGATTGTCATTGTCCATGAGACAACTCTCTTCTGTTGAGTCCTCTAAGAGACAGCTGAAAGCCTTTCTGTTTTCAGAATGCTGTGACCTGGAGAGAGGTTCTATTACGGATGATTATAGGGTTTAATTGAAATATTCACCTGGCAGAGCGATCCCAACACCACCACCCCAGGAGGAGGACATGGGGAGATAGCCCCCATCCCAAGAGGAGGCAATGGGGAGGTACACCCACGTTCCGCACCACAGCGACATGCATCCTCCATGACCCAATGCCCCTCTTCCATGCAGCCGGACCAACAGGCACTACTCAGATTGAGAGCGTTACTCTCTGACGGAGAGAGCACTCACCAGAATCGGGGTGAGACTTGCACTAGCAAAGTCCCAAGTAGGCCCTCGGACATAGAGTCCACTGAACCTGCCTCTAAGGGAGGATGAGCTGCAATTAGAGCTCATACCCCCACTACATCCCAGGGGAGCAGCAGCACAGAAGTATCCTCCGGATCTACTGTAGGAGGGTTTCCACCGGATCTTCTCCTTCTGCCACCCACCTCTAGGAGCCAGTGTGTCTGACCATCTCGCTGACGACCTTCGTTTGTGCTCCCCAGGAGGGCGGCGGGTCCCATGGTGGTACCCACCGGAAGTGCCACAGGGGGAGAAACCACAGGTCGTCCCCCAGCTGCACTATCCCCCGACGGGAGGAGGGCAGCAGAGTCCACTAGACCTGCAGCACAAGCCAGAAGACCCTATGGGACTTCTCCTCCAGCCGTCCCTGGGACGAGTGGTCCCCTGGCAGTGTCCACCGGATCTGCCAGCTGGAAGGAGTATCCACCGGATCTCCCTCGACCACCACCCCAGGAGGGAGCCTAGGCAGTGTCCTCTGGACCTGCCCAGCCGAGGGAGTGTCTTCCGGACCTCCTTCTTATGCCCCGGCACAGAGTTTCAGCAGGGACCACCAGGCCCACCAGGCTGGGGAACAGGCCACTGGTCATTCCCCCTCTGTGACCCCTGAGGCTCCCTATGAGGGCGACTCCTCTCACTCAGCCCACCCCTCCTGTGGCCAAGTGAGGTGCCCCTCCTGCCTCCCCACCTTGATGGAGATGGAGACTGCTCCCCCACAGGACCCCTGCCAGAGAGTACCTGGGACGAGACTACTCTGAGGCCAGGTGTCCTGTCGCTGTGGCACAGCTCCCGACGCCTGCAGCTGCTAACGGACTCGCCCAGAGCGAGCAGCTGCAGTCCACCCTTGATGGCCTCTTCCTCCAGGCAAGACCGCAGCCTCCAGGCGACAGTGAGCCGCCCCTGATGCCCCCAACAGCTGCCAGACTCCCCCAGTATAGGTGGCCGCAGCCAACCCCCGATGGCCGCCTTCTTCAGGTGAGACTGCAGCCCCAGGGAAGTGATGAGTGCCCTGTGGCCGATCCTCGGCTTTGACCAGCCCAGGTCTGCCCCCAGGACTCCCACCATTATGAAGGGCAGGTGCTGTGCTGAGCGCCTCTTATCCCTATTTGGCCCTAGCCCAGAGGGCCACCATACTCCCAAGGCCCCCACTAGGAAAGGGCTGCCCATCAATCTGCCCTTCAGCTCAACCCGGACCCAAACTATGCCGCCAGAGACTCGCACCGGAAGCACACCCCAGATGGCCCTCCTCTCACACCTGGCTGCCACTTACTGCTGCCTGTGTAGTGGCCATAGGCATGCCCCTCGCGCCCACCGACGACCAGCTATACCGTGAGTTGTAGTGCCACAGACTTTGTGTTTATACCCCTCCCTCATACCTAACGTACTGCACTCCTATGTACGCCCTATACTTGTACCAACCCCCCTCCCCCTTGTGTTAGTGTACGCCCTTGTGAGAAGTTCCCCTGTTGCTCCAAGTGACAGCCCCTTCTTTTACTTCTCTGTGCGACACCCTGATACTCCCCCGTGTGCTCTAGACCCTACTAGTGGTAATAAACTGTGATTCAGTGTAAAGGGGCTACCCAGCCTTGTCCCCGTCACATACTGTAGCAGTATACCTCAGTGTAGTGAAACCATTCCTGGGCTGTCAAGCGTGTTGTTCCCTCCCCCGTGCAATACATACCTGACCTGACTCTACTGTATATCCCAGTCTAGTGTCTAAGTATTGTGTTTATACCACATAGGCGTATTGTGTAGTGATATACCGTGCCTGTTGTCATATCACGTCCATGTTATGCGCGTGTGGTGTATAGTGATATATCGTATCCCACGAGGTATTGCGTTCATGTCACACGTGTATACTTCTACTGTGATATATTGTCTTAGGCTATATTGTGTTCATACCCCTATGTGTATTATATTGAGATATATCTAGTGTTTTCCATAGTGTGTTCAGGCTCCCCTGTCTGTATTATATCGAGATACATTTAGTGTACTTGTGCTATATATTGTACTGTGTCATCTAGTGTACTTGTATGTTATATAGGGTTGCCCATGTACTTGTGTGTGAATTGTTGTACTCTGTTTGGTTATATACGTGTAAATCTGGTTAGCCGGTGTTTGAGCCCTATCCCCTTGTCTGTATACTCTGGCCCGCTCAAGAATAAAGAACCCAAGGCCCGCACAGTATCTGAACCCAAGAAGTGGGGCGCAGAATACGCTGCATAACATAAATCTTACTCATATTATGCTTTCCAGTGTTTGTACATTATTTTTTTGCCCTCAGTTTTAAGATGTCCAGGCAAATTTACTGCTTTTAGTAATTTTCACTTATCAATTCGTTAAAGATAATGCATGTTCTGCAAAGGACTGAGGTTGATATCAGCGAAATGTTATTTGCTTAATAAATGAAAATAATAGTATAGTATTAAATAAATAAAATAAAATAAATATAAATAATAGATAATAATAGGCCTATATACATGGCATTTAATTTTTTTTTTTTTTTTCAGAGGCACGAGGGTCAGGAGCCGCAGCCAACAGCAGCTGGCGAGGATGTTGCTGCTGCAGTAGAGGATGGCCCTCCTCCAAGACCATCCCAGCCTTCCTCAGGCAGTACCACGGAGACAAAGCCTGGCACTGATGTCACTGGTGCCTCCGTCAGGCACAGGAAAACTGGACGCGGACAGGGAACTGCTGAACTGCTGGAGAAGGTAAAAAAAAAAAAAAATTATTTTAGTTAGTTAATTTAAAGCACTGTTTGATTTAAGAGCTAGAAATACTACAGCTTATAACAAAGCCCTCTGGCTTGACAATTAACTTTCCATATACTTCTCTCTCTCTCTCTCTCTCTCTCTCTCTCTTTCTCTGTGATTGACTTTGCACAACGTCAAACCTCACTAATTGTTTTTTTTTTTTTTTTTTTTTTCGGAACAGATTAGGAAAAGTCAGCAGGAAAACACGGAACTGACCAACAAGTGGCTGTCGCTCTTTGATGCCCAGTCCTCCTACTCCCAGGTGGTGAAGCAGTTTCGCCAGTGGCTGGTTACAGTAGGGGAGCAATTCGATCAGAGGACCGCGGATCCAATCCCACAGTCTCACCCACAGCATCACCCACTGCCTCCTCAATAGCCATTGCAACAGCCACACTCATCCCGCTTCGTCAATCCGCCTCCACCAGAAAATGTCCCTGGCACCTCCCACCGACAACCACGGTGGCAACCCCCAGCAACGCCACGCACGAAACATCTGAGCCTCCAGCACTCCAACCTACGGTCGTCCTGAGGCCTATCCTGCCCAGAAGTCCCCAGTGCGCCCCTCAGCATCACACTACAATCCAGACTGGTCCATCAGATGCCTGGACAGGATACTCGGGGATTGCCACAAGGAAGTGGGGGGTGAGGACCTACACACCCCACGATAATTACAAAACACACACACAACAACACAAGCAAAAACACAAGACAAACAAACAACAACTGCCTACATTAAACATTATTCACTTACACCATATATCTACTGCACTATGTTTTCCTTGTATGATTAATAATAAAAGTTTTTTTGTGAAATCAATTTTGTCTACTCTTAACCAATTGCATGCATTAATTTTATGGTAAATTTAATCATGAGACACATTTTACATGAACAAGTTGCAATGTTCAAATAAAATAGAACAATAATTAAACAAAATAAACTAAATAAAATAAAATACAGTACAGTAAATTAATAAAAATGATTAACATAGTAATATAGCATAACAAATATTATACATTAACTAAAAAAAAAAAATGGTGAACAAAGATATGTCTCCTGTTGTAAGATGAAAGATTACAAGATTTAAAGAATAACGATAAAAATATTAAAGATTAAAAGAGTACACGATACAAGATCGTAAGATTAAGGATAATATATACAGTAAAAGCTCGATTAACTGGAATGCATGGGGATTCTTCCATTCCGGATATGGAATTTTCTGGATAATCGAATGTTACTCTTAGAAATTTTCTGGGAGGTCAAACAAATGAAATAGTACCAAACTTGAGACTTTATTTCATAAAGTACATTATTCAGTATTAGATACAGTACAGGTAAGATACAGTACAGGTACACTCTCGCTCACTAATATCTGCCCTGGGGTGTTCCCTTCCTACCTCAGAATACCCAGGGAAGATGGGAGGTGGGGGGGACGAAACGAGCTCCACCCGCCACTATCCCAGCTCCCGACAATCCCCCCTACCCCTACCCAACCCCCCCCTCGTCATTCTTAACTAGCAGTTACATCTCAAGCTGATTTCATGCTTAACACTCTTGGTCCCACTACTAATACAAACAAAGAATATTAGGATATGTTAAAAGAATATAACTATCAACATGTTGCAGCGAGAAATTAATGCATTATGACATTGACAGTAAAACAAAAACGTCAACAACGGCCACCTCAGGCTTCCTGTGTTGGGTGTACTGCTTTGCAAACACACACACACACACACACACACACACACACACACACACTCAAAAACACAGACATAAACACACCCAAACATGTAGGCACAGACACGGACGCACGCAAACACCCAACGCATGAGGCCTGGGATGGCCGTTGTTAACGTTTTTGTTTTGTCAACGTTATAATGCATTAATTTCTTGCTGCAGCACATTCATAGCTGTATTATATACTTTTTACATATTTTAGTGTTTTATATTTGTGTATTAGTAATATGACTATGAGCGTGAAGTATGAGGTTAGCTTGAGATGTAACTGCCAGTTAAGAATGACGAGTGGGGGCCTGGGAGGGGTAGGGATATGGGGGAGGGTTGGGAGCTGGGGTAGAGGCGGGTGGAGCTCGTTTCTTCCCCCTCCCGTCTTCCCTGGGTATATGGGGTTACGAAGGGGGCATCCCTGAGCAGAAATTAGTGATCGTGAGTGTACACTACAATACACACAACGAGACCGGTATCTGAAATATTTTCAACCCCATGCTGGATCGAATTTGCGCTCCGGTTATACGGATGTGCCAATGCATCGGATGGCGGTTAATCGAGCTTTTATTGTAATATATAAATGTACATAAAGAATTCGCGGGTACTTACCACTCACAGTTAGCCCTCCTGCCACGGCAAATGGTTCTCAAGCCTGCTGTAGAAGTCCTTGAGGTACTCCCTTACCACCTTGGTTGATCCTGGTATTATCTTACGACCTCAAGGCTGCAAGCCTTCCAGCCTCATGTTGCTCCTCCACCCGCCCTGGGTAATCTCCATCGTCATTGGGTTCTTGTGGTTTAAAAACTTCGTAACTTCTTGTAGTGTGTTTTATAGATCAGTTATGCATAAGTTATACTCTTGGACGAGAGGTAGTTATACGTGAGTAGGCTTGTAAGTAGATAATCTTAGTTCCCTTTGTCATGCAATGACAGGAGAGGTAAAGATTAGTATGGGACCATTTATAATTTTGTCTTGAAATTATTAACTAAAGTCTCTCACACACGAGTGAAGTACAGAGTCCCGCTGTTACCTCCCAGATTGTCTCGTTAGACTCCTTTTCTCTCTCCCTCTCTCATACAACCTCTCGGTTCTATAGCTAGCCCCCTTCTGACTCTCTAATCCTTCCTGACTTCTCTAGGAGGGCTAGTGTCACGTGTACTGGACACATGTTCAAATATTCGAGAAGCCCATGTGTCTGTGTGTATGTAGCATTTCTGGTGACACAGTGCACATCTGGCATTCCTTACAGACATGCAAACACATTTCCTTTCCCACTGAAATCGTAAACACATTTCCTTTCCCACTGAAATCGCAAACACATTTCCTTTCCCACTGAAATCGCAAACACATTTCCTTTCCCACTGAAATAGCAAACACATTTCCTTTCCCACCTAGCTTGACTACCTTTAAGACTACACATTTGTGTTCCTGTCTATTATGATTTGTATTATTATAATATGGAGTCCTGACATCGCTCGGTCACGCCAGCTGCCAATCCTCCGACAACATTTAACAGTGACACACTCAAATCTATTAAAACATAATACTGATTATAATATTGTATAGACATAATATTCATGATAACATTGTACTGACCTAATAATATTCTAGAAACATAGTACATTGTAAACATATTGTATACATAATGGAGCAAATGCTATGTAGTTAAACTGAGTATGGAATATTCTATAAATTAATGTAAAATGTGTATGTATAACGGACATACGCATATAATTGTGCAATGGTAATACTGCTAGGTCATTATGTTACATATGGACTTATCCTTTCAGTAATGCCTAATATTTCACCTAACTTGTATGATGATTCTGGTAATACAGAATTGTAGTAACACTGTATGAATTGTTATATAATTGTCTTGTTACATAATTGTATTTTTATTGTACATAATTGTAATTGTTACATATCGTTTGTAGTTACATAATAGTAGCAACTGTGACATAACTGCAGTAATGCAATTGTTTGTCATTACATAATTGTAGTAACTGCAGTAATACTGTAGTAACTACAGTCCTGACATCGCTAATCCAGTCATGCTGCGGTCACGTGCTCTTTGTTTCACTTTTAGGAGTTTATGCTGTGTTGTGGCATTTGTATTAACAGTTACACTTATTTTCGTTTGTTTGTTATGCGATCTTATTGTATTTTTTGTATGTATTGATTATCTATAGTTTGTTTTTCTTCGTTTGTCTATGCGTTTTAGGTGTTGTCCGAGGTTGCATAATTGCTGGCTAATCCTTGGAACCCCTTTTTAAGGCTTAGTTTATACTGCACAGATAATATTGAAAATGATGTCATATAACGCCATAATTTGTTATTTTATATTAAAAAATATATACACTATATACAACATTAACTACAGTATATACAGTACACTCACTTGTTCATTTGTACCTATCGTGGGCCATGTGTCAGCACTGTGTGGAATTCTTTGTCTTCACAATTGTGTGGAAAATGTTCATTCTTGCTAACGTCATTTGTATTGGCCATTTTTTTCTTTTCCTGGGTTTCCTTGCAATTTAGTCTGACTGGTTCCACTAGGTAGCTTAAATTAATAAATGCTTATTACAGTTCTTTTAATCGCTTACTGACTAACTTTGATTGTATATTTTAATTATAATTTTGTAGATGTAATAATGTGTAGTTGTACGTATGAAACAATTATGTATGTATAAATGGTAACAATCGTTGGGAATAAATGAATGCTAACAAGTAGGCCTATTTAGTGATTGAATTATGCAGACAACTGAAGTAGGTATGTGTACCTAAGTTGTAACTATACAGCACGTTTTATATGTTTGTGGAGAAAGTTTTGTCTAGCACTGTGTCTGTCACTGTGTATTTTATAAATGAAGTAACTATGTAACTAACTTATTTTTACAGTGGTAGGAATGGTGTTAGTGATGGTGCAGGTGGTGAGTTGATTGTCCTGTTGTGGTGTCCTCAGCTTCTCAGCAAAACGCTAGCAACATCGACTTCTCACACTCTGGTAGCTGTGGTGAGTAAATGAGTAGCGATGAGTAACTTGAGTGAAGAAGGATAAGTAAGATGAGTTGTGAATGTGGGCTTCGGTATTTGCCGCAGTCGTCTTGACCTCTTCACTCCTGCATCAACGTGGTGATGTTGGTGGAGGTAAGGGGCGGTTGGAGAGAGAGGTGGGGGTTTGTTTCTGTGTTATTGCTCTTCGTTTGTTTGTTTTGTTTTATTTTCTCAATGTCTTCTCGGTCCTTTCTTATTGTGATTTACTCGTTGTGGGATGAAGGCTGCTGCTACTTGTAGGTGCGTGCAGAAGAATATAGAGATGTCTCGTAGACTTGATACTTGTAGTTAATCATAGAGCTTGTCAGGACTGCAGTTACTACAATATTACTGCAATTACTACAATTATGTAATGACAAACGTTTCCATTACTGCAATTATGTTACAGTTGCTACAATTATGTAACTACAAACTACAGGTATATGTAACAATTATAAGACAATTATGTACAATACAATTATTATGTAACAATACAGTTATGTAACAATTCATACAATGTTATTACAATTCTGTATTACTACAACGTTACTACAATGTTACTAAAGTTATGTTACAGTTGCTACAATTATGTAACTACAAACGAATTGTAACAATTACAATACAATTATGTACAATAAAAATACAATTATGCAACAATACAATTATGTAAAAATTCATACAATGTTACTACAATTCTGTATTACCAGAATCATCATATAAGTTAGGTATTAGGCATTACTAAAAGGATAATTCCATATGTAATATAATGACCTAGTAGTATTACCATTGCACAGTTATATGCGTATGGCCGTTATAGATACACATTTTACAATATGTTATTCAATGTTCCATACTCAGTTTAACTATATTGCATTTGCTCCATTATGTATACAATATGTTTACAATGTATTATGTTTCTAGAATATTATTAGGTCAGTACAACATTGTCATGAATATTATGTCTATACAATAGTATAATCAGCATTATGTATTAATAGATTAGAGTGTGTCACTGATAAATACTGTCGGAGGATCGCCGGCTGGCGTGACCGAGCGATGTCAGGACTCCATATTATAATAATACAAATCATAATAGACAGGAACACAAATGTCTAGTCTTAAAGGTAGTCAAGCTAGGTGGGAAAGGAATTGTGTTTGCGATTTCAGTGGGAAAGGAAATGTGTTTGTATTTCTGTAAAGGAATGCCAGATGTGCAGTGTCACTAGAAATGCTACATACACACAGACACATGGGCTTCTCGAATATTTGAACATGTGTCCAGTACACGTGACACAAGCCCTTCTAGAGAAGTCAGGAAAGATTAGATAGTCAGAAGGGGGCTAGCTATAGAACCGAGAGGTTGTATGAGAGAGGGAGAGAGAAAAGGAGTCTAACGAGACAATCTGGGAGGTAACAGCGGGACTCTGTACTTCACTCGTGTGTGAGAGACTTTAGTTCATCTTTTCAAAACAAATAAAATTATAAATAGTCCCATACTAATCTTTACCTCCCCTGTCATTGTATGACAAAGGGAACTAAGATTATCTACTTACAAACCTACTCACATATAACCACCTCTCGTCCAATAGTATAACTTAAGTATAACTGATCTACAAAACACACTACTAGAAGTTATATATTCTCTCCACAACCTTTCGGTCCTTCTGACTCTCTAATCCTTCTTGACTTCTCTAGGAGGGCTTGTGTCACGTGTACTGGACACATGTTTGAATGTTCGAGAAGCCCATGTGTCTGTGTGTATGTAGCGTTACAGAAATGCAAACACATTTCCTTTCCCACTGAAATCGCAAACATATTTCCTTTCCCACTGAAATCGCAAACATATTTCCTTTCCCACCTAGCTTGACTACCTTTAAGACTACACATTTGTGTTCCTATCTATTATGATTTGTACTATTATAACATGGAGTTCAGACACTGGTCCATAGCTGCAATGGCAAAGGAGGGATGCTTGAGTCTGAGTATGTTGTGGAGACAGCAGCAGGCCAGGACCACCTTCTCCACTGTCTTGGGACACAGGGCCATCGTGGTCAGGAGGCATCAGAGTCTGTGAGTAATATTGCAGGAATAATTAGCGCCAATTCAAAAACAAAACTACCAATTTTGCCCAGGATTACAGGAAAGCATTTACAATGCTGGGTGGTAACCTTACAACCAACCAACATGTGTTCCTTACATGACAGTAGGGGGGGTTGGCGGAGGGTTAGTGCCTCTCCCCGGAAAACAACTAACTAAAAATGTGAACAAGAAGCCTCGGACAAGGACTGACCAAAAGATGACGACTAAGGACCGAACAAACGACATGATAAGATGGCGACATGGAATGTAAGGGGTGCAAATAATGAGGTGAAAGAGAGAGATTGTCCAGGTGCTTGAGGGTGCGAAAGTGGATGTATGTGGATTAACTGGAACTAAATGGAGAGGAGAAAATGTGAGAGAATGGAAGTATGGATGAGGTGTGTATGCAGGAGTAGGTGAGAATGAGAGGGCAAAAGAAGGAGTATGTATTGTGAGTAACAGATGGAAGAATAATATAAGAGAGTATGGATCAGTTGGCTCAAGGATAGTATGGGTAAGACTGAAAGTTGGACTACACATGTGGGCGATTGTGTGCGTGTATGCACCAACACAAGATCGTGCAAGCAAAGTGAGAGAAGAGTTCTGGACAAATGTGGAAGTGTGCATGGAAAAGCTTGAAAGGAATGAGAAAGTGTTTTTGACTGGTGATATGAATGGTAAAGTAGGGAATGTGAAGGTGGATGGAATACAGTAGTTGGTGAGTGGGATATGCCTGCTAAGACAGATGAGAATGGCAGTGCTTTAGTCGACATTTCTGCCAAGAGGGGGTTGGTGATAGCCAATACCCTCTTTGGGCACAAAATGATCCACAGGTATGCATGGCAAGTGATGAGAAGGGTGGATGCTGAACTGAATCAAAGGAAGGCAGCGATTGATTATGTGTATGTGGATGATAGAATGTGAAGGTGTGTAATGGATGCAAAAACATATAGAGGCTGGGGAAGTGGACTTTCTGACCACCACTTGGTGGTGGTCAGAATCAAGGTCCATGTAAAATGGATAAATAGAAGGGAAGGACGGGAGGAAGGAGTAGATGTAAGGAGAGTGGAAAGGTTACAAGAGGATGAGAAAAAGGCAGAATATTAGAGAGAAGTGGAGGAATGATTGGGTAAATATGGACTGGAGCAGATGGGGGATGTGGAAGATGTGTGCAAGATATTCACAGAATATGTGCAGCATATGAGGTGATGTGTGGGGTGAAGAGAAGACAAAAAGGGGTGCAAGGAACAGCATGATGGAATGACGAGGTGAGACAGGCTGTGACACAAAAGAAGAAAGCATATAATGAATGGATGAGAAACAGGGGCGTGGAAGAGGTTGAGAAACGGGAGAGAGAGTTATATGTAGAAGGGAAGAGAGAGGTGAAAAGATTAGTAAGAGAAAGAAGAGAGTAGAAGATGAATTTGGAAGGAAGTTGAGTGTAAAGTGTAGGGAATGTAAGAAAATGTTCTGGAAAGAGGTAAAGAGAGTTTGACAGGGTGGCAATGAAGTTAGTCGGGGAGTGAAAGAAAAATGGTAGATTACTAGTGGAGAAGGGAGAAAAAGTGAGCAGATGGAGAGAACACTTTAAGGAATTGCTGAACATAGAGAATGAAAGTAATGCGAGTATAAGTAGCTGGGGAATGACTAGGAGAAGAAGGGAGGTGAGAAGACAGGAAGAAATCAGTAGGATGGAAGTTGTGGAAGCAATGAAGAAAGGCACAATGGGGAAAGTCCCAGGAATTGATAGTGTGGTGAAATGCTGAAGCATGAGGGAGAGATAGTAGTAGAATGGATGTGGAAGACGTCCAGATTGGCTTCGGAGGAAGGTAGAGTCCCGGAGGATTGGAAGTCAGGTATAATTATTCCCTTGTACAAAGGAAAAGGGGAAAAAGAAGTGTGTGGTAATCATAGGGGCATTTGTCTTGTTAGTGTATTAGACAGGATACTCACTGACAGAGTTAGAGAAATAACAGAGGAATTAGTTGGAGAAGAACAGGGAGGTTTTAGGAAGGGAAGAGGTTGTGGAGATCAGATATTCATTTTTAGATCTTTAGTGGAAAAGTTTCTAGAGAAGGGAAAGAAGTATGCGGCCTTCATGGATATGGAGAATGCATATGACAGGGTGGATAGGCAAGGATTGTGGAAAGTATTAAGAATACATGGAGTAAATAGGAAGTTGCTGAATGCTTTGAAGAGTATGTATGAGGGTTACAAGGCTGCAGTGCATGTGGATAGTGAACTGAGTGAATTTTTCTAACTGAAGGTTGGATTGAAACAGGGATGTGTCATGTCTCCGTGGTTGTTCAGTCTGTACATGGATGAGGTTATAAAAGAGATACAAGGCAGGGCAGTGGATGTTGGAGTGGCCCAAATGAGAGAGGGCAGTGTTTGGAAACTCCCTGTACCGTTGTTTGCAGACGATACTGTGTTGTTTAGTGAAGACGAAGGGGAGCTGCAAGACTTGGTGGATGAGTTTGGGACAGTGTGTAAGAAATGGAATCTAAAGGTGAATGTAGGGAAACGTAAGGTTATGGTCTTCGAGAGAAGTGAAGTCAGTGAGTGTACAGTGAGGTTGGACGAGGAGGAAATGGAAAATGTGAGTACGTTAAGTATTTGGGTAGTGTCATGAGTAAGGATGGAAGTTTGGAGGGTGAAGTGCTTGAAAGGGTACAACAAGGAAGAAAGGTTGTGGTTCCTTGAATGCAGTGATAAGAAACGGGGAAGTGAGCATGGAAGTGAAAAAGTTACTACGCGACAGTATTGTGATACCAACTCTAACATATGGAAGTGAAGCTTGGACCTTGTTGGAGAGACACAAGTCAAGAGTGAGAGCAGTGGGAATGAGTTATTTGAGAGGAGCATGTGGAGTCACATGGAGAGACAGACTGACGAATGAGGAAGTGAAGGAGCGCTGTGGTGTGGATGTGGATGTGATAGGAAGCGTTAGGAAAAACACAATGAGGTGGTTTGGCAATGTGGAGAGGATGGAGAGTGAGAGACTGACGAGAAGAGTGTATGTGAGTGAAGTGGAGGGGGAGAGAGGGAGGGGGAGGCCAAGGATGAGATGGAGGGATGGAGTGGAGAGGTATATGAGAGAGGGGTGTGTGTGCTGGGAGCAGGGCAGTGAAATGGTGCGGGACAGGGTGACGTGGAGGCTATTTGTTTGTGGTCACCCTGTATGGGATTAACGCGTCTGGCAATAGACAGATAGATTACAAATCAAGTTACGTGTAATTCAGATACACATTTTCGTATAATAATTGACAATACAATAGATAACTGGACAAATTAAAAGGTCAAGTACACATCTATTGGCCAGAATCCCGAGGGCATTCTCCACTACCCTCCTGGCCCTCAACAGATGGTAGTTGTTGTTCCTATCATTTGGATCAAGTCCTTGGTGGGGATACGGCTTCTGAAGTCACTCCCTCATAGGGAAGGCACCATCCCCACGATGAAATAGTGCACTGGCTGGCCGCCCCCAGGTAATGGCTCTCGTGAAGGTAGGCCAGCTGCATTGTCCTCGAGGGCAAGGTGGTGATAAGTCATTTGGAAGATCCCCACGTCAGATGCTGACCCGTTGGCACCCACGTTCACATACAAGAAGTTGTAGTCAGCGTCCACGAGTGCCAGGAGGACGATGGAGTGAAATCCCTTGTTGCTATAGTATAGGGATCCCCTATTTGGGGGTGCCTGAATGATGATGTGTTTGCTGTCCAAGGCAGTCAACGTGTGGTGGAAGTTCCACTTGTCATAGAAGCCCTCTGCTACCTTCTTCCAATCTTCTAGGGTCAATGGGCATACGATGACTTCCTCCATAAACTCCTGTATGATGGCCTCACATGTTTCTCAGACCAAAACAGAGAAGGTGTTGTGGGCCACCCTGAAGTTATGGGCCATGCTCTTCTAGGACTCCTCCGTGGCCAGGAAGTAGATGGTCATGCTCCAAGGGCTTACTCATGTTGGTCTCCTGCTTCTGGATCCTTGGTGTGAGGCGCTCGAGGATCTCCTTGAACAATGCCTCATCCATCCTCATGAATTCCTGTAGGCGGTCTGATCACAATTGATAAGGATCATAAGAAGGGCTTCGTAATGGCCATGTAAGGGGTCATTCAATGATCCACTCCTGTGCCCAACATGATCATGCTTTGCGCTGTTGCCTCCTCCTCTGTCGTCTCCTGAGTAATAGAAGGTGGTTCAAACTCAGCAGATTATTGTAAGATCTGATGCAGGTGTAGAGGGCTAAGGCCTTGGCAGCTTCGTTGTAGGTGAACTTGTTGACGATAAGCTCCACAGACTCCATGGCAGCTAGTACTGGTCGGCAAGGGGGGCAGGTGATCGAGTGGCAGGTAATCAAAGGGTGCCCCCAAATATATATATGCCACTATTGCAGTCGTATTGGATTTGTGGTTGGTTCCAATTATTTGTGTAATTCATGTGCGTTTTGTGTGCATCATTCAGCTTTCGTGTGCACTTCGTGTGGAAAACGACCAACTTCGGCCAATGTTCATCAATGTCTGCGTGAGGAATTTGTGCAAAATTCGTGCTGAATTCGTTTGTTATCGTATTTTGTTCTGACTACGTTCGTGTGATTATAACAGTTACCGTGTGGCAATTGTGTTGGGTTCATGGGCATTGTGTGGTGTTCGTGTTGGCGATTTTTTGTGGCCGGTTCGTTCAATGACTTGCAAGTTCCGAGAAATGTGTAAACCATCCCAATTCTTGCAGGTTCGTACTATCGTGTGACACGGGCTTTAGCAAAAGCCTCAACTGGAATTCAAGCATTTGGAAGTGTTTTCTTTCCATATCTCATCTTCTGTGACACTTCATTGCAGATGACCCCTGAGATTCTTAATGACGCCCAGGGGGATTCTTGCTGATCCCCAGGGGAGATTAATAATCTCAAAGGGGGGGAGGAGATATTTGGCGATGGAAGTGTCATAGAAGGAATATGTCAGCAAATGGCGAGATGTAAACAAGCTCCTCAAACTTAATATTTACCTGCTCTGTTAGCAAAAGACATTAACCTACTAGCCAGTCGTTTCGGCCACAGGAGTATAGTGCCAGGAGCGTTGTGTAGCCGGCATAAATTCGGAGTGGTTTGGTAACTTAAATATTTTAAAAAATACATCACTGAACAGAAGTTCCTGTGACTCTCGTAGTCAGCAGTAATAAAGCTCCATTTACTATTTACTGTACCATTTATGCAAGAAATATATTATGGTTACTGAAATGGGTCAATAAGTGTAAGCAAAAGAGGGAACGATGAATACTTTCGAAACCTCTGCCATGGCAGCCACCTTGTCTTGGTGCGGAAACTTCCTAGCAGGGTTTCCCATGCTGGACACTTTGCTAGTGAGGGCACAACCAAAAGCTGCCAACCCCCTGGGGATGGGGGCAGGGGAGACTACTTTCCCAGTATCCCTGCTTGTCGTAAGTGGTAACTGTAAGGGACCCTTTTGAATCTCATCTTTTTTCTCTTACTGTCCTTTTCTGTTCTACCTATTTTGTTGATATTTCTGCGTTTCTTCCAGCCTTTATTTTCCCTCTACTCCTGTTAGGTTAGACGTTTGATTCCATGACATGAATATTTTAAGGACTTTCGACTGACACTGAACCTTTCTCTCTTAAGCCCCGGTCACACACAAGCGACTCAAGGTCAGACCACCGCGAGAGTCACGGTCGTAACGCATTTTTTCATTGTCCGTTGATTCGCCGGCAAAGCCCGGACTCTTTCGGGCACTCGTGAGCTGCTGGAACGACTCATTGGGCCTCACGACTTGCCGAAAGTCGTGTCACAGTTGCGTTGCAGTTGGGAGTGTCATGTCAGTCGTGAAGCAGTCTTAGCTCAATCGGATGTGTCGTGTTTCGGTCGTTGCGTGTTGTGATGCTGTCGCTGATAAAAAAAAAGTTACGACTGCGTGTCCCTCATCAACTGACTAAACACAGGAGAGGTCCCTTCCCCATGCTGGGTGTCATTGGTGGTCCAGGTGTGATGCCCTGCCCCACACTGGGTATCATTGATGGTCCAGGAGTGATGCCCCACCCCATGGATCGGTCGTGGGGGGGTCGTGGGGGGATCGGAGTGCATTCCCCAAACATGTCACGCAGTCGTCTTGCGTTCGTGGGCGGTCATGTCACGGTCGTTGCTGACAAAAAATTTTTAAATTAAAAATTTGAAGACTCGTAGCTATGTCGCCTCGCGGTCGCCTCATGATCTTGTCGCGTTCTTGAGGACATCACGACGGGTTGTGAGACAGTCATGATGCGGTCGTGAGGCAGTCGTGAGCAGAGCAGATTCGGGCCAGTTGGAAGGCATGGGAGTCAACTAAGACATGACCTTAAGTCGTACGATGGTCGGACCTTGAGTCACTTGTGTGTGACAAGGGCTTTGCACCACTTTCACACCAAGACGATTTCAATGCCAGACTAAATGCCACACAGCCATATTATGGGATGGTGCTAGTTCTTCACTATTCTTCCTTCCTTCAAAACCTCTGTTTTAAATACATACCAGTAAAGTACAAAAATATCAATACGAAAACGACTTGTTTAAATATCAAGGAAGTTAGCTGATTAAACGAAGTTCATTGTTCCTAACATGCCCAATAATGAGAGACTTTCAGAGTGTCGTCTGCTATCTAGCTGGCGAGTGGCGAGCCTAATTCGGTCCTATGCCCGAGAAAGTACAAAACTATTGTGACTCTTCTTTACGATTGGGTAAACTCACGAGATTTAGCAAGACTATAGACCATTAAAGTCACTAAAATACTCGTTGATAAAAAAAAATCACTCCCGTGAATGAATAGTTTTGACTGGCATTTGCATATGCTTACATTGCTCTCCCAGCAATCAGTTACTCACAGTCAGTATGTCTAATGAGCTCGGTGGTGTTGGCTTTCATATCTACGTTTGTATCGTGTTTCTGAGAATGAATAGTCCTTCCTGAAAGCTTGTTATTCCATTGGTTTTTTGAAATACAACATTTGCCAAATACCGCCATTTGACATTTGTTTCCACACGTCATAGGCGACTGGCGACCATCCCCAAGACGGATAAACCATAGCTCATTTTTCATTAGCTCTGATCGGCGCAGGTGGATCACTGAACTCTATTGTATTGTTACGTCCCCGTCCCACACTGCCACAGTCTCCAACAGCAGTAGATCAGTACAGGAAGGACGTTGCCCAGTGAGTTGTTCTTCCTAGAGGCAGTCTTCAGTGTACAAAAACACAGAGCAGCATAGACGTTGTAAATAAACACTGGCTTCTTAAGTTCACCTCCTTTACTTTCCAAATAATTACACTTTGAAATACCAGCACCAGGAAGACCAGCACCAACGGGGGACCACGGGGAGGCATGGGAAGGGCCTGAGCCAAATGGGCATACATTCCCTGCCACAAGACGCCCTTCTTCCCCTCAACAGAGCCCGCGGGAAGTACGCCACCCCATAGCACTCCTCTTCAGCCAGGCCAGCACTCGCCAGGATCAGGGTGGGACTTGTGCCTTAACAGTCCCAGGTAGAACCGTGACGACGGCCACCATCTGCACTGGGGAGAAGATGGCCACCATACACTTCCTACCTACCACCCCCTGCAGGACCATGGCGGCGTCCACTGTACCTGCCAGGGAGGGAACAACCACCATCCGACCCTCTTCTGCAGCCTCTGTTGGGAGCAGAACCACGGCGACAGCCACTGTCTGTGCCAGAGGGAGAACGGCCACCATCTGACTCTCACCTGCTGACCCAGGGCAAGGCAGGACAGCGGCGATGGCCACCATCTGCGCTGGGGAGAGAACAGCCACCATCCAACTCTCATCTGCCGAACACGGTGGCGCTTTCAGTGCCCATCGGGGAGGGAACGGCCACCATCCAACCCTCATCTGTCATCTCTACAAGGAGCTGGACCGTGGCGACAGCCACTATCTTCATTGGGGAGAGAACAGCCACCATCTGACTCTCACCTGCTGTCCCAGCATCAAGGGGAACCACAGCGGCGCCCCCTGTACCCGTCAGGGAGGAAATAGCCACTGTCCGTCCCTCATCTACTACCCTTGTAACTCCCCTCAAGGGTAACGTCCCCTGCTCACCTCACTCCTCCAGAGGAGTGGGACACCCCTCTCGCTCTCCCCACAAAGCCAGCCCCCCAATAGAGTTGCAGCTGGAGAGGATCTGGAGTGACCCTGTAGTGAGTCTGGGGATTCGCTCACTGCAGCCAGTGCCCCCACATTACCCCTCGCTGTCGGACTCCTGGAGGAAGAGACACTGCAGGCAGCCCCTGATGGCCTCTTGACCCAAGCAAGGCCGCAGCCCCCAGCCACCCAGGGGTGTCCCCAGGACTCCAGGACGAGACCTCCCCAGCCCCACCAACGAGTAGCCATTCTCCAGAAGCAGGCGTAGGAAAGAGCGCCTGGTCAACCTGTTTAGCCCCAGTCCCGAGGGCCGACCTACCCACCGAGGCCCCACCAGGGAAAGGGTTCCCTCTGCACCGTCCAGCAGCCCACCTCGGACGACCCGGCCCCTGACGGTGGTCCGTGCCTCCTGCAAGAGAGCACACCTGACAGGACCCCTCCCACACCTGGACGACACTTGTAGCTGCCCAGTCACTGGTAGCTCAACCTTGGTCCTCTGTGTCCCTGATAGTGTATTTGATCTGTATAGTGTACTGTGTCTGGCATTGCAAATCTTTGCAGCAATGTATGTGTAAGGTTGGTTGACCTGAGTTTTTATGCCCTGTTCCTCTAGTTGAATGCTCTAGACCTGGTATTGAAGGAAACCCCGGCCCAGTTGCTCATGTACAGAAAGCAAGGAGTTGAGCTCTGAAAACGTAGCATAACACATTTAATGCTTGCCAACTACACTCCACTGTTTTCACAAGTACCAGAGCTATATAATCTACAATTACACTGCACCAACACCGAACTAAACTCAAACTGAATTGAAAACTGACTGAAACCCCTTTAGTCTCTTCCCCATCCCTATATAAGCTTGAATTACTCTCGAAGCATCTAGTACACTCTCGACAGGCAACTGTTGCCAGCTCAGAGAC
The DNA here is from genome assembly GCF_032717465.1 of Coenobita brevimanus. Lineage (NCBI taxonomy): Eukaryota > Metazoa > Arthropoda > Malacostraca > Decapoda > Coenobitidae > Coenobita > Coenobita brevimanus. The sequence goes on from NC_137018.1 coordinate 20,650,736, forward strand.
ATCCAAAACATGCCAGAGTTTACTTACATTGCATAACATTCAAAATGCTTCAGCATACAAACTGAAAATTACATAATTTAACAATCACATAAACAAAACATTATTGAGAAATAGAGCATAAAAATTAATGTATAACTTGCAAAACACCTTCACTCCCAAATAGCAGGCTAAATGGCAACTCTGACACATAGTGGAACTACGAGAAATATCGGGAATTCTCGAGCACTACCTAATTAACAAATCCCGCCTCTTAACACTTCCCCCTCCCCAGTCCTTTGTCGTTCCGACAAAACTACACAAGGTATATAAACATAATCATTCATCCAAACGAAACATTTAATAATACATAAAATAATCCTTCAACTTATCAGGTCTTCTGCTATGCTGCTTCCGATGACGTCCCTGCTCCTTCTCACAATCTCCTCCTCCTGGAAGGTCTTGGTCCTCTTCCTGATTCACTTCTTCCCTTGGGAAACTGCCACTGTCCTCTTGTACTTCAACTCCTTGGTCCTCCTCAACATCTTCGGCTGCGGGTCAGCACGATTCCTCGGAGGCATTCCAGTTGTACTGTCCTGGCCCATGGTTCTGCTACAGTCAGTTCATGTGTACTACCTTTGGACGAGATTTCCTGCCTCCCCAAATCCAATATGATACACCTGACAGGCAGTCCATCACAGTGTAAGGCCCATCCCATGGGCTCTGCAGCTTCAGTGACTGTCTCTTCTGCTGATGATTGAAAGACCAAATTTTGTCACCATCCTTGAAGCTCACCTCACTTGCCTTGGCAACATACCTGTACTTGCACTGCATCACTTCACCTGAAAACTTAAGGACTCCTTGCTTTTGATGATGTACCTCAGCCAGCCTTCCCTGAAGATGCTCTTCAACATCCTGCCACATACCAGTCCAATAAAACCTTTGTTGTGGCCGACTTAGAGTTTTCTTCACTCCCAAGTGCCCACTAGTGATCTGGTTATGGTAATCATCCAAGATCTCGGACCTCCTTTTCTTCAGAACCACCAGTTGCCAGTACTTGCTGAGGCCATCGGGTTTCTCCCACTGATGCTCCAGTAGTCTGTTCTTCAAATGAAGAAGGTCCCACTGACTCCAGTAGTGCTTGGTCACAGGGCTGAACCTGGAAACCTCTTCCCAAGATGGTCGCACTGAACCCCATTGCAGCCACTCTAGCACTGGTTGTAAATCTGCATCCTCCATCTCCATCCTCTTCGGGCCTTCTTCATCTGATGCTGGCCCTGTCATTGCAGAATGGCAGCATCTCTTGCTTATATTTGCATTCCTACTGCACTGCTTGCTGTCTGTTCTATCTTCCCGCACACTATCAATCAAGGTTCTCTTGCATTTCCTCAGTGGTGAGACTTCTTGGGAAAAACTGGCTGGTTTTTGGCTCTTGTCACCTTTACTAATTTACTTTCATCCTCCTCGTCTTCTGCAGCATTCTTCTTGCCATCCTTCACATATGGATAATCATAGCTGAAATGTCCCACCTCACCACCTGTCCAACAACCGTTTGTTGCAATCATGGGTTTCCTTCCACTGTTCCATTCTTGTTCCTTTTTCCATTTGTAACAATCCACTTTCTTGTGTCTTGGCATCCTGCAGAACCAGCAACCTCCTCTGGTCTTCTCCTGTTCCCTCTTCCACTTACAACGGTCCTCTTTCCTAAGTCCTGGCTTTTCACAGTACCAGCAACTTCTTTCAAATTTTTCCACTTCATGTACCTGCCCCTTTCATGTCTTGAATCCTGCACTATGACCTACCTGAAAAGTGGGCATACTGGACCTGACGTAGAACTCAAATTCTAGAGCTCTGGCTAGTGTTTCTTGCACTGTCAAGAGCATCGATGAACTGGTCCCTCAGAAGAACTGTCAACAGGTTATGTGCTGTTCCAGGGTACGCTTGTATGCCACACTCTCCAGGTCACGGGCAAGCTGCTGTTGGGATTTGCCCCGAGCCAGTACATGCGTCTGGAATCTTGCTCTGTAAACCTCAGTCTGCTACATGGTCCCGTACCAGCACTCCAGTACTTCTACTAAGGACTGCTAACTGTTCCTCTCCTCTACTGCCATCTGGTCCAGAATTTCCACTGCGGCACCCTTGAGGCTAGTAGCCAGCTGCACTGCCCTCTGCCTCTCATCCCAACCATTCTGATCAACAAGTAGCTCAAACTGCGCACATAAGCTTCCCAAGATACTCTATTGGACCTCTATGATAGTCATGCACTTCGTTCATTTAGGGCCTAAAAACTGGGGCATCATAATTAAGTCCAGGACTTAAAACTTCTGCATTCTGATTGTTCAGCCCTATAATGCTACCTTTAGATGCATGGGATCCGTCAAGATTCACCATACACTGTCCATTCTTTTCATATGCTTCCTGAACATTAGCCTGAGGCTCAGCAGTGCAATATTTCTCTACAGTCTCAATTTTCTCACTAATTACAGTATTCTCACATGATCGACTGCATGCTTCAACTGGTTATCTACATGCTGTCTGCACTCCATGACTATTTCCTCAATAATTGTCTTCAACTGGTTGTCTACATGCCGTTTGCACTCCGTCACATTATTGCTTACCTCATAATTCTGCTGCTGTATAGCTCAGTGTGTACATCCTCCTTCAATTGTTCCTGTTCATCTTTCATTTCCTACATGAAAACGTCTAGCTATCCTTACATGCTCAGTTGTAATTCCCTCTGTTGCTCCTGTCATGCCTCTTGAAGCTGTTCATATAATTCACTCTTTTCATAACTTTGTGCCTGTAATTGTTCACTGATCTCGTGCTGTCGTTCACTTTGTGCCTGTAATTGTTCTTTGAGTTCTTTCTGGGCTTCATTCTGTGCTTGTAATAACCTCATAATTTCAGCCAGCGATGCCTCCTCTTGCCTTGGTTGGCCTCGTGTCTGTACACCTTCTGCATCCAAATCGAAGGTTAGACTCACTGCAACACTTTATGATCCACACTCCTGACACCACTGTTATGTCCCTGTCCCACACCCACAGGCTTCAATAGCAGTAGATCAGTATAGGAAGGATGTTGCCCAGTGAGTTGTTCTTCCTAGAGGCAGCCTTTCAGTGTACAAAACACAGAGCAGCACAGACATTGTAAATAAACACTGTCTTTATTTTCCAGATAATTACACATAATGCTTGCCAAGTACACTTCACTGTTTTCACAAGTATCAGAGCTATGCAATCTGCAATTATGCTGCACTGACACTGAACTAAACTCAAACTGAACTGAAAACTGACCGAAACCCTTCTAGTCTCTTCCCCATCCTTATAATTATAAGTTTGCATTACTCTCAAAGCATCTAGTACACTCTCGACGGGCAACAGTTGCCAACTTGGAGACATCCAAAACATGCCAGAGTTTACTTACACTGCATAACACTCTAAATGCTTTAGCATACAAACCAAGATAAAATTACATAATTAAACAGTCACATAAATAAAACGTTATAGAGACAAAGAGCATAAAAATTAATGAATAGGCTAACTTACGAAATACCTCCACTCATAAATAGCAGGCTAACTGGCAACTTTGATGCATAGCGGAACTACGAGAAATGCCGGGAATTCTTCAGCATTACCTAACTAGCAAATCCCGCTTCTTAACAGTATGGAGGAGCTTTCTCATGGGTTGTACCGCGTGATTTGTGTGATTGCCAACAGGGCGGCACTGGTATGGTGGCACCGTGGCAGCCATGTTACACCATGCCTGATGCCCTCGGTTTTTGTACTGAGCTGCTCAGTGGGTTTTTGAAAGCAGCTGATGATTCCGGAAAATACAGCACCATGGTCCTCTGTGCAGCTTACTTGTACTGTCACTTCAGCGATCCAGACTTTTACTTGGTCAAAAGAGGCAGAAAACAAGTCACTATTGATGACCAATGTGTGCTGGAACGGTCGGGAACTCAGATTGACGGAGACTCTCTCCCATTAGCGGCCTCTTCGGTTGCGTTACATTTCACAAGTGGTCAAGTTAAGAATGATAGCATGCCTAAATGACGGGGCCAGTCTCCAACTAGGCCAACCCAAGCCCAACCTTTGCAGTTTCCCAGAATGCTTCTATGTTGCACATTAATAACTACTAGGCAAGCTCTATACCACCAGTTCTCAAGGGTTATACAAACAATAAAGTTCGAGTGGGAGGAAATGTGTATTAACAAGACCAAAAGGTAGAAATCTTCCCCATCTACATGCTTTACAGATTAAACCTGAATCAGTTGGCACATTGTTCGAAAAAATATATCTCTATATGGTCCTAATATCAAATCCACAAAACTTAGCTCCTCTGTCCCGGTCCAATGTGTTTCTTTATAATCGTCCCTCTGAGCACAAATTTCACTGGTCCAGTCCTCTTCCACTCACGACCTTAACTTCCACACTGGGACCTTGATTCACTGAGACTTTGACCTCCACGCCTGGACTTGGACTCACTCACCGGTACTTAGACCTCCACACTTGGACCCACTAGAAGTTAATATGTATAATGAATAACTATTCTCCCCAATGCGAGTAATCCCATCACATGATCAGGAAAGTCTCATAATAAAGAAACATGAGTTACAACACTCGGCATCTCAAGTAATAACAAAATAACACATGGCACTACAGACACATAGGTCTGCTCAAAATAATATTTATTGTAGGGATAACATGGAAGAAAAAGTACTATAACAAATACAGTACGCATGAATAACTGTAACTCTAACCATGAAAATCGTCACTGCATCAATATCATTGTGCCTCACAAAGTAACTACGTGAACATTAACTTACAACATAGCTCTAATCAGTACTGAACTGCAAAGTCATCTCAACGTATTAATAAATAATTCACAGTTCCTGGGCACCTGATACTTGGCCCACAAAAATCACATTTATCTGAGGCTCAGACAGAACTAGCTAGCATTCTCGTATTCTAGTTACTAAATAATAATATAAAGTACAGTACACAAATATATAGGAAATACCTCACTATTCAGCTCAAAAATGTAGGGGAGGTGAGCGGGAACACAGGACTCGCTTCTCCAAAGGCTAATGGCGTCACCGTTACACTTCCTGAGGAACGACGACACTTCGATTCTACCCCGAGTGTATTTCTCTATTTCGTCACTATTATCACTCGTGGAGTATCATTGTTTGCACTTCAACATACCAGACATCATTAATATCAAATTACTTACAGAATTCCTTGGAGGGGGGGGGGAGGAGGATGACGACAGTACCAACCACCGCCACCCATCACGGCAGGTGAACGAGTCAGACACGCCAAAACTGCGTGGTGCAAGGGGGAGGAGGGATGACGGTGTATGCAATTTAAGATTTTAATTATTATAGACTCGTGATAGACTCAGTGTGATATCTTTCCCCTTACAATCGATTACCAGAAAGAAATGACGTTCTCCAGTTACTACAACCACTCAACAACACCTCTCTCTTTATACCCTTACATCGAAAAACCATAATAATTATCGTGCTCTACATCACTTTGCGCACACGTACATTATGCTGGATCACGTGACCAAAGGCACATGTTCCCATCTCACTCGAGTTTTATAAAGAGACTTAATGCTAGTAAATTACAATAGGAAAAAAAAAATGAGTTAGCAACTAGGTAACTTAATCTATGTTCTGGTCACGTCCGCATGGAAACAGCCATGCCTGGCCACACTCTCTCACTTAACCGAACTTTTGGTCATATAAAATGAACTAGATACAACTCATTATCATTTCCGGGCACTACATACTGAGGGAAAAATGAGCACAGCAATTCATCGAAGAGAGATGGCATTACATTTCACAAGTAAGAAATATATCTTGTTGCTAATTCTATAAGATAACTTCCCCTTGGGGAGGGGCGGAAAGATTCTTCCCCAGTATCCCTGCATGTATGAGGCAACTAAAAGGGACCCATTCATCTCCAGTCTTTCTCTCCATGTCCTCTTCTCTGTTCACGCCCTCTTGTTAATATTTCCATGTTTCTTCCGGCCTTTATCGATTTCAACATTCGGTTTCATGGCATGGATAGTCTAAGGACTTCTCACACCAATTCAGCACCATTACTTCGATGTAAAACATCTTCAACATCACTATCACTTTAATTTTGATACCACACCATCTTTTCCTTTTCTACTATTACCATTCTCTGCCTTAGTGCCATAAAGGTAGGTTCTGCACTGCAGGAACCTATATGGTGTTGTTTTATATTCTTGGCTAATTGTACCCCATATAATTCACTGAACTAGGCAGAAAAAAACATCATAATCCATATATGTTTTTGTATTATAAGTGAAGAGTGCAAGTATTTCAATTTGGCGGCCAAAGTCACACACTCGCGGCGGAGATAGCCCCTCCATACCAACCCTGCTGCGGAGGGTCACCTTGATGTGGTGGCAGGGCTTGAAGCATGGTTGGTGGTGCCACCTACTATGGAGCCGTGCCTATCTTTGTAGGATTCGGCATTTGTCAGCCTCGTGGACCAAGAATTCCCTACATCACAGGTAGAGGAGGCCCGCTGGTGATAATAGTCCCTACCCATTTGCCATCTTGGGCGGGGCTGTTGCCTCCCCACGTGTTTGCTATGCGTGGCTTCCCGTAATGCTAGGAGACAGGAGTCCTGAGTGATGCTGCACGATGCGCCCTGCAGCTAGCAACACACATCTTTGGTCCCTTATTCTGGCTAGACAGGCGGCCTGGTTGGGCCCGACCAGGTCAATCGGCTGGTCATGCATTGGCTAGGGTCAAGTGGGCACTGGGGGGCCTGGTGGCTCCTATCGTCCTGGAGTAACCCTCGCCCAGATCCCTCAGTGGTTATCCGAGTATACTCTCCTGCTACCTCTGGGGTCACCAGTGGTGTTGTCGCTGTTGTAAGACCTCCCCTTGTTGGGTTCCATGGGGGGTGGAGGGGTTGGGAAATGAAGTTTTTGAAGATGCATATGGCTGACAATAAACAAACTTTCGTTGACAGCTTTAGATCTGTCCATGGAAACCCCCTTATTGCCACCTGAGAGCCTGGTAAGGCTCTCAGGTGGCAATAAGGGATGAATGTCCACCTTTGCCCCAGCATTCAGCTGGGACTGGGAGGCGGTCACGTCGGGTATGTACAGCTCTGGGGCTGAGCACAGAAGAGCCGGTGCCTGTATCATATGCAAAATACCTGGTGCTGAAATCCTCCGTAGGAGGGTCAGTCCTAGATATTGCACCATGCCATTGTGTCGTCCCTTGGAAGAGAGCCCAAGATCTCATCCCAGAGGGATGGAAGTATTTTAATTGATGTGTCCTCCCCAGAAGAGAGCTCCCGTCTAATGACTCTGACCTCTCTTGCTGGCTCTGCTGTTATCTGTGTTCCTCATGGAACCTTTAACCAAAGTAATTTTCTCTCATGACCTCCGATACTCAGAGGAGCGACTGTTGGATGGGCTGCAGTCGTTTGGAGTGGTGAAGGTTGAACACCTTCAGAAAAAGATAGATGGGATTCTGACCCCGACCCCAACATTGTTCTTGACTTTTGACAAACTAGCATTGCCTAGATCTGTGAAACTAGCATGGTTATCAATTCCTGTGACGCTGTATGTGCCAACCCCAAAGTGCTGCTTCCAGTGCCAGGGGTATGGACATGTTAGTTGTTTTTGCTGCCGTGCACAGGCTGGCCTTCCTGGTGTCTGTATCTCCTGTGGCAGACCAAGTCATATCGGTGACTGTCCAGGACCACATAAATGCTATCATTGTGGGGGTCCTCATGCTGTATCTTCTAAATGTTGTCCTCGCTATTGCTTAGAAAAGGAGATTTTGTCTATTCGAACATTTGAGAAGGTTTCGTTTCCGTAGGCTAAGAAGAGGGTCCAGACTTGCTCTTCCAGCCTGTTGTTACTTATGCTTCTGTCCTTTCTGGAATGCCAGTGCATTGCCCTATATCTCTGAGACGGCCTTGAACCAATCCGTTCATACTGTTTATGAAAATGAACATTGCCCACTCCCTACTCAGACTGTTTCCGTCCCCACTCAGTGGCTGACGGCTTCCACAATTCTGTTGTGGTGGCAGATGTCCATGTTGACCAGACTCCTTCTCCTGTCCTACCCAGTATGCCCAAGGCTCTACCTGTACCTGGCAAACGTCACTAATGTTCGTCAAAGTCCTCTGAGCATGAAGACCGGCCACCTGAGGTCTCTGTGTTGACCCTTCTGTCGACACGTCTCCTATTCCCACTGCCCAGGAGGCTGAGTGATCTAACCAGGCGACATCTGAAACTGCAGGTTCACTTCCGGTCCCATCCCCACCTGGGGATGTTGTTGGATAGCTCGTTGGTGCTTCAGATCTGAAGCATGGGATGGCCTCCTCAAAAGATTCGAGTCCTGTGGACTCTACTTCCACTTATGGGGCTTCTGGTGGGAGCACTGACCATCCTACATCTTCAAAGGCAGCCCCCAAACTGCCTTCCAAGCAAACTGGTATGGCCACTCTGAGGAAGAATGTTGTATAACTAACTTCCTCATCCTCACAGCTGCCTTCGGATGTTAGACAGAGGATGCGGGTTTCTGGTGCTGGGCAGGCTCCTCCAAAGGGCTCTCATAAACATCAATCCAAACCCGCTAAGGGGGCAAGGTTGTCTCCCCCCTCCTCCTGATTCTTCCTTCACTATGGTACTATGGCATTCTCACCCAGTATACTACAGTGGAATTGTCGAGGGCTGCATGGTAATTGGGAGGAGCTGCAGACCTTCTTGACTTGTTCCCTTATGTGTGTATGTCTCCAGGAAACTCCTGTAGGGTTTGCACTCCCCATGTACCACCTGGGTACAATTCTTTTTACTCAGCACCAGCCCAGGGTCCTGTTGGAGGTGGTGCTGTTTTGGTGAGAGCTGACATCCCTCATCAACCAGTCCACCTCCAGTCTGACCTCCAGTGTGTTGCTGTGCAGCTGTATGCCCATCGCTGGTACACAATTTGTTCCATTTATTTACCACCCAACACAGCAGGCAGTAGGGTGGAACTTGAGAACCTTCTTGGCCAGTTACCTACGCCCTTTCCTCTCTTGGGGGACTTTAATGGTTGCCACCCCTTGTGGGGTGACTGTCTTATTAATCAACGTGGGAGTTTGTTGGAGTCCTTATCGGAGGATGAGGATCTTGCCCTGTTCAATATTGGGGTGCTTAAACATTTTCACCCCCAAACGGGTTCATTTACTGTAACTGACATCTCTATCTGCTCTCCTGACTGTCTCCTGGACTTTACTCGGGAGGTTATGGAAGATCTTCATGGAAGTGAGCAATTTCCCACCCTCCTTACTGCAGCAGTATATAGTCCCTGTTCTCCTTTACCAAGATGGAGAGTGCATAAGGCAAAATGGTCCCTTTTCTCTTCTCTGATTTCTGTTAATGCCTCAGTTGAAGACTTTCCGCATACTGATGAGGCTGTTTCATTCTTTACCTCCGTTCTGCATTTTGCTGCCCTTCATGCTGTTCCTAAAACCTCTGGCACTTATCACTATCGACCTGTCCCATGGTGGAATGAGGATTTCAGTGTAGCTGTACGTGCTAAGAAGTTAGCTTTCTCCCGTTATCATAGATGTAGAACAGAGCATGATCTTGTTGAGTTCAGAAGGGTGTGGGCTAAGGCTCGTTGGATACTGAAACAAGCTAGGTGAGACTCTTGGAGGGCTTATGTGTCATCTGTAAACTCAATGACGTTAGTGTCTCAGGTGTGGAAGAGGGTGCAAAAGATTTCAGGAAAATTCACTCAAAGCAGGTCCCCGGTGCTGTTGTCTAATGGTGAGCCTGTTGGTGACCCTGCAGCAGTGGCCAATATTTTTGCGTCTGCCTTTGTGACGGTCAGTCATAGAAATACTTGCTCACCAATTTTTGCCAGACAACGGGAGATAGAGGAGGCAAGGGTGCTGGACTTCCGTTCAAGGAATGTGGAGTCCCTACAACCTCCCTTTCTCTTACTGTAAACTCCAAGCTGCCCTTTCTCTCTGTCATGACACCTCACCAGGGCCGGATGATATTCCCTACACGATGCTTCAGCACCTCAATGGAGATGCACTGTCATTTCTCCTCACACTTTTTAATAGAATCTGGAAGGACTCTTCATTTCCCTCCTCTTGGTGTGAGGCTATTGTCCTGCCATTCCAGAAGGCAGGAAGGCAGGTTACAGTCCCCTGGAGTACCGGCCTTAACATCTTGCCTGTGTAAATTATTTGAGAAAATGGTCAACACGCGCCTAATGTATTTCCTAGAGAGGAAAGAATGTCTCTCTCAGTGTCAGTCTGGTTTTCGAAAATATCACGCAACAACGGATGCCCTGGTCCATCTTGAGGCTGCAGCTTGTGATTCTTCTGCTAGGCAGCAGCATCTGGTGTGCGTTTTCTTTGACCTAGAAAAGGCATATGACACTACATGGCAGTTTGGTATCTTCCGACAACTCCATTCTTTAGGTTTATGTGGCAGGCTGCCCCTATTTATAGTAAATTTTCTGCATAACTGCTCATGCATTGGACGGCATTGTGCCCTCAATTCCAGATGGGATGTCGGCCACACTATATGTTGATGGTTTGGCTCTATGGTATGGTGCATCCCGAATGTCCGCAGCTGAACGTCACATGCAGCTCGCTCTGGACACGATCTCTCAGTGGGCCACCATGCACGGCTTCCATTTCTCCCCAACATAGATGGTGGCCTTGCATTTCTGCCGTTTGAGAGGTATACACCCAAACCCAGACCTCCAGTTATATGGGCACAGGGTGTGATGTGTGGATGAGACAAGGTTTCTTGGTCTCGTTTTTGACAGGAGACTGACATGGGTACCACATATCCGTTCCTTACGACTATCATGCCTCCATGCCTCGTCTCTCTTACTGACTCCATCTCACTTGTCTTGAGGCGCTGGCTGAACCATCCTGCCCCACCTTTACCGTGCCTTAGTAAGGAGCAAATTGGACTATGGGTGTGTGGTATACTCTTCTGCTTCTGAGGCAAGGCCGCGGCCACTAAATTCGGTCTGTCATGCTGGGATTCGTCTGTCTACTGGGGCTTTCCAGTCTTCCCTAATTGAAAGTCTATTGGTTGATGCAAACGAACCGCTACTGGATCTCTGCTGGCAGTCCTTAATGGTGCAGTGTTGGCACCGCCTTCACCATTTTCCGGCCTCACTGAGTTGTAAGGCTGTCTCCGAGATCGCTCTTCTCCCCTTTTTTAACACCCACCCACGCTATCCACACCCGTCTGGGTACAGAGAGAGGGCTGCCATGGGGGAGTTGGGTGTTCAGTCCTCCCCTGTTTGCCCTATGCGTGTCCCCCAAGTGGCTTCCTGACTTCTCCCAGAGGTACAACCACGTGATTGCCTCCTTCAAAGGAAGGCCTCCTTCTCCTCTCAGGCAGCTTTGTCCTATTTTTTAGAACACGCCTGTGCTCACAGTGACTCGATTCATGTATATACTGATGGCTCTAAATCCCATATGGGGACAGGCTTTGGTGTAATTTTTCGTGATTTTAGCCGTCGTGGGAGTCTCTCTCCTCCTGCATCTATTTTTACCGATGAAATTGCTGCCGTATTAGTATAGTTGAATTGCCTTTTAGATTTCCACCAGCATCTTTTACCATTTTTAGTGACTCAGCCAGTGCCCTACAAGCTTTGTCTCGTGGTTTCCCATCATATCCCCTAGTCTTGTCTGTCTTGGAGTGGCTCTACTTATTATGTAGGTGAGGATACTCTGTACAACTGTGTTGGGTCCCTGCACATGTGGGGAGCATGGGCAATGAGTATGCTGACTCTTTGGCGAGAGCAGCTGCCTCTTGCCCTGTGTCTCCTCATTACAGTGTCCCATCTGAGGACTTTGTACAGCCATTGTAGAGGCTGTCCGTTTCTGCTGGCAGAGGAGGTGGGATGCAGCAGGGGCGAACAAACTCTGCAGCATTCGTCTGAACCTAGGCGATGAGGGGTATGTGGGACTGTCCTGACAGTGAGAAACAACTTTGGCCCGTTTCCAAATTGGGCACACTAGGCTGACTCATGGTTTTTCAATGGGGAGGGCACCCCCTCCCTATTGTGATGACTGTCTGGTTGCTTTGACTGTAAGGCATCTTCTTGTGGAATGCCTCAGTCTTGAGGACCTTCATAGGTGGTACCTTTTCGGGTGCCGAGCCTGCAACGGATCGTACCTTCTCTCCTCGGTGCTAGGGAAAGAACCTTGTGCTATGGGGGGAGGTACCTTCTCCTCTATGTTGAGCTCTGGCCTTCTCCACAAGCAGTAGGGCTTTAGCAAATTTTAGTTTGTGTTTTAATGATAATGTTCTCGTTTAACCTCAATCTTTCCACCACATTTTAGTTTTGGTTGTTTCTTTTATACTGTTCGTTGTTTTATACATCATTTTCCCCTTGCATTTTATGGTTTATATATATTTTGACTCTCTTTTAATGTTTGTGTTCAGTGCTGTTGCGCCGCCATGTCACATTTTCATTCAGTCATTCATTCATTCCCTCCATACCAAGGTGTGTATAGAGGTATGTGCATGTGCGGCTCAAGGATATTGACGAGTTGGCATCTTAAACTCGGGCCTCCCCGGCCACGCCCCCTTACCACAGCCTATCCGTACACGCACAGAGATATAAAATGCCGGTAGCTCCCTGGGGAAAAAAAACTGGCATAAACTGATACTGCATGCTATGCTAGGCATTTTTAGGTTGGCTTCCTGCCCTAAGAATGCCTAGGGTGCAGCTGGGTTCCCTTTCTAGACCGTAGCTTAGACACAGTCTGAAAGGAACAGGGCATAAAAACATAGGGCAACAACCTTACACGTATATTAACAAATTCCCTGCTACAGAACGGGAAGACAGTTCACACGATATGCTAAACAAAGTTAATACACAGGCTGGGAGATGGGTTTCGTGTATCACACAGGAGACAAGATAGACAATGGGCTCAGTCTGGGTAGAGGTAATACACAGTTTCACAGTCCTTGTATGTGAGGCTCGTTTCACAGTGAGAGGGTAAAATATAGGTTTTACTGTGCATGGGATAGTTCAAGAGTCCTTAATCTGACACTGACACTGTTCCTCGATCGTAGGACATATACATATATTGTCACTGGATTTTATCTCTCAGGTTACACAAGGTGGATATGCACTGTCACAAGAGTTAGTATTATGACACCGAGTATTGCCTCTTGTTCTACACAAGGTGAGTATGCACTGGCACAAGCGTCTTTATCACTGGCACTGGAATTCACTGCTTATCTGCACTGCACAGTCTGTGCCTCTCACTCTCTGTCTATGTATCACAATCACTGGTCGGGCAAGGGGAGGAGGGAAGGCCTGGGGACTTACAGTTGTCGGCCTGGAGTAGGTGGTGTCCCTTCAGGAGTCCCTTCATCCCACGGTCAAGGGACAATTCACAGAGGCGTCGTCTCCCGTTGAGGGCTGTGGTTGGGCATGGTGAAGAGCCCCTCACTGTCAGGGCTGGGGACTGGGGTCTGGCCCTCAGGTCTAGGGCCAAACAAGTTTTGGAGGTGCTCCCGCAGGGGCCTGGTGAAGGAAGGGTGTCGCCTTCATCAGGGAGAGGAGAGGTCTCACCCTGGGTCCTGCGGGTGCCCTCGAGGGTCCATCGGCTGTGGTCTTCCTGCTGCGCTGCTGTCAGGGTGGAGCTGTGGGGTCACTCCGGGCAGAAGTCCGTCAGGTGGAGGTCCCCCTCAGGGGCCGACTGGATGGAGAACAACCCCGGGGATAACACCGAGCCTCTCTGCCAGTCCTCGGGGTGGAAGTCCTCTTGGAGGTTGCCTCAGTCTGAGTAGACAGAGATGCGACCTGCGCCCCTGCCAGTAGGCAGGGCTGATGGCAGGTCACCCTCACATTGTGGAGTCACAGAGGGGGAGGGACTTTGGTGGTGTCCCTCCTTGGTGCGGCTACCGGCCATTGCCGAGGTCCCTTGGGCAACAGACGGAGGGTGGCTACAGGCTGTCCCTTCGCTGTCAGTGCAGCTACCGGCCATCACCAGGATCCGACTCCCTGACTGGACCGCAGACAAAGCGCAGCTACAGGCAATGGCCAAAGTCCCATATGGCGAGTGACGTGTAGGCAAGGAGCGGCTACAGGCTGTCACCTGCCTACTGGCGTGGCTAAAGGCCGTCGCTGGTGTGCGCAGCCCAGTGGGGCTTATGTCTGTATTACATGGACGTGGCACACACACTATATACCCCTCCATAGTCTCCTCCTGGGGGAGTAGTGGTGCCCTGAGTTGCCACGGCTGGTATTTCACTGCAATTATATTAGCAAAGACAATACCCAGTTTAGGAACCTGCAATAACCTGACAAGCTTAAAAAGCAAAACCAACCGAAACTAAGGGGGAAAAAACCATCCTAACTAATCCTCACTCCATCATGCCTTACTGTAATTATGAAGCGTAATCTGAAAGACTTTATCTTGTCAAACTTTATGATAAGGAAGGCATAGGCTAAGGCATTACTGATAGGAACCTTGATTATATAAGAATTTAAATGACAACCAAATGCTGTTAATTACACAGTAGCAAATCCATGTTACTATACAGAATGTCCAGCGAGTTTTGGCATTAGCAATTGGTGATCATTATTCAAGACATTCTAAGCAAAAAAAAAAAAAAGGAAAAAAGAAATAGAAAAAAATTTCATTAACATGTTTTTTGCAATAGTAATAGTTAATACACAATTGTTTGGTATTATTATTAACAGAAAATTGTCTTTGCCGCATAAACAAAGAAAAATTAATTACATGGGAAAGCTAATGCAATATTCCATATATACATAATTTATTTCATACATAACATTAATGAAGACTTTCACTAGACAACCTGTATATTCAGTAGCCCATTCTGTGCATTTAAAACAATAGTCTAGTCTGATGAGAATACTGCACCTCCACAACTGTGACAACAAAATCTAGAGAACTATCAAGTAATGCTGAAATTGACAGAAGTGTTATCATTGTGTCACTTAATGGATAACTGAAAAGGTACTGAAAGCTTAAATCTTTTATTTCCAATAAAAAAAATCTAATGTTCTGAAAGCAAAAAGTCAGCACCGGTAAAATACTTATTGTGATCTTCATATGAAACAGGACTTTGAATGTTGCTTCCTACTAGTCTTGATAGATTTAAAGCAGGGCATGAACTTTGCTTTACAGAGAGCCTGACATTGTCATATGACAAAGGGGGGAAAATGCAGAGAGCAAATGAAATGCCATGGTTTTACTTGTTTGATGTGTGATAGAGCTTTTCTTTTGCAAGGATCTATGGCCACTTTCATAATACCTTTTGTTGGTTTTGTGGAAATGCATGAAAAGTTACAAACTTCCTTCTCTTTCTTGAATTACCTTTGCATGTTGCAACAGCACAACACACCATGGCTACAAATATAGACTGTAAACACAAACTGCCTTCCTGCCAAGTGATGTGTGGTAAGGCAGTGGAACTAGTGATATCATAATAGCTAGAAAATCAGGACACAGATGGGACTGCCATATACTGATACATAGAGAATTACTGTTATTACATATTTGGTGTTAACAAAAGTATCAGGAATAAAACAAAAGTTCCCTTTCTTTATTTTGATGAAGTATTTAGTCTACTAACCCATCCCGTCCGGGGAACATGTATACGTCCTCCTGGGGCTGTCTGGGGGTCATGTATACATGATCTAGTAATTCATGCCTGTCACAAGGTTTTTAAAATAAATGCTTATATTATTTAAATGATAATGTTCAATGTTCAATAACATTGCAGAGCAGGGACAATGATTGTCTTGCTAAATCAAGCAGCGATTACTTTACGCTGGCTTGCTTCGCATGATTCTCTAAGAACGAGAATTTATAAACTTTCTCAACAGTACACAGCAGAGACTAATTACTCAATTGCTGTTTATTAGTACTGTTAGCCTCTGGAGAAAGTTACTTCACCCCTGACAATAAATAACTAATACTAATAATAGTATCAGGTTCTTGCTGGTGCTTAACTCCTAGAAGGCACAACGGATTTTAAACTTAATACAACAAGACTGGCCTAAGTACCAGTTATGAATAGCAAAACGTTTATGCAAGCTAGGAGCTATATGGGAAATAAGATTAATTATGGAGAAATGAAACACGACTTTACATTACATTAAGCTCAAGAAAAAGAACTGTTAAATTTATTGATTACAAAATAAATTTAACGTTACATTTCAAAATCAAATTAATGAGATCGTACTCACTCACTCACTCAAGAGCTAAATTCTTACGCCTAGGAAAAACACCTTAACTAAGCTCCCTAAGACTAGGAAAACAAAAAGAAATACTGGTCAATGAATGCGGTGTATCACCAACAATGGGTGGGAGCCTGAAGAACTGTAGTCTAGTGGAGCCTGGGTTGACCTCTCACTTCTGGAGCACAGAACCTCACTCCGTCACAGCAGACACTGGACTAACTCGTGGGAAAGATAAGGGAGCGCTAGGCCGCATTTTTTAACAGTTGAGTGAGCGAAACACGCCCAAAACAAATTGCTCAGCGGAAGCACTAATGTCTCACACAAAGACGATCACGTATGACAATGAAAAATTGATTTGAAAAGGCTCCCATCTGAATGAACGGTTACTGAACGATAAACTGGGATTCCACTTGAGTTCGTGGTTTCCCACAAAAGCCAATGTCACTAGCCGACTCGTGACATTACGCCCCATGAAAATCAAATCTTTCTTTCTTCAGAAAGAAAGATTTCAATATACATACATATAAATCCTAACTCAGTCACACAAGATTCACACTGTGGTGTGTGTGCTATCCTGCTACAGGAGAAAGTCGCAGCCGCCAGTGAGCGAAAAAAAAAACTCGTATTTACGTTAATAGAAGCAAGCTTGAGGGAAAAAACTCCGTGACGACGGTGAAAATCCTGTACTCAGGTCAAACTGAGCGAGACTTCGCTACATTTGCACTGACAACTAATTGTTTTGTAGCGTGGTGTATGTAATACACGGTGTAGGTGTGACAGTTGTAGTGTAACTGTACCTACGTGTAAAATGACATAGTAAATATTTATAATATGGCGACAACGAAGGCAGAGGAGAAGAGGCGGCAGCGTGCGGCAGACGATCAGCTGGCCCGCACAGCAAAACTGCTACACCCATTGCTGTACCTGCAAAATCAATTAAGGTGGAGCATGAAAAGTGTCAATGAGACAAAATTCTTATTGCGTTACAATTACTCTCTCTGCCTAGCAATCAGTGCATGCTACGAAAAGTACGCTCTAGCTGAAAAATACGAGTGACAGCCTAAGCTTCGTACATCCGAGGTAACCATTAATTACAGCACACGATTAGTGTCAGCAAGTTGAGAATCCTTGTGCAAACTCGGGCTTCCGTAGCCTCGAACTGCACACGGGTCCTCAACCTGTGCCTTAACCTACAGTACTTATATTAATATCGGGGAGCTGAGAATCCTTGTGCAAACTTGTGCTTCCATAGACTCGAGCTGCCTCTGCGGAGTTCTCTCTCGAACTTCCCCCTTAACCTACAGTACTTATATTAATATCGGGGAGCTGAGAATCCTTGTGCAAACTTGGGCTTCCATAGCCTCAAGTCGACTCTGTGGAGTTCTCTCTCGAACTTCCCCCTTAACCCACAGTACTTATATTAATATCGGTGAGCTGAGAATCCTAGTGCAAACTCGAGCTTCCATAGCCTCGAGTTGCCTCTGCAGAGTTCTCTCTCGAACTTCCCCCTTAAACTACGGAATACGTGTATGTACAGGCCCTGGACATACTGTGTCCTGTGGGGCCAACAAGTGAGACGTCAGGTCTACACTTTTGACTGGGAACCAGGCTGGTCCTTGGATTACTCAAATCTCTGAGGACGTCTATCACGGAACCCAGCATGCAACAACTGCCCATGCTAGTCAGCAGTTAGCAGGCGAGACATCAGGTCTGCACCTACGTTATCACTTCCCTTGATGTACCTCACAACAAGGTTAAACTGCTGTAAATACAGTGTCCAGTGTGTCAATCTTGCATTAGCCGTCTTGGTCGTGCTAAGACTAGTGAGTGGCATATGGTCAGTTTCCAGAGTAAATGATGCCCCAAATAAATAATAATAATATTTTTTAACACCATCAACCACAGCCAAGAGTTCCTTCTCTACAGTACTGTAATTCCTCTCGGCGGGTTTTAGCCTACGGCTGTGGTATGCCACTGGGAAGATTCCACCTTCCGATTCCTGCATCAATACGGCAATACTCCATCTTGTGAAGCATCAGTGTGCAGTATGAAAGGTTTGCTGGAATCAGGCAACTACAAGATAGGCTCCTTGCACAACATATTCTTGAGGGTGGCAAAAGATCTCTCTTGCGATTCTCCCCATTCAATGGTGTTTGGAGCATATTTCCGTAGCACTTCGTACAACGGTTGGGCAATGAGAGCAATGGGGATAAAACTCCTATAATATCCCACTAGGCCAAGGAATGTCCTAACCTGATTCTTGGTCACGGGTCTCGGGGCTTCTCTAATCTTCATGATTTTGTCACCCTGACACCTGCAGTGATTGTTGCCGACAATATGTCCGAGGAACTCCACCTCACTGTGAGCAATCTTGCATTTGCTAGGCTTCACAGTCATGTTGAAACTCTGGAGTATACTGAAGACAATTTCCAAGAGTCTGAGGTGCTCCTCCAACGTGGGGAAATGAACGAGGACATTGTCAACGAACATCTCTACTCCAACAATACCATGGAGCACTTGTCTCATGGCACGATTGAATACTGCTGGGGAATTGGTAAGTCCAAATGGGAGGACTTTATACTGGTACAACCCCCTAGAACTAGCAAAGGCAGTGAACTGACGACTCTCAGGATGAAGGGGAATCTGGAAGAATCCCTTCGCTAGGTCGAGCTTCATGAAATACCGTGACCCTGCCAGCTTGGAGAAGATGGCAATATGGTCACCCATTGGCTCAGCATCCACTTTGGTGATTGCATTGAGCCTTCTATAGTCACCACAAATCCTGACTCCACCATCTTTCTTGCGGACTACTACCATCGGACTACAGTAAGGAGATGAGGACTTTTCGATAATGCCTGCAGTCTCCATGTCAGCAATTTCCTTATCTACTGCACCCTGTAGTCACATGGGAATCGGATATGGCTTAACCTTTACAGGAGCATTGCTGGTCAACTCAATTTTATGACACGCAACCTTTGCAAGTCTAGGTTGGTCTGAGAAGACATCAGCATACTGACAGAGCAGTGACCATAAGGCATTTTGGTCTCCTACTGCTAAGTCAGGGTTAAGTAAAACATCTCCGACAGTCTCTTCCTGACGGGACTGAGCGGTTAAGGGCTTGTCATCATGGTCATCAGCTGGGATCACCGCGGCTGCCCCGGTTTCTTCCAGTGGCTGGTCACTATCATCAGCTACTCGTAGGCCAGTCTCCTCGGGGTCTGACTCATGATAAGCCTTCAACATGTTAATGTGGAACCTTTTACGAAGATTCCCCATCTGTATTATGTAGTTGAGGTCTGAAATGCGCTCTACTACATCGAATGGACCCTTCCACTGCGCCAACAACTTGTTCTGGGCAGTGGGGAGTAATACCAAGCATTTATCGCCTGGACTAAACTTCCGAAGCTTTGCCTTCTTATCGTAATAAGCCTTTTGAACTTCACGCGCCTTGATCAGTTCTTCCTTAGCTAACTCGCACATCGACTGAGGCGGTCAGCCAAATCAAGGACGTAGGTGTAGGTGGTCTTGACTTCAGGGTCGGGTTCTTCATCGTCCCATAACTCACGAAGGACTTGAAGTGGGCCCCAGACCGACCTCCCATACACCAGTTCAAAGGGTGAGAATTTCAATGAATGCTGTGGGGCTTCTCGATAAGCAAATAGAAGAGGAGCAATGAACCGCGGCCATTCCTTTGGCTGTTCGGCGGTCATGTGCCTCAACATCTTCTTGAGAGTTCCATTGAACCTCTCACACAACCCGTTACACATGGGATGATACGGCGTAGTTCGTAAGCCTCGGATGGACAGCAACCTGAACGCTTCGTTCATCATTGCTGAAGTGAACTGCGAACCCTGGTCACTTAAGACCTCCTTAGGGATACCTACACGGCAGAACACTTCAATTAATGCCTCAGCAACAGTGACGGCCTCTATATTCTTAAGGGCCACGGCTTCAGGCCACCAACTATGTCAACTGCTACTCTCTCGAACGGTTCAGAGATTATAGGCATTGGCTTCAATGGCGCAGGACGGACACGTCCCCGGTCAGTGGTACGCTGACACACATCACAGGAAAGTACAAGCCTCGTTATTTCCCGTCCCATTCCTGGCCAGAAAAAGTCAGCATGGATGCGGTCAGAGGTCTTCTTTTGACCCATGTGACCTCCCATCGCAGAACAGTGACCTAATTCAAACACTGCTCGGTGATACTTTGCAGGAATGACAAACTGCAGTCGAACCTCACCCTGGGGTGTCTGTGACTCACGGTACAGCCGTCTTCGCTTACGAAGGAACCTGGCTTGTCCTCCCCGTGAATACTTAATCACTTTACCCTCCAGCTTCTTGCGCACTGAGGCAAGTGTCGAGTCAGTCTGTTGCTCTTGGACAACATCTTGACTACGAATCAGATCTTGCGGCGTTGCGACGGTCAACAGAGTGACACGATTTGGAGCCTTGGCCATGGCTCGTGTTACCACAGCAGCCGAAGTCTAAGTAGCAACATCTACGGCGCAACTATTTTTGACACCAGGTATGTTGCCTAATATGAGGTCAAATAAAGGTGCTGGCATGACAACTGCAGCTGTCAGGCCAGTGAAAAATGGAGATGCCACCTGGATACGTGCCTCAGGGAACAATCTCACTGATCCATCAATAAATCTGACTTGGATCTGTCAACCTGTATACTCATGAGGCCGAACTAAACTCTGCTTAACAGAGCAACCTGAGGAACCATTGTCCTTCAGAACATTTACAGAAACACCTCCCACAGACACTGGCTGAACAAGAAAGGCAGTGTTGCTGGTGGAGGGGTCTGAGGAGGTAGCAGCCAGTCATTCATGAGACTGCGGAACAACCGATGCAGCAAACGTGGTGCCCTGGGAACTAGGTGTCTGAGGAGTCGTACTCACCATCTGAGGAGGTGGAGCATTGACTACCTGTAGAGGAGAGTTCATGGTCAGAGGAGGACTCGTGAACTGTTGGGAAGTACCTGTACTGGTAGAGATGGCACCACCGTGTGCTTGTCGTGGAATGAAGGCTGCATTTGCCTCCTGCCTCTGACACACTAATTGACCTGACTGAGGGTTACGTGGCTTGTCCTTGTATTGCTGCTGCTTGGGGAATTGCTGCTGGTTGGGGTGCTTGTTGTACCGCTTCCAAGCAGGCTGCTGTGTATTTTGCCCATGGTCCTTCTGCAGTTTGCTTGGACTTTGGCCATTATTCTGAGAACGGCCTTGGTGCTGGGATTCAGTCTGAGACGGCTTCCCAGACTTGGCAGTATCTTTTCTGCTGTTCCAGGTGTTTTGCTTACGAGTTTGATACCCGTATGCAGTAAAATATGCGTCAGCCTTTTCTGCCATTTGGCTGGCATCTTTCACCTGGCAGATCTTAAGCTGTGCTATGAGCTCAGCAGGCCACGACCTCTCTAGCTGTGTACGCAGCATAAGGTCAATTATCCCCTCACGTGTGGAAGGAGTTTCATCTTTCTCCATCCACTCACCTAAGTAAGCAGTGAGACGGTCGAGGAACTGGACAGCTGTCTCCTTGTCTTGGAGACGAGCTCGCATGAACTGAACTTTGGCGTCGTCTACTGTGAGACCATACGCCTTAGTGAGTGCAGCTTTCATCATCTCATATGTGAGATTGTCTCCACGAATTCTGTGGAGAATATCGAGGGCAGGGCCCTCAAATAAACTAAGAAATTGGAGCCGCTTAGCTGCCTCATCCAGTTGATACATGTCTGCCATGTCCTCAAAATGAGCTATGTATGGCTCGATTCGCTCGCCTTCCTTGTATGAAGGAAGCTTGATCCGTGGGGTCGCCAGGACATGTGCAGGGAGAAAGCTCGTGGAACTTGGACTAACTGCACCAGATGTGTCTGAAGCCAAGGAATCTCGCTTGAGCTTCAGCATTTCATATTCGTGTTTTTCGCGTGCTTCTCGCTTGGCACGTTCGTGCTCTCGTTCTCTGTCTCGTTGTTCACGCTCATATTCGTGCTGTTCTCGCTCTTGTACTAGCTCGAGTTCGCGTTGTTCTTGCTTGTGTTCGTGCTGTTGTCGCTCTTTTTCTAACTCGAGCTCGCGTTGTTTCTGCTCGTGTTCGCGCTGTTCTCGCTCGTATTCACACTGTTCTCGCTCACGTTCATGTTGTTCGCGCTCGTATTGGCGCTGTTCTCGCTCACGTTCATGTTGTTTGCGCTCGTATTCGCGCTCTTTCTCACGCTGCTCCTGATTATGCTGTGAGAGTATATCCTCTTTAAATTCGGTTGGGTCCGTAAGACCCATTTCTTTGGCTTCCTGTAAAAATACAGTGGTAGCCATGACGCTAATTTACTAACCAAGCCGAAACTGAGTACTGACTGCTGCTTCGCAAACGAATGCTAATAAACACAAGTAAAGAATACAGACACAAGCTAGTGGTGACCAGTCTTATCTAGTTAACTGGAAAAGAATAAAGCAAAAATGCAAATGACTGGGAAGACTCAATAATTAACACAATGGGTACGGCGACTTCCCAGGAGCGAATAAAATAGTCTGGCGTTATCAAGAATAAACTAGAGTTAAGTACTCTATTGATTAATAAAGCAAAAATTCACTTGCTAAATTAACGATAAACACCAGTAAACTTGTCCCTATAAACTTTAGTGATAAATACCTAAATATGAACGAGTGAGTATTATCTCGTGAATAGCTTTAGAGCTAGGAGTTAATATCCTGGTGAGGTCGCCAATTGTCACGGGTTTTTTAAAATAAATGCTTATATTATTTAAATGATAATGTTCAATGTTCAATAATATTGCAGAGCAGGGACAATGATTGTCTTGGTAAATCAAGCAGCGATTACTTTACGCTGGCTTGCTTCGCACGATTCTCTAAGAACGAGAATTTATAAACTTTCTCAACAGTACACAGCAGAGACTAATTACTCAATTGCTGTTTATTAGTACTGTTAGCCTCTGGAGAAAGTTACTTCACCCCTGACAATAAATAACTAATATTAATAATAGTATCAGGTTCTTGCTGGTGCTTAACTCCTAGAAGGCACAACGGATTTTAAACTTAATACAACAAGACTGGCCTAAGTACCAGTTATGAATAGCAAAACGTTTATGCAAGCTAGGAGCTATATGGGAAATAAGCTTAATTATGGAGAAATGAAACACGACTTTACATTACATTAAGCTCAAGAAAAAGAACTGTTAAATTTATTGATTACAAAATAAATTTAACGTTACATTTCAAAATCAAATTAATGAGATCATACTCACTCACTCACTCAAGAGCTAAATTCTTACGCCTAGGAAAAACACCTTAACTAAGCTCTTAAGACTAGGAAAACGAAAAGAAATACTGGTCAATGAATGTGGTGTATCACCAACGAAGGGTGGGAGCCTGGAGAACTGTAGTCTAGTGGAGCCTGGGTTGACCTCTCACTTCTGGAGCACAGAACCTCACTCCGTCACAGCAGACACTGGACTGAGTAACTCGTGGGAAAGAAAAGGGAGCGCTAGGCCGCATTTTTTAACAGTCGAGTGAGCGAAACGCGCCCAAAACAAATCACTCAGCGGAAGCGCTAATATCTCACACAAAGACAATCACGTATGACAATGAAAAATTGATTTGAAAAGGCTCCCGTCTGAATGAGCGGTTACTGAACGATAAACTGGGATTCCACTTGAGTTCGTGGTTTCCCACAAAAACCAATGTCACTAGCCGACTCGTGACAATGCCATTGTTTGAATATTCAGCTGGTTATTTCCTCCACATGCACTCATTGGCAACCCTCCCACATGCATCCCAGTCACCTTGCAGTTGCCTGCAACACCTCCGTCATGGATAGACCTACGCAAATAGATATTCCTGTGTCCAGACCCTTGGGTGACTGCCCACGCCCGCCAACTTTGACACCAATGAAGTCGAAAGGTCCTAAGAGGAAAGGCCTAAGTGATAGTGCGATAGGGAGGAAGTTAGATATATCATTATCGCCAAGAGTGAGTGGGGAAAGTGACTCCTCTTCTGAGGAAAGTGATATCACAATGCTGAGCATGGAAAAGTATGCATCAGAGGAGGAGAGTGACCATGAATTCTCCACTGTGCAGTGATATTTTCCCTCTGCACGATCATCAGTCTTTTCTGATGATGAAGGGTCAGATGTAGCTGATGATCCTGCAGAGGGTGATATACACTCAGAGGAGAAAGTGGCAGGGGAGGTAATGAGTGAAGGAAGGGAGGAGATGGAGGGTGGCGGGAGGAGGAGGAGGAAATGCCACAGGCTGAGCCGCTGCACACCTGAGTGGCCTAGGGTGGAAATTTCCACCTATACAACATCACCACCACCTTCACCCACACAGCCTGCATTGGTTCCTGCATCACCACATGCCTCATCACGCCGGTCTGTATCACTACATGCCTCACCATGCCACATCCCTCACCATGCCAGCCTACCTCACCATATGCCTCATCACGCCGGCCTGCATCACTACATGCCTGACCACGTGGCTCGCCATGCCGGCCGGCCTCACCACGTGGCTCGACACGCCGACCTGCCTGACCAAGTGCCTTATCACCACAACCCAGCACATCAGTTATGTTGGTGCAGGTGCTCACTGGCAGGCATGTGCCTGCCGATGCCTTTCACCAACGCCATCATCACCATGATCACCTTCACCAGCATCATCACCTGCCTCATCTAGTGGTGAGTTGGCAGAGTTGCCACCAAGCCGCCATGCTAGGGGCCATGGCAGGGCATGGGGCAGGCCAAGTGCACGGCAGACAAGGCAGGAAGCTAAGACTGGTAGGTTGGAAACTTTTGCCTGGGAGGAAGGGAGGGGGTTTCAGCTTGAGGTACCTGTGTCTAATGACAAACGCAGGTGTGCAGCCAGAATTTCCATGTAACAGAGCTGCTTCTGCAGTTGACTTCTTCCTTTCTTTTTTCACTATAGCAATGATGGAGTTCATTGTGAAAGAAGTGAATAGTTTCAGGGAATTCTGCTGCAACTAGGCTGAGACCTTGCACCTGAGGGAGTGCGAAAATGGAAGAACGGAGTGCGACGAGTGTGAGCGAAATGTGTATTTGGCTAGCATTGATAATGTTGATGCCTCATATTAGGAAACATAATACTGTATTCATGATTATTGGCTCGTGAAAGATATTGCTGCAACGCCAATATTCAGTAGGTATATGCCACGTGACCACTATCTTGACATCCTGAGGTATTGCAGTTTTCCACGAATATGGGCCCACATCCGAAAGATAGGCTGTGGAAAATTTGGTCAATTCTGGAGATGATGAAGGAAAAATTTTCATCTTTTATCAGGCCATTCCAGAAGGTTGTTATCGACGAGTCACTTGTTTTGTTCAGGAGACACTCCTGCCTTCATTCAGTACATTCCCTCAAAGAGACATCGTTTCGGAATAAAGTTTTTTGTATTGTGTGGTTACAAGATTGGGTACGTGCTGGATTTCATTATGTATACAGTGAGTGATGCGGTGTTGTCAAAGGACGATCCCCGTGGTTTCTCTGGCTCAGTTGTCAAGAAGCTAATGGACAGGTACTTCGGTGGCAACCATATCCTTTACACTGATAATTATTACATGGCACCAAGTCTTGCAAAGTACCTGCAAGAACACCAAATTGGATCGTGTGGCACTGTCCATGCAAAAAAGAAGCATTGGCCATCCTTTCCGAAAGGCATCATGAAGGGGGAGTCCAGGACCTTGAAATTGGGTAAACTCCTCACAATTCACTGGCACGATAAGAGAACGGTGAATGTCCTCTCCACGGTCCATGAAGGTAGGTTGATTGACACAGGCAAGGTCGATAGAAGAACGAGGCAGCCAGTCTTCAAGCCTGAAGCTGTTATGGACCATAACGTGAACATGCGACTCGTCGATAAATCAGATATGCAGATCGGCACCATTGACTGTCTGAGGAGGTGTTGTAAGTGGTATATGAAGGCATTCCTACATGTACTGGACATCTGTGTACTGAATGCCTTCATTCTGTTACACAGACCAGCACATCCCCCAGACAGTTCAAGAAGGATGTAATTTTCGGCCTTCTGGAGAGGTATGAACAGGTAAATCCTTCCGTGAAACGGAGGAACAGTGTGCAGCAACTGCCTGACTGCCTGCAGTGCAGGGACTACCTTAGCAGACTTTTCACGGAAATACTACCTAGCACACCTGCAGGCATTGCTATGTTTGCGTCAATTCATCATGCCGACCACAGCAACGCCGTATGATGAGGTGGTGGTGTGCTGAATATGAGATGGCACTGTGTACTGACTGTTTCTTCACTTTCCACTCAAAGACCGAGTCGTAGGAGTCTGGGTATTATGCATTAGTTCTGTACATACCAGTGTGTTGTATTTTGTGTAAATAGAAATAATGATTTTACTGCTCTGCGTTTGTTTATGTGAATAATGGAAGCAGAAATTTTGTTTCACGATAAACTCGCTGCCCCATTTTATTTTGAAAACATTTGTTTATACATTTTTCTTATGATGAAAAAGTAAAACTCAAAGGAAAGAGAAAGTCAAAGTGGTATTTCCGGTTATGGGCAATGCGTAAGTAACTGCCGGGACTCTGTTCACAATATATATATATATATATATATATATATATATATATATATATATATATATATATATATATATATATATATTTTAGTTTTTTTGCAGCAGTACTTCTAGTGGTAGTAGCAGTGGTAGTATGTGTTGTAGATGTGGCAGTAATAGTAGTAGTTGTGGTAGTTGTAATAGTAGTAGTTGTGACAGTGGTAGCAGTAGTATTAGTAGTACTTGTAGTAGTTGTAGTTGTAGTATTAGTAGTAGTTGTTTTAGTGGTAGTTTGTACTTGTACTTCTAGTAATAATAGTATTATTTCTAGCAGTCGTAATACCCAGAGTTCTACTCGCTCAGGGATGCCAGAATCGAGTAACAATCCTAACCAAACATACATTTGTGTGTGTGTGTGTGTGTGTGTGTGTGTGTGTGTGTGTGTGTGTGTGTGTGTGTGTGTGTGTGTGTGTGTGTGTGTGTGTGTGTTTACCTTACCTAAATGTATCTTTACACGAAAGAGTCAAGCTCGTACTGCCCTGTGTCTTAAACCATTTTCATCATACAACTCTGTAAATTAATGAATTGTTCTGGCACACAACACATAGCCTCGGAGTCCCCAGGGAGGGGAGGGGACCATAAATTGCCCCTACCTACCGCCTCTCTCCCGGTGACGACTCGAGCTGCCTGCAGCCACTGTCTGACTCACGTCTTCTTCATTTCTGCAACATTCGCGGCCTTTCCTCTAATTTTCGCTCTGTTGAGCACCACCTCTCCTCATTTAAACTTCACTTTCTTTTCCTAACTGAGACTCAGCTGTCTGAGGCAACTGACAGCAAACCCTTTTCTGTATCCTCCTACTTTCTCTATACTCATTTCAAAGCCAAAGGTAGCTGTTGTGTATATGTACACAACGACTTATCTTGCTCTCGTGTTCCTGAACTCGATTTTTCTGAAATCTCTACACTCTAGCTTCTGCTTTCTTGTCATTCTCTGACAAAATATATCTGCACTGTTAACTTATCCCCTAATTCTACTATCAAAAATTCTTCAACTATATTACTTCTATGATGGAACACATTTTATCCATTTCTCCTTCTCTGAAATCTCCATTCTAGGAGCTTTCAACGTTCACCACCACCTTTGGCTCTCCTTTCACTGATCCACCTGGTGAACAAGCCTACATCTTTTCTATCCTTAATGACCTAGAGCAGCTTGCACAGCACCCTACCCGTATCCTTGACCGCCGTGGAGAGAGCTCCAACATTCTTGACCTTTTTCTTACAACTAATCCTTCTGCTTACACTGCTAACCTTTTCTCTCCACTGGGCTCCTCCGATCACATTATTACCTTAACCTGTCCTATCGCTCAGGTACGGCCTGTGGATCCTCCAAAGAAACGTCTGTGGCACTTTGGAGCTGCGAATTGGGAGGCCCTCAGGCTGTACTTCTTTGATTTTCCCTGGAATGATTATTGCTTCCATGACCGGGAGCAATATGAGTGTGCCTTGCGCATTAAGGAGGTTATTCTCTCGGGCATGGAAGCATACATTCCTTTCTCATATCCTTTGACTAATGCAAGAAAGTCTTGGTTTAATCACGTTTGTTCTAATGCTGTCTGCAACAAGTAGAGGGCCTATAAAAGATACCGGAGCCAACCCACCCCTGAATCATATCTTATTTATGTTTCTGCCCGGAATCATGCTAAGTCTGTTCTTCGCTCTGCTAAAAATAATTTCATTCATACTAAATGCTCTCAACTCTCCAACTCAAATTCTTCCTGTTCCTTCCGGCACCTTGCCAAAAACTTTTTTAACAACTTTACCTCAACATCCTTCCCTCCTCTTTTCTACTCTGATGGTTCTGTAACTATTTCTTCTACTGATAAAGGAGATCTCATCGTTCAGGCTTTCTCCTCAAATTCCACCTTAGATGATTCTGGTGGTGATCCTCCATCACTTCCCCCCTCTGACTTCCTCATGGCTGACATTAAAATTTCTTCAGCTGATGTATTTTCTGCTATCACAGACCTCAGTATTAACAAGGCATATGGGCCTGATGGAGTCCCTCCTGTTGTTCTCAAGAACTGTGCATCTGTGCTTACACCCTGCCTAGGCAAACTCTTTTGCCTCTGTCTGTCAACTTGTACCTTTCCTTCTTGCTGGAAGTTTGCTCACATTCAGCCAATCCCAAAGAAGGGTGACCATTTCCAACCCTCTAACTATCGTCCAATTGCTTTAACATCCTGTATCTCAAAAGTTTTCGAGTCAAATCTTAACAGAAAAATTTTAAAGCATCTTTCCTATCACAACCTTCTTTCTGATCGTCAGTATTGGTTCCGTCAGGGACGCTCCACTGGCGATCTTCTCGCCTACCTTTCAGACTCCTGGTCATCCTCCTTTCGGGACTTTGGCGAAAGCTTTGCTATTGCACTTGACATCTCTAAGGCTTTCGATCGAGTCTGGCATAAAACTTTAATTTCCAAACTGCCCTTTTACGGTTTCTATCCTTCTAGCTGTGCCTTCATCTATAGCTTCCGTTTTGGTGGTTCTATAGCTGCTGTTGTAGACGGCCATCGTTCTTCTCTTAGACCAATCAACAGTGGTGTTCCTCAGAGCTCTGTCCTATCACCAACTCTTTTTTTTTTTTTTCATCAATGACCTTCTAAGCTGTACATCTAACCCTATCCACTTATACCATGATGACTTCACCCTTCACCTTTCCATTCGGTTCCCACAACGTCCATCTCTGCAGTTACTTCAACAAACAAGGGATGAGGCTATGGCACACCTAATGTCTGACTTGGCTCGAATCTCTGACTGGGGTAAAAATAATCTGGTTGTTTTTAATGCATCAAAGACTCAGTTTTTACACCTACCAACCCGACAAAATCTTCCACAGATGTACCCACCAAGGTTTAATAATATTCAGCTTACTCCTGCATCATCCTTGCACATGCTTGGGATTTCATTCGCTCGAGACTTATCTTGGAAAGATCATATTACATCTCTCGTAATATCTGCTTCCAAGAGATTAGGTGTGCTAAGCCGACTCCGTTCCTTCTTTACCCCTGCACAATTGTTGACTCCATACATATGTTTTATCCACCCCTGTGTGGAGTACAACTCTCATGTGTGGGAAGGCTCCCCACATACTACTGTACTCAATAGGGTGGAGTCAAAGGCTTTTCATCTCATTAACTCTTTTCCTCTTACTGGCTCCCTTCAACCTCTGTCTCTTTGCTGCACTGTTGCATCTGTATCTCTTTTCTATCGCTACTTCAATGGTCACTGCTCCTCTGAACTGTCTGCTTGCATTCCTCCACATCTACAATGGGCACATAGCACCCATCTAGCAGAAAACTCTCATCCCTTTTCTGTCCAACTCTCTAATGCAAGAGTTAACCGTTACTCCCAGTCCTTCATTTATGCAACAGGTCAACTCTGTAACTGTCTCCCTCTGTCTGTATTTTCTGCTAGCTATGATCTTCAGTCTTTCAAGTGCACTGTGTCCAGGCATCTCGAAATGATCTGATCTTGAATTTTTCTGGCTCTTGTATTTTATTTTTCTCTTGGAAGGAACAGTTATTGTGGGTTCGTGGCCTTTGGTCCCTTCTTCCTCGCATAAAAAAAAATACTCAGACAAACTAGGAGAGAGATAACAGTAAAAAGGATCCCTTCTGTTGTGACTTGGTGGATGTAGAGGAATTTGAAATGTTAGCAGAAAGAGTTAAGAAGTTAGGGGAAGAAATCTTTAAAGATTAAAAGGGAATTACAATATAATAGGGAAAGAAACGAAGAATTAGAAAAAAAATGAAGAACTGACAATATAGGTAAACATAAAGAGCTCTGAAATATGCGAAATGTCAGCAGAAGTATATGATTTGAAAAGCTCTATGAGAGAAGTGAGTATTGAAGTAGATCACCTCAAATGTTAAGCAATGGGAAAATGATGAAGAAATAAACAGGCAAATAATGTATTAGAAAAGAACAAAGTGTTTGAAGAATCGGTTGACAGTCTGCACAGCAAAGGGTGAGGTAAAAAAAAAAAAATGCTCAGATTTTAAAGGAAAAGGTTGAGCTAAATGGCAGACAAAGCACTGATCCAATAGGGTTTGAAAATGTAAACATGCAGGAAGTTATGGAGGTAATAGGGAAAAATCCAAGTTCACTAAGTGAGACAGCTGGCATGAACAAATCAATAATAGTGGGGAAGAAAGAGGAAGAATAACGAATAAGGTAAAAAAAAAAAAAAAAAAAAAAAATGGAATGAGCATTATCATGAAAAATTAAATAAATAGGAGCATCAGAAAAAGATACTAAGGAATTTTACAGAGAAGGAAAATAGGAATATATAAACACAGGCCAGTGATAGTAAAATTCCAAAGCTCAAATATGGTGGAAGATGTACGGTAATGAGATATGCAGAAAAAAACTACTCGAAGAGGAAGAAATGAAAAACATATGGATAAGGAGATGCTAAAACAAAGAAGATAGAAAAATGTTAAAAGAAATACTTGAAAAGGCAAAAAGGAAAAGTAATGAGAGGATTGAAGAGAAGAAAGAAATTTTTTCCTCAAGGTAGCCTACTGTGGCTACAAGTGAGGAGGTGGCATATAAACAGAAGAGCCAATAGAAGTGTTCGCGCCCCTGGAGAAATGCCAGATGTCACCAGTATTTTAATTTTCCAGATGGAAAAATCACATGTTGGGCAATAACTGAATGTCCTTTTTCATGCTTCTTACTTACTGTAAAAATACATAAATATTCTTGTTTCTTCTCTTTAAAACCATATTGTGTCAGTGCAGCATGAACAAAAGTAATTATTTAAAAAAAATATTCCACAGCAGTTGCAGCCTGGTTTATGCATGCATAGAAATATATATCTTTATCCAATAACAGAATTTAGTTATAATTTATACTGACAAATTAAACTCCCTGCGAATAAGAATAAAACTTAATTCACTTCATGAAAGCATGTTGATATTTACCCCTTCATACATGATGATGTGTTTGTCATCATTAGGATGTGGCTGTGCCCATACAAATTGACGCTTTTGTCGTCATTAAAGCATACAAACTTTCGTCAGAGGAAAAGTTTTTGGCCGATCTGCGTCATTTTTGGAGGCTTCCCTGCTCCTCATCAAAAATAATGAGTTGGCAACTGTGGGTCCCGATACCAGCAAGAGAGCAGAAAGGTTATTCAGTACCAAATGAGCTGTGAGTGGGGAAGGTACTGTGCAGTTCTGCCCCTTTAAATTTCCATTCTTACCCCCATCCCAGCCGTGCAACATATTTCACTATACCAGTAGTGCTTATGTCTAGTGTTTGGGCACTGTTGTGATTAGATTTGGTGCTTGCAATAGGAAATTTAGTGTTTGTGAAGCATTCCTGGTCATTATCACCCATTGGCCCAATGAAGATTGTGCTACTGTTTCTAACCAACTACACTGCCTCTACTGTGCACCAAATGTGAGTATCCAGCTATAAAAAATAGTGACAGTGAATCATAAGAAAATAGTGTGCATATTTAGTGTACAAAGAATTGGTGAAATACGTGCAGTTGCTTAGAGAAAGGCAGGAAACCTCCCTACAGTCACGACACGGCATGGGTACACTGTAGTTTTTTACATTTTTCTTGAAAACTATGAGGCCTAGGATCACCGTTGTGGCTCAAATGAAAACCAACGAAATTCTGCATAGGATGATAAACTAAAAACATAACAGTGGTGGAAAAGTTTTTCGCTAGAGCTCCCTGAATAAAAAATCTGTTGTCTGTCAGTAATGGGTTTACTTTTTCCTATTACTCGAACATTATACCTCTTATCAAACTGGGACCTCTGGCATTCGAAAGCTAATAAAATTCTCTCTCCAATGATGGAATAACATGTAGAGATTGTTTAGTAAACATTCGACTTATGATGTTGGGAGGTGAGGTGTATGCTCCTGAATGTTTATTCACACGGCCCTAACGTACATATGGTTTTTTTTTTTTTTTTTTTGCTTATCGTGAACAAACATCGACGAATAGGAATATGTGGGCTTTGTGGCAAAATAAATATGTCTGGGTGGTGAAAATAAGCTGGGAATACACATTTTTGGAGCATGCGGCGGGTAGGGGGGGAGGGGAGAAAAGCTGATGCGTCATGTCCCAGAAAACTGATTAACTTATCTGCACATGAAAGAGTTTATACGCTGCCTCCGGTAAAAAAAAGTTTGCTCAGGAAACTGAAACAGCCGTCTGTCTTCACTGCCTGATCTAATCCATCACCATGCTTGCTCATACGTTTGGCAGCGCTAGGCTTTGATACACCCTAACATTTTAGAGTCTAATAAATATTAAACTATGGATAGACCATACGTCATAGGTACTGGTAAAAAAGATAAATACACAGGTACAGTCTGGAGAGACCTGGAAAGGCATACCTGACTCCATGTTCCCAGCCAGTTAAGGCAAGGACAAGACCTGCTCAGAGAAGAAAAAAAAAATGAGTATATACAATATATACACCATACTCCCATCATCTACGATTCTATGTGTACTGCAACCTTTCAGGCGGTCTCTGGGATCTTACACTAGGCAGTGTCTCCTTCTCTTCCTCACTGGTCAAAAACTTGTGATTTACCGTACTCAGTAAGGCATCTCTCTCAACTTATCTTTTGACTTTTTCAGCTGCCCTACTCAAGACGGTGCCATCAAACACATTTTCTAACTCATAGGCTCTAACCTGATCAATAACTTTGACAATCTTGTAAGGACTCTACCACTTTCTATTTAGCTTTGATGCCATACCAGGCAAGCACTCTTCGACATAGATCCAAACTAATTCAGCTGCTTCTAGAGAATCATTCCTACGTGCTTCATTTCCCCTGTTAAGCTATCCTGCTGTCATCCGACATTGTGTCTCCTTGAGTATCTGTTTGACATCTATTTTCTCTACACAGTTTTCATCAGTGGGCAACTGCAAGTCTCCTACCTCGCGATTTGGATGACGTCCATAAAAAGCAAAGAATGGTGATGTACCTAGGGACGTATGCACTGCTTCATTTAATGCTTTCTCAGTGCCATACAGGTGCACGGGCCACGTATTCGGGTGTTCTTGGCTCAAGATCGCCAGTACTGTCTTTAAGGTCCTATGTGCTCTCTCAATAACTGAATTTCCTCAGGGATGGTAGGGTAGACAGAAACCTTGCTTAATCCCGGCTCTCCTACAAAAATCTCTAAACTCTGCACTGGTAAATTCTCCTCCATTGTCCATGATGACTGCCTGTGGCTTGCCATACCTACAGATGTCCTTCTAAAATTTTTCGGCTACGGCTGTACTGGATTTTGTACGAAGGGAATAGATACGTAGATACCTTGAAAAATGGTCTATCACTGTGAGACAATACCTGTGACCACTCCTACTATAATGCAAATCTATGAGACCTATCGCAACTCTCTGACCATTATCATCTACTGGTGGCAATTCCTTAAAATGGTGCACAATCTTCCCGTGACCCTTGAACTGCTGACATGACTTGCATGATTTAATAAAATGTCGCACATTGGTCAGAAGAGACGGCCAATAGAAAAACTGTCTTGCCTTGGCTACCGTCTTGCATTCCCCTAGATGTGAAGGGTTATGAACAATTGAACAGGCAATAGCAACTAAAGACATGGGTGCTCCCAGGCACAGTCTAGATTTTCCCATTTCTTCTCTTCGCACATACAGAATCTCCTCGTTCATTTCGAAAGCGTACATGGGACGATTACCAGACAACTTCCTGGGTAACTGACCTCCTTCTAAATACTGAATTACCTGCCTCCACCTTGGGTCTGCTCTTTGGGCTTCCCAGACCTTGTCCACCATAAGGCCCAGCCACTGAAATTCTGCATTAGATTGTGTTATATCTGAGGCCTCCTCAATTGCTCCTACTGGTCTACTTAAAGCATCTGGGACATAATGATTCTCTCATCTACAACAAATAACGCGACATACGAGGGCATTTAGTCTTTTTCTTAAAAATGGTGGTTAAAGGTTTATGGTCAGTAACGATGGAAAATAGTGGCTGAAAAATCTACACGCACTCACTACTGCCATGGCTTCCTTGTCGGTTATTGAGTATCTTTTTTGTTTTGGGATAAGCTTCTTCGAAAAGTATCCAGTAGGTCTCAGATCTTTCTCGCCCTCCAGCTGTATAAGAGCTCTGCCAATGTGCGAGTCACTAGGATCTGTGCATAACTCGAACGGTTTAGTTAAATCTGCCTTTATTAGTACTGGAGCTGACACTAACTTCTGTTTAAGGACTAAGAATGCATTCTCACACTCCTCTGACCATTCAAATTTTGCGTCCATCCTAAGCAAATTTATGAGAGGACTGGCAATGGCAGCAAAGTCGGGAATGTGTTTACGATAAAAGATACACATGCCCACAAAGCGTCTCACTTCCTTGGCCTTCGCTGCTTGTGACATCCATTCAATGGCTTCAAGATTCTTACTGTCAGGGCGTACTCCTTTCTCTGACACTATATGTCCCAAGAACTTAATTTCTCGCTTTATGAATGAGAATTTACTAACATTCAGCTTCATTCTAGACTCGGTTAAACTTCCAAAGGCAATCTTCAGTCAGTCTAGCATCTGACCGAGTCTGGCCAAATCACAACATCGTCTAGGTAGTTACAGCACCAACCTTCTCCAACTAAAGGGGCTAACACTTGCTGCATTTTCCTCGTGAAAATAGTTGGACTCACAGACAATCCAAGAGGTAAGCGCTTGTATCTAAACAAATTAACCCCATCAGAAAAAGCTGTCAAGTCTCGAAAGCTCTCATCCAACTGAACTTGGAGGTAGGCATCTTTCATATCAAGGGTGCAGTAAAATTTTTCCCAGCACTTTCCTCTATCAGTTCGCCTAATCGGGGTAGAGGTTGGATATCTATCTTGACCTTTTTATTAACCTGTCACGTCCCGATCACTTTCGCACCTCCGACACCCCCCAGTCCCGACCATTTTTGGAAAAAAAATTTTTTGGCTCAAGCCTCCACTTTTGGTGACAAACATCGAAAATTCATAGAGAAATCGCTCACCTGAGGTTTAAAATACTCGATACAGGTAGGAGTACCTCCTTACCTTACAGGGTTTTCTATCAGGCTGGCTGCAAAGAAAACGAGTTCTATGTGAGGATAACTATTCCACACCACTCCTAAACGGTATTTATTTACTTATTTGGTACGAATTTATATGTAGTATGAGAGTATATTGGTTTTCAAACAGTAATATAGGCATTATAAGCATTGTTTCACTCACTAACTCATCACCATTCCTGACCTTCTTTTGCCACATTACCTGTTCATCATTTCTGACTGTTTCTTCCTCTAATGCTATATAAACTTTGTCCTCCACATTGTCATCGATTGGGGAATCACTGTGGCCCTGAATGTCTTTATTGGCCAGGTCACTGGTAACAGGTGAATTGCTGAGACAATGGGGGGGAGGGAGGTTATGAGGTGTAAGGCATTGTCCCTGCTTGGCATCTTGCAGAGGAATAGAGGAGGGTGTCCCTTGTATTCTTACTAAAAATCACACGCAAAAATTGAAAATTGTGCAAATTAGGGACCTTGCAATTGCAAAACGTACCAGTACGTCGATGGGACTGGCAAATCCAAAATGTTGCAACGTACCCATACGTCGACAGGACGTCTCGGGTTAAGAGCTTGATAATCAATACACATCGTTTTATTGCCGTCCGGCTTGCTGACTAAGACTATGGGGGCTAAATATGCAGCATTCGATTCCTCAGTCACATCTTTATCTATCAACTCATCGATCATCTTGGAAATTATCTTCCTTGCTTGCTTAGGATGCCAATACAAGGGCATACGCATGGGGTCAGAGTCGATGGTATCAATGTGGGTTTCAGGTACTTTAAGGGTACCAATTTCCATCGGACCAAGAATGAACAGTGCATGATTATCGAATATCAACTCTCTCAATTTGTCCCTCTGTGACAGACAAATGTGTCCACTTCAGCCCTTTGAGAATTGAATTAAAAGCAGCACTTCGGTCACTCCCATCCTGTGCCTTATCCATGTGTGGTAACAAAGCATTAATGACTCAAACTACTGGTGCCACAAGGTCACCTTCTGCCTCGCCCTCTGGTTGCACTAATTCAGGTGGACTTCTGTCCTGCTTCTTGTGGCTAAGATAAGTAATACTCGATTCGTCAACAACATGGTACGTCCCGAACATTTGCCCTGGGTTTAGCTTCACTGGCCCCTTGGTTACGTTGGTAATGGGTAAATAGCATGTCGCGTTCTCACAAACTCACACGCAACTGTTTGGTGCTAATGAAGCTTTACCCCTGGCATTCTGAAATTTACTAACATGTAAGACATCTCCAGGTTTTCTGTCTTTTAACGCAACGGGTACTAACATCAGTGTCTGTGCGGGTACCACAGTCCTACACTTCACTTGTACTAGCTCTTCTTCTGCCTGTCTTGTATGGTTAGACCGGAACCTTATTCTATTCACTGTCTGGCAACGCTTATTTTGGACCTCATACTGCTGACCACCCCAATGCATCACCTGACCTTCTCCGTCCCAAGTGAAAATTGCCCTAACAATTAAGTCTGCACCCATGAGCACTTCTGTTGACAAATAATAGTCAGGGACCACTACAAATCGCTGCATTATGCTTGTCTCAGGGGCAATATGCACTACCGGCGAAACCTGGCCAACAACAGTTAACTTATGGATGGATACTGAATGCAGTGAATGCCGGCACTTGCTAATCATTAATCCTAATCTATTCGCTGTACTCTCTTTCATCAATGTTGCTACACTACCAGTATCTGCAAAAGCTGAAACCTGATACTGTCCCAAAATCAAGCATATCACTGGAATGTCTACTTCACCTCGAACTTTTTGGTCTTCCTCCACCTCAGCATATAGAAGGTTCTGACAACTCTCACTCTGTTTTACATCCTGTACGCTACACACGACATGACTGGCAGCCTTCATTACCTCAGGGGCCTCTAGTCATTCCCTAGGTGGTTGGGAGTCTGATGTAATTGAGAATTCTGTTGTGGGAGAGGATTAGCTGTTGCGGGGGTAATACTTGGCATGCTTCTCTCTGGTTTTCTACTCAGGTTAGGTCTACCATGGCATTCCTCATGTCCCCTTCTAGAGTTAGCTTTCAAGCAATCAAACCTTCATCCCTGCTCTGGTTTCCTTGGGCAACTCGCCCAGTCATGTTTAATGCCATTTGAACACCTCCCACAAGGCCTCATCATAGGTCTAGGTTTAAAGGATACCTCACATACGGGTACTCAAGTCACTGGACGAGTGTTGTCACTCGCAACTGGATGTGTGATTTTAGCAGGGGTTGGAACATAATCAACATCAGACTCTTGCTCATCCACAACTTTTGCCACTCTACGCCACTGTCTATAACCTCTTTCTCTAATTCTGAAATAAAGGTCTCCTCCATTCCCAGGTCTTTAAACAACTCTAATAGTTCCCTAACTTCCTGGGGTACATTTCGTAGCACTGCTTTCTTCCACCCTCCACGTTGGGAGGGTTAATATGGAGATGTTCTCAACAAATTGCCCTAAAGTTACTCTTGAATTGTCTAACAACTCTCTTAGGTGGGTCCTCAAAGTTATACTACATTTAGGCAAGCTCACTGAATGCATCAGCGATCCCTGTGGGACCACTGAACTCTTGTTGCAACAATGTCTTGATTTCCTAATAAGTACCACCTGCCTCACATCAGCTTAACTCTCCCAGAACATATGTATGCAACTCTGTGTCCATACGGGTGAGTGCTGCCACCTTCCATTGTTTTACGTAGGCAGTCAGCGACTCCACCAGCATTAAAAAGTGATCCACCAGGGTCCTAGTATGTAGACCATACATTTCACTCATCCTTAGAACGTCAACATCCTTGCACTCTAGTAGTACCGAATTTCCCTGATAGCTCTGCATACCTCCTACAGGCAAGTTTGACCACTGTGGAGTTGACTACCTAAATGGACTTCCAGACTTCATGGGCCTCCAACCTTGGTCGGGGTGAGTCCAGGTGGGCTTAACATCAAAGCTCCAATACGCTCAAAACACTCATCAATTGCCGATGGTTCCTGCTTCACACTTAGTCCCTCAAGCATTTCAGTCTCAAGGTCGATTAATTTTCAAAACGGGACTCCATCATGAATTATACAAACGTGAGCAACCCCAGGAGGTGAATGCTCAACTATTAAAATGCCAAACTGCAACACCATGATAGTACACACTACAAATAAACATATCTTATACTTCTACATATAATGCCAAGCACATATATCTTTGAGAAATGGGGGATGAGCTATTACCATAATTCGATTTAATGACAGTCTAAATGACCGCTCAATTACTGCTTACAAGTTAAATTACCCTCACATTAATAGGTCATCCCAACGGTGTGCCACCACTTGTACTGGGCAGTGGGCACCTCTGCGATCCAGACTGTTGCATGGTCAAAAGGGGCAAAAATCAAGTTACTGGTGACGACCACTGCAGGCTGGAATGGTCGGGAACTCAGGTTGACGAAGACTCTCTCCCAGTAGCAGCCTCTTCGGTTGCGTTCGTTACTTTTCAAGCGGTCAAGAGTGGTAGCATGCCAAAATGACGGGGTCAGTCTCCAACTCAGCCAACCCACCCCAACCTTCGCAATTTCCCAAAATGCTCCCGGGTTAACATTAACAAGCTACTAGGTCAACCCTATACCACCAGTTCTCAAGGGTTATACAAACACTAGTTCGAGTGGGAGGAAATATGTATTAACAAGACCAAAAGGGGAAAAAAAGTAAAATCTTCCTAGCTACTAGCCTTACAGAATAATCCTGAATCAGTTGGCACGTTTTTAAAATATGTATATATATATATATATATATATATATATATATATATATATATATATATATATATATATATGGTTCTAATATCAAATTTCACAAAACTTAGCTACTTTGTCCCAGGTTCAGTCCACCGTGGCTCTCCATAACCGTCCTTCAGAGCTCATAGTTCACTGGTCCAATCTTCTCATATTCTTGACCTTGACTTCCACACTGGGACCTTGACCTTGATCCACTCACTGGGACTGTCCTCCACACTTTGACCAGCTAAAAGATAATATGTATAATGAATAACTATTCTTCCTAATTCAAGTAATCCCTTCACATGATCAAGAAAGTCTCATAATAAAGAAACATGAGTTACAACACTCGACATTTCAGTTACAAACAGAATAACACATGGCACTACAGACACATAGGTTTCCTCAGAATAATACATGTTGTAGGGATAACATGGAAGAAAAAGTACTATAAGAAATAAGCATGAATAATCCTACTCTGATCATGAAAAACATCACTGCATCAACATCATTGTGCCTCACAAAGTAAATAGTGAACATTAACTCACAACGAACACAGCCTTAATAAGTACTAAATTGCAAAATCATGCAAACACATATTAATAAATAATTCACAGTACCAGGGCACCTGATATTAGGCCCACAAAAATCACACATTTATCTGAGGCTCAGACAGAACTGTGTAGCTAGCATTCTCTTATTCCAGTTACTAAATACTACTACTACACCAGTACACAAATATATGGGAAATACCTCACTGTCCAGCTCAAAAAATACAAGGGAGGTGAGCGGGAACAGATTCGCTTCTCCAAAGACTAATGGCTTCACCTCGCGTGATCGTTACACACTTCCTGACGAACGACAACACTGATACTAACACGAGTCTTTTTCTTATTTTCGTCACTATTATCACTCGTGAAGTATCACTTATTCGCGCTTCAAAACATCAAACAACAATATTATCAAATTACTTACAGAATTCCCTGGAGGGGGTGGGGAGGGTGAGGAGGATGACGACCGTACCAACCATCCGTCACATATCACGGACGGTGAGCGAGTGAGCACGCCGGTCTTGCGTGGTGGAAAAGGAGTGGGGGAGGATGACGACTTACACAATTTAGACTCGAGATATAGACTCGAGATAGACTCAGTGTGATGCCTTTCCCCTTACAATTGCTTACCTGAAAAAAATGACATTCCGTAGTTACAATAATTACGTTATAACAATGTCTTCACGCTTGCATCAAAAAAAACAATGAAGAATCATCGTGCCCTACATCACTTGGCACATGCGCACACTATGCTAGATTACATGACCATAGGCACATATTCCTTCTCACTCGAGTTTTTATATTATAAAGAGACCTAATACTAGTAAATTACAGTAGGAAAAAAAAAAAAGACTCAGCAACTAGGTAATTTAATCCACGCTCTGATCACGTCCGCACGGAAACAACCATATCCAGCCCAAGGTCCATTGAGTATGAGGTCGACTCACCAGTAATCTGGTGTATGGATTATTATTATTTTTTTACTCATTTGCTTTTTCTTCCTCCGTTCTGTTATTTATAAAAAAAAAAAAAGTGTGCCCATTTTCAAACCAACTCGTGCATGACGTCAACAGGAGGACGGGCCACTGCTCCCGAGAACTCTCGGCCCTTAGTCAACAGGTGGAGGCACAGGCGTGAAGTGTCTCTCTCGCGAGAAGTAGTTACAATATTTTTTTTTTTCTCGAGTGTAAATATAAAACTGGTAAAATATAAGTGCAATGCCCTGCTGTTGTTCAGTTTTGCGGATGCAAGTCTGTATTCAGTAAAGAAGATGTATTCTTTCATAAGTTTCCAAACAATGAAGAACTTCAGTGCAAGTGGATTAGTCTCTGCAAGAGAAAGGACAGCATTAATCCAGCCACTGCAAGGATATGCAGCTGTCATTTTGAAAACGCAGTGTATGAAAGAAACCTCAAATACTAACTTCTTGGACTACCACTACCTCATAGGCAAATCAGAATCAAGCCAGGAGCATTATCAACACTGTACTTACCCACTGGTGAAGGTGAGTTTCTAACCCAGACTTTTGCCTATTTTGTTACGTAATAACATAATAATTTATTTACAGGTACTATTCTCAACAATCCTAAAAAGTTAACCTACACCAAATATTATAATTTTAAATGAGACTAAGCAGTGGATATTTATAGGCTTAGTGTTTTGTGCAACTGCTGATATGGTAATATTTGTTTA
This sequence comes from Coenobita brevimanus, assembly GCF_032717465.1. Lineage (NCBI taxonomy): Eukaryota > Metazoa > Arthropoda > Malacostraca > Decapoda > Coenobitidae > Coenobita > Coenobita brevimanus. Next base: position 20,692,660 of record NC_137018.1, read on the forward strand.
GAATAAACTGTTAGGTACTTTTTTTTTAAGCATATTTTTATACTAAAAACACCGCCACTAAGCACTTTCTATCCTTCAGACAAATCATCTAACTCCCAATATTGTCTATTCAGGCAATTGCTGTCCCCGTCGACCGTTACTTTATTAATTTAATTTAAACCGATAGTGCTTGAACGTCATGTATGAGAGCTTAGGCCCTACTATTTTGGTGTTCTGGCTATGAATTGTTATTTCAGGATTATAAATTAAGTTTTCTAATAATGTTTAAGCTAGGGCATCATAAGGTTAAATTCATTGCAGGGAGGGGGCACAGTGACTCATGAAATTCTAAAACCTAGCCTAACATCAGTTTAGCTTAGCTGCTTAGGTAATGTCTGGTAACATATTATCATAATGCCCACTGGGAAATATTCGAAGCACTGAAATACACAACAGAATTCGTACAATACATTTTATAAATGGAAAGTGCTTTTTATTAGACGAGAAACAGTGAAACAGCAGTAACCCCAGCAGTTATGTTACAATCAGTTGTTTTGTATAATCAGTTTTGCAGGAAAAAATAATAAAATTACTGTGTACAAGGAAGAAGTGTGAGGTGTTGTGGTAGCGGGTGGCAGTGTTGGGTGTTGTGGTACAGTGGGGTGTTATGGCAGTGTGTGGTGTTGTGGTACTGTGGGGTGTTGTGGTACTGTGGGGTGTTGTGGTATAGTGGGGTGTTGTGGCAGTGTGGGGTGTTGTGGTACTGTGGGATGTTGTGTCAGTGTGGGGTGTTGTAGCAGTGCTGGGTATTGTGGTATAATGGGGCGTGGCAATGTGGGGTGTTGTGGCAGTGTGGGGTGTTGTGGCAGTGTGGGGTGTTGTAGCAGTGCTGGGTGTTGTGGTATAATGGGTCGTGGCAATGTGGGGTGTTGTGGCAGTGTTGGGTGTTGTGGTACAGTGGGGTTTTGTGGTACAGTGGGGTGTTGTGGCAGTGTGGGGTGTTGTGGCAGTGCGGGGTGTTGTGGCAGTGTGGGGTGTTGTGGCAGTGTGGGGTGTTGTGGCAGTGCGGGGTGTTGTGGCAGTGTGGGGTGTTGTGGCAGTGTGGGTGTTGTGGCAGTGTGGGGTGTTGTGGCAGTGTGGGGTTTTGTGGCAGTGTGGGGTGTTGTGGCAGTGTGGGGTGTTGTGGCAGTGGGGGGTGTTGTAGCAGTGCTGGGTGTTTTGGCAGTGTGGGGTGTTGTGGCAGTGTGGGATGTTATAAGTTAGCAGTGTGGGGTGTTGTGGCAGTGTTGGGTGTTGTGGCAGTGTGGGGTGTTGTGGCAGTGTGGGGTGTTGTGGCAGTGTGGGGTGTTGTAGCAATGTTGGGTGTTGTGGCAGTGTGGGGTGTTGTGACAGTGTGGGGTGTTGTGGCAGTGTGGAGTGTTGTGGCAGTGTGGGGTGTTGTGGCAGCGTGGGGTGTTGTGGCAGTGTGGGGTGTTGTGGCAGTGTGGGGTGTTGTAAGTTAGCAGTGTGGGGCGTTGTAGCAATGTTGGGTGTTGTGGCAGTGTGGGGTGTTGTGGCAGTGTGGGGTGTTGTGGCAGTGTGGGGTGTTGTAGCAATGTTGGGTGTTGTGGCAGTGTGGGGTGTTGTGGCAGTGTGGGGTGTTGTGGCAGTGTGGAGTGTTGTGGCAGTGTGGGGTGTTGTGGCAGTGTGGGGTGTTGTGGCAGTGTGGGGTGTTGTGGCAATGGGGGGTGTTGTGGCAGTGTGGGGTGTTGTGGCAGTGTGGGGTGTTGTGGCAGTGTGGGGTGTTGTGGCACTGGGGGGTGTTTTGGCAGTGGGGGGTGTTGTGGCAGTGTGGGGTGTTGTGGCAGTGTGGGGTGTTGTGGCAGTGTGGGGTGTTGTGGCAGTGTGGGGTGTTGTGGCAATGGGGGGTGTTGTGGCAGTGGGGGGTGTTGTAAGTTAGCAGTGTGGGGTGTTGTGGCAGTGTTGGGTGTTGTGGCAGTGTGGGGTGTTGTGGCAGTGTGGGGTGTGTCGCAGTGTAGGGTGTGTCGCAGTGAAGGGTGTTGTGTTTTGTTAGGGCTAAGTACGTGAAGAGCGGTTGCCACAGGTTTTATACAAATGCCAAGTGCAAATGCTGGAGTTAATAATTTGAAATTAACGTTACCTAAACTGTTAGACACTTATCCCACACTACGACACACCCCACACTGCAAACAACACTCCACTATGCCACAACACCCAGCTTTGCTTTAATTGTGGCATGGTTCGTGTACAGACTGATGTTATTATATACTTGTGTCTAATTTAACATGTTTCAGAAAACAATGCACCTGTTTTCCCTGTCTGTAGTGATACAAGGAAGAAGATGAGAGTACCAGTACCAGCAGATGGTACAGCTGTGACAACCAGCCATGCACCAGTTAAAGATAAAGGTAGGAAGTACCTCTGTACACCTGGCTAGGAAATGGAACTGTTTCTGTGAAGTATAAAGTCACAGTGCAAAATATTTGTTCTTACTACTACGTGTCAAGTGGGGTTGTTGGAGGATTAGTGCCCCTCCCTGTAAAACAATTAACTCTAAGCCCTTGGCCACCCCGTTTGGGATACATGGCGTCTGGCAATGAATGAATGAATGAACCTAATTGTATCTCTACAGGAATGAGTCAAGCTCGTGCTGTCCCGTGTCTTAAACCATATTTATCGTACATATCCTTAAATTTATTAATTGTTTTGACACACACTATTTCATTCGGTAGTGCATTCCACTGATCAATTGCTCTGTTTGGGAAACTGAATTTCCTCACGTCTTTGTCACCTCTCTTCTTATGCAGTTTTTTCCAGTGTCCTCTTGCTGATGCTTCCCCATATGTTAAGTAATCATTTATGTCTATTTTCTTCTTCCCTGATATGCATTTATATAGCATTATCATGTCACCTCTTTTCCTTCTCTCCTGTAGTGTTGGTAGATTCAGTTGATTTAGTCTTTCTTCGTAGCTTAGATCCCCTAAGCTTGGTATCCATCTTGTAGAGGCCCTTTGAACTTTTTCAATCTTGTCTATGTGTTTTTTGAGATGAGGACTCCAGACTACTGATGCATACTCCAGGGTTGGTCTGATGAATAATGTTATTATCCTTCTTAGCATGTCTTCATTTATGTATGTGAATGCTATTCTCATATTTGCGAGCAGTGTATATATGTTCCGTACCTTCTCGCTGATGTGGTCAGCCGGAGATAGTCTATTATTGATAATCACACGTATGTCCTTCTCTCTTTCTGATGTGTGTAGGGTTTTATTTCCTAACGTATAATCCCAGTCAGGTCTTTTTCCACTTTTACCAAACTTCATTACATGACACTTGTCCACATTGAATTCCATTTGCCATTTATTACACCATTCATGAAGTTTATTTAATTCTTCTTGTAGCTCTTTACAAGAGTCTGTGTTAGTAATTCTCCTTTGTATTTTTGCATCATCTGCAAACTTATTTAGATAGCTCTCATTTCCAGTGTTACTGTCAATATCATTTATATACACTAAAAACATGATTGGTGCCAGCACTGAGCCCTGTGGTACTCCACTAGTCACTTCTTTCCATGATGAGTAGTTTCCCCTTAGTACTGTTCTCATTTCTCTTTTTATGAGAAAATCTTGCATCCAACAAAACAGTTTGCCTCGGATTCCTCCTTGATGGTACAGTTTCCATAAAAGTCTTTGGTGTGGTACTGTGTCAAATGCTTTCTTGAATTCTAAATAGATACTGTCCACCCATCCTTCTCTTTCCTGTATTGTGTCTGTTACTCTGTCATAGTAACTCAACAGATTAGTAACACATGATTTTCCTTTTCTGAAACCAAACTGTCTTTCTGTTATCATATTGTGTTCTTCTAGATGATTTACCCAAGCTTTTCTTATAAGCTTTTCTAATACCTTGCTTACAACACTGGTCAGTGATACTGGTCGGTAGTTGAGTGGATTTTGTCTATTTCCTTTCTTGCATAAGGGAACAATATTTGCTTTCTTCCAAATATCAGGTAGTTTACCTTGACTCAAGGATTTCTTGAAAATTAAAAATATTGGATTACTGTACTTAACTCCTTTGCACATTCTCGTAGTACTCAACATGAAATTTCATCAGGACCATTTGCTTTTCCTCTGTCTAATTTACTTAACTCCTCCTGTATTACTTTTTCTGCTATTTGTATATCTGGTAGTATGTGTGCGCATGCATGTTCCACATAGTCCCTCTCAAAATTTTTTTCTTCTGTAAAAACTGATTGGAAATTCTTATTTAGTGCTTCACAAATATCTTTCTCTTGTGTATAGGTGATTCCCTCGTCAGTAATGGATTGTATTATATCTTTTACTTTGGTTTTGCTTCTGATGTAGCTGTAAAATAGCTTCGGTTGATTACTACTTTTATTTATGATATTCTCCTCAAACTGTTTTTGGGCTTCCCTCCTTATTCTTGTATAATCGTTTCTTGCCTGTTTGTAAATATTATATGCCCTTTCACTATTGTGTCTTCTGTATCTATTCCACAACAAATCTCTTCTTTCTTTTGATTGTTTACATTCGTATTGAACTATTTCTGTATTTTCTTATCTGCTTCTTTGTGCTGTGAGATGTACTTCTGGACTCCTATTTCATAAAATTCACAGAAAGTTTTTATATACAGCATTTAAATCTTGTCCTCTAAGCTCATTTTCCCAACCAACTTCTAAGAAATACATCTTTAGGTCATGATAATTTCCCTTTTTATAATTTAGGCTATTTTTGTAACTTTCATTGCTGTTAACTATGGGCATTTGCTATCCTGAAGTTGCAATTTAGTACTTCATGGTCGCTTTTGCCGAGTGGATGGTGATATCTTAAACTGTCAATATCATATTCTTGCCTAGTAAATATGAGATCTAACATTGAAGGTACATCGAGTCCTCTTTTTCTGGTGGTTTCCCTCACATGTTGCGTTAGGAAAAACTCTTGCACGAGATCCAGGAGCTTTTGGTCCCAACAGCTTTCTTGGCTTATTATATCTAGAGTATTCCAATTTATATTTGTATTAAAATCTCCAGTTAGTTTAATTCTTTCCGATTTCTCTTCCATTTTATGTAGTAATGCTCTTAAATTCTGAATTGTACTCTCTGCTAGGTCCTCATATTCGTCTCTTTCCCATGTGTTTGATCTGGGTGGCATGTACCAATTGGCTACAATTACTTTCCCTTCAGATGTGTTGATCTCTACTGCAATCAGTTCTACTTGTGAGGGTATACCTAGTTTTTTTTATATATCTATTTGTATATCTATTTATTTGTCTGTGTGTGTGTGTGTGTGTGTGTGTGTGTGTGTGTGTGTGTGTTTCATATAAAGGCCTGGCTTATTTCACTCCCGCCTTGTCTACCTGTGTTGCTTTGTATTACTTCCTCTCTCTTCTCCCACTTTTTTCATCATCTTTCATTGCCTCCGAATCCCTCATTCCTTTACCCAGCCATTGCTTTAATTGTGGCACAGTTGGTGTATAGGTTATCTGATGATATACTCGCGCCTAATTTAACATAATGTTTCAGAAAACACTGAACCTGCCTTCCCAGTCTGTAGTCATGCAAGGAAGAAGATAAGAGTATCAGAAGATGCTACAGCTGTGACAACCATCCATGCACCAGTTGAAGATAAAGGTAGGAAGTACTCTACTTCTGTACACCTGGCTAGGATATGGAACTGTTCCTGCGATGTATAATGTAATAATATGCAAAATGTGTGTGTGTGTGTGTGTGTGTGTGTGTGTGTGTGTGTGTGTTCTTACCTAATTGTTCTTACCTAATTGTATCTTTACAGGAATGAGTCAAGCTCGTACTGTCCCGTGTCTTAAACCATATTTATCGTACATATCCTTAAATTTGTGAATTGTTTTGGCACACACTATTTCATTCGGTACTGCATTCCATTGATCAATTGCTCTGTTTGGGAAACTGAATTTCCTTACGTCTTTATCACCTCTCTTCTTATGCAGTTTTTTGCAGTGTCCTCTTGCTGATGCTTCTCCATATGTTAAGTAATCATTTATGTCTATTTTCTCCTTTCCTGATATGCACTTATATAGCATTATCATGTCACCTCTTTTCCTTCTCTCCTGTTGTGTTGGTAGATTCAGTTGATTTAGTCTTTCTTAGCTTAGATCCCTTAAGCTTGGTATCCATCTTGTAGCGGCCCTTTGAACTTTTTCAATCTTGTCTATATGCTTTTTGAGATGAGGACTCCAGACTACTGATGCATATTCCAGGGTTGGCCTAATGAATGATGTTATTACCCTTCTTAGCTTGTTTTCATTTATGTATGTGTATGCTAGTCTCATATTTGCAAGCAGTGTATACGTGTTCCGTACCTTCTCGCTGATGTGGTCAGCCGGAGATAGTCTGTTATTGATAATCACACCTAGGTCTTTCTCTCTTTCTGATGTGTATAGGGTTTTATTTCCTAACTTATAATCCCAATCAGGTCTTTTTCCACTTTTTTACCAAACTTGATTACATGACATTTGTCCACATTGAATTCCATTTGCCATGTACTACTCCATTCATGAAGTTTATTTAATTCTTCTTGTAGCTCCCTACAAGAGTCTGTGCTAGTAATTCTCCTTTGTATTTTTGCATCATCTGCAAACATATTCAGATAGCTCTCATTTCCAGTGTTACTGTTTATATCATTTATATACACTAAAAACATGATTGGTGCCAGCACTGAGCCCTGTGGTACTCCACTAATCACTTCTTTCCATGATGAGTAGTTTCCTCATAGTACTGTCCTCATTTCCTTTTTTATGAGAAAGTCTTTCATCCAACAAAACAGTTTGCCTCGAATTCCTCCTTGATGGTACAGTTTCCATAAAAGTCTTTGGTGTGGTACTGTGTCAAAAGCTTTCTTGAAATCTAAATAGATACTGTCCACCCATCCTTCCCTTTCCTGTATTGTGTTTGTTACTCTGTCATAGTAGCTCAACAGATTAGTAACACATGATTTTCCTTTTCTGAAACCAAACTGTCTTTCTGTTATCATACTGTGTTCTTCTAGATGATTTACCCAAGCTTTTCTTATAAGTTTTTCTAATACCTTGCTTACAACACTGGTCAGTGATACTGGTCGGTAGTTGAGAGGATTTTGTCTATTTCCTTTCTTGAATAAGGGGACTATATTTCCTTTTTTCCAAATATCAGGTAGTTTACCTTGACTCAAGGATTTCTTGAAAATTAAAAATAATGGTTTACTTAACTCCTTTCCACATTTTCGTAATACCCAACATGAAATTTCATTAGGACCACTTGCTTTTCCTCCGTCTAATCTACTTAACTCCTCCTGTATTACTTTTTCTGCTATTTGTATATCTGGTAGTATGTGTGGACATGCTTATTCCACATAGTCCCTCTCAAATTTTTTTTCTTCTGTAAAAACTAATTGGAAATTCGTATTTAGTGCTTCACAAATATCTTTCTCTTGTGTAGGCTATAAGTGATTCCCTCGTCCGTAATTGATTGTATTATATCTTTTACTTTGGTTTTGCTTCTGATATAGCTGTAAAACAGCTTTGGTTGATCACTACTTTTATTTATTATATCCTTCTCAAACTGTTTTTGGGCTTCCCTCCTTATTCTTGTATAGTCGTTTCTTGCCTGTTTGTAATTATTATACTTCCTTTCACTATTGTGTCTTCTGTCTCTATTCCACAACAAATCTCTTCTTTCTTTTGATTTTTTACATTTTGTATTGAACCATTTCTGTATTTTCTTATCTGCTTCTTTGTGCTGTGGGATGTACTTCTGGACTCCCATTTTATAAAATTCACAGAATTTTTTATATACAGCATTTAAATTTGTCCTCTAAGCTCCTTTTCCCAATCAACTTCTAAGAAATACTTCTTTAGGTCTTGATAATTTCCCTTTTTATAGTTTAGGCTCTTTTTGTAACTATCATTGCTGTTTACTATGTCATATGCTATCCTGAATTTATAATTTAGTATCGCATGATCGCTTTTGCCGAGTGGAGGGTGATATATTAAACTGTCAATATCATTTTCTTGCCTAGTAAATATTAGATCTAGCACTGAAGGTACATCAAGTCCTCTTTTTCTGGTGGTTTCCCTCACATGTTGCGTTAGGAAAACTCATGTACGAGATCCAGGAGCTTTTGGTCCCAACAGCTTTCTTGGCTATTTATATCTAGAGTAATCCAATTTATATTTGTATTGAAGTCCCCAGTTAGTATAATTCTTTCCGATTTCTCTTCCATTTTATGTAGCAATGATCTTATACTCTGAATTGTACTCTCTGCCAGGTCCTCATATTCATCTCTTTCCCATGTGTTTGATCTGGGTGGCATGTATAAATTGGCTACAATTACTTTACCTTCAGATGTGTTGATCTCTACTGCAATCATTTCTACTTGTGATAGTATATCTAGGTTTATTCCCTTGACTTTTAGATTTTTCTTAGTGAATATTATAATTCCTCCTCCTTTTTTTAAATTTCTGTCTCTTCTCCATATATTGTATTCCTCTAAGTTTAGTATGTCATTGGATATCCTTGGTGTTAATTTTGTCTCAGTTAGGCATATTATTTGTGGTTCATTTTCTCTGACATAATCATTCTATCTATCTATCTATCTATTGCCAGACGCCTCAGTCCCGTTTGGGGTGGCCACAAACAAATCGCCTCCAAGTCGCCCTGTCCCCCGCCATTTCACTCCCCTGCTCCCAACTCACACCCCCCTCTCTCATATACCTCTCCACCCCATCCCTCCATCTCATCCTCGGCCTCCCCCTCCCTCTTTCCCCCTCCACCTCACTCACATACACTCTCTTCGTCAGTCTTTCACCCTCCATCCTCTCCACATGGCCAAACCACCTCAGTATGTTCCTCATAACGCTTCCTATCACATCCACATCAACACCACAACGCTCTTTTATATCCTCATTCGTCAGCCTGTCTCTCCATGTGACTCCACAGGCTCCTCTTAAATAACTCATTTCCACTGCTCTCACTCTTGACTTGTGTCCTTCCAACAACGTCCAAGCTTCACTTCCGTACGTTAGAGTTGGTATCACAATACTGTCATGTAGTAACTTTTTCACTTCCATGCTCACTTCCCTGTTTCTTATCACTGCTTTCAAAGAACCAGCAACCTTTCTTCCCTTCTGTACCCTTTCAAGCACTTCACCCTCCAAACCTCCATCCTTACTCATCACACTACCCAAGTACTTAAACGTACTCACATTTTCCAATTCCTCACCATCCAACCTCGCTGTACATTCACTGACTTCACCTCTCTCAAAGACCATCACTTTACTCTTCCCTACATTCACCTTTAGATTCCGTTTCTTACACACTCTCCCAAACTCATCCACCAAGCCTTGCAGCTCCCCTTCGTCTTCACTCAACAACACAGTATCATCTGCAAACAACAGCACAGGGAGTTTGCAAACACTATCCTCTCTCACCAGGGCCACTCCAACATCCACTACCCTACCTTGTACCTCTTTTATTACCCCATCCATGTACAGATTGAACAACCATGGAGACATGACACATCCCTGTTTCAACCCAACCTCCAGAGAGAAAAATTCACTTAGTTCACCATCCACACGCACTGCAGCCTTCGCACCATCGTACATACTCTTCACAGCATTCAACAACTTCCCATCTACTCCATATATTCTTAACACTTTCCACAATCCTAGTCTATCCACCCTGTCATATGCTTTCTCCAAATCCATGAAAGCCGCATACAACTTCTTTCCCTTCTCTAGAAACTTTTCCACTAAAGATCTGAGAATGAATATCTGATCTACACAACCTTTTTCCTTCCTAAAGCCTCCCTGTTCTTCTCCAACTAATTCCTCTGTTCTTTCTCTAACTCTGTCAATAAGTATCCTACCATACACTTTTCCTATTATACTAAGAAGACAAATGCCCCTATGATTACCACACACTTCTTTTTCCCCTTTTCCTTTGTACAAGGGAATAATTATACCTGACTTCCAATCCTCCGGGACTCTACCTTCCTCCCAGGCCAATCTGCACATCTTCCACATCCATTCTACTACTATCTCTCCCCCATGCTTCAGCATTTCACCACACACTCCATCAATTCCTGGGGCTTTCCCTGATTTAACTTTCTTCATTGCTTCCACAACTTCTATCCTACTGATTTCTTCCTGTCTTCTCACCTCCCTCCTTCTCCCAGCCATTCCCCAGCCACTTATACTCGCATTATTTCCATCCTCCACGTTCAACAACTCCTTAAAGTGTTCTCTCCATCTGCTCACTTTTTCTCCCTTCTCCACTAGTAATCTACCATTTTTATCTTTCACTCCCCTGCTAACTTCACTTCCACCCTGTCTTACTCTTTTCACCTCTCTCCAGAACATTTTCTTACAGTCCCTCCACTTTACACTCAAATTCCTTCCAAATTCCTCATCCACTCTCTTCTTACTCTCTCTTACTAATCTTTTCACCTCTCTCTTTCTTTCAACATATAACTCTCTCTTCCGCCTCTCAACCTCTTCCACGCCCCTATTCCTCATCCATTCATTGTATGCTTTCTTCTTTTGTGCCACAGCCTGTTTCACCTCTTCAGTCCACCACGCTGTTCCTTGCACCCCCCTCCGTCTTCTCTTCCTTCCACACACCACATCACATGCTGCACATATTTCTTCTGTAAATATTCTACACACACCTTCCACGTCCCCCATCTGCTCCAATTCATATTTGCCCAATCGTTCCTCCACTTCTCTCTTATACTCTGCCTTTTTCTCATCCTCTTGTAACCTTTCCACTCTCCTTGCAACTACTCCTTCCTCTCGTCTTTCCCTTCTTCTGTTCCTCCATCTTACTTGGACTTTAATTCTGGCCACCACCAAGTAGTGGTCAGAAAGTCCACTCCCCCAACCTCTATAAACTCTTGCATCCAATATACATCTTCGCATCCTTTCATCCACACACACATAATCAATCATTGCCTTCCTTTCATTCAGTTCGCCACCCACCCTTCTCATCACTCGCCATGTATACCTGTGGATCATTTTATGCCTGAAGAGGGTATTGGCTATCACCAACCCCCTCCCAGCACAAATGTCCACTAATGCACTGCCATTCTCATCTATCTCAGCAGGCACATCCCACTCACCAACTATTCCATCCACCTTCACATTCCCAACTTTACCATTCATATCACCAATCAAAAACACTCTCTCATTCCTTCCAAACTTTTCCATGCACACTTCTACATTTGTCCAGAACTCTTCTCTCACTCTTCTAGCACGATCTTGCGTTGGTGCATACACACACACAATCGCCCACATTTGTATTCCAACTTTCAACTTTACCCACACAATCCTTGATCCAGCTGATCCATACTGTCTTATGCTCCTCTTCCATCTTTTACTCACAACTATACAAACTCCTTCCTTTGCCCTCTCATTCTCACCTACTCCTGCACATACAGTATACCCCATCCATACTCCCATTCTCTCACACTTTCTCCTCCCCATTTTGTTTCAGTTATTCCACATACATCCACTTTCGCATCCTCAAGCACCTGGACAATCTCTCTCTCTTTCACCTCATCATTCGCTCCCCTTACATTCCACGTTCCAATTGCAATGTCCTTTGTCCGGTCCTTGGTCGTCAACGTTTGGTCAGTCCTTGTCCGAGGCTTATTGTTTGTTTTTTTAGTTAGTTGTTTTCCGGGGAGAGACACTAACCCTCCGCCAACCCTTTTAGTTGATGTAGCAATGATCTTATACTCTGAATTGTACTCTCTGCCAGGTCCTCATATTCATCTCTTTCCCATGTGTTTGATCTGGGTGGCATCTAATCATTCATCTAATCATTCATCTCTAGTAATTTAGATACTATTCCATTCACATTTGAGTACATCAACTTTATCATTTTGTTTATATACTTGTCATGACATGGTTCTACTACCTTCCTCCTTTTTCTTCCATCCTGTTTGTGTACCACTTTCGTACCTGCAATCCTATTACTTTGTAAAAAAATTTCTTCTCGTCTTCTGATCTTCCCTCATTTTTTGTTTTTGCTTCTTCCCTTTTCTCTTTCAGTAATTCCAGTTCCTCTTGTGTTAGGCATCTTTTTATCCATACATTTTTGAACTCCTCTTTTTCCATAAGATTCTTTGCATTTTTTAGTATCTCTTCCACAGTGTTTACACTCTGGAAAGTCACCTTTAGAGTCTTGTCTTGCTTTTCTCGTATTTCCCTAACCTTTTTATGTTCCTCCATGTCTTTACTACAGATTTCCTCTGATACTTCTTTCAGTAAGCTCATTACATTTGCCATCTCCTTTTTGTCTCTAGTGATCTTGTTTTTAACTTCTTCCTCTTCTATACCAGTGATTACTAAATGAAAAATCATTTAGTCTAAACTGGTACAGAGCTTGACTCATACAAAGATACTAATTTAGGTAATGCCACTGGCCGTGTTGGTTTGGTACGGAGCGCCGATGTCGGACGTCTGCATCTGATGATTCCCTCTGTGTGTGTCAAGTACAGTACAGTAGTCAATCACGAGAGTGTTATGGAAGAGTTCAAAAATGACACAGAGACAATTAGGCAAGGAAGTAGTCTTATGGACCAGAGCAGTGATATTGAGGAGAAGATAACACAGGTGAATGAAGCTGTGCAAAGCTACAAAAATGATGTGGAAACCACGTATGCTGAAATGGTGAAAGTAAAAAAAGACTAAGAAACAAGGGTGGAGGAAAAAAACATTAAAAAGGAAGTGAAAAGAATAATCCAAAACAATCCAAAGTTAGTCAGAGATTCAGTAGAGATAAACAAATCAATAGTAATCACTGGTATAGAAGAGGAAGAAGTAAAAAACAAGATCACAAGAGACAAAAAGGAGATGGCAAATGTAATGAGCTTACTGAAAGAAGTATCAGAGGAAATCTGCAGTAAAGACATAGAGGAATACAAAAGGTTAGGGAAATACGAGAAAAGCAAGACAAGACCTCTAAAGGTGACTTTCCAGAGTGTAAACACTGTGGAAGAGATACTAAAAAATGCAAAGAATCTTATGGAGAACGAGTTCAAAAATGTATGGATAAAAAGATGCCTAACATAAGAGGAGCTGGAATTACTGAAAGAGAAAAGGGAGGAAGAAAAAACAAAAAATGAGGGAAGATCAGAAGAGGAAGGGAAGAAATTTTTTTTACAAAAGTAATAGGATTGCAGGTACGAAAGTGGTACACAAACAGGATGGAAGAAAAAGGAGGAAGGTAGTAGAACCATGTCATGACAAGTATATAAACAAAATGATAAAGTTGATGTACTCAAATGAGGATGGAATGGTATCTAAATTACTAGAGATGAATGATTATGTCAGAGAAAATGAACCACAAATAATTTGCCTAACTGAAACAAAATTAACACCAAGGATATCCAATGACATACTAAACTTAGAGGAATACAATATATGGAGAAGAGACAGAAATTTAAAAAAAGGAGGAGGAATTATAATACTAACTAAGAAAAATCTAAAAGTCAAGGAAATAAACCTAGATATACCATCACAAGTAGAACTGATTGCAGTAGAGATCAACACATCTGAAGGTAAAGTAATTGTAGCCAATTTGTACATGCCACCCAGATCAAACACATGGGAAAGAGAAGAATATGAGGACCTGGCAGAGAGTACAATTCAAAGTATGAGATCATTACTACATAAAATGGAAGAGAAATCGGAAAGAATTATACTAACTGGGGACTTCAATACAAATATAAATTGGATTACTCTAGATATAATTAGCCAAGAAAGCTGTTGGGACCAAAAGCTCCTGGATCTAATACAAGAGTTTTTCCTAACGCAACATGTGAGGGAAACCACCAGAAAAAGAGGACTTGATGTACCTTCAGTGCTAGATCTAATATTTACTAGGCAAGAAAATGATATTGACAGTTTAATATATCACCCTCCACTCGGCAAAAGCGATCATGCAGTACTAAATTATAACATCAGGATAGCATATGGCATAGTAAACAGCAATGACAGTTACAAAAAGAGCCTAAACTATAAAAAGGGAAATTATTAAGACCTAAAGAAGTATTTCTTAGAAGTTGATTGGGAAAATGAGCTTAGAGGACAAGATTTAAATGCTGTATATAAAAAATGTTGTGAATTTTATGAAATAGGAGTCCAGAAGTACATCCCACAGCACAAAGAAGCAGATAAGAAAATACAGAAATGGTTCAATACAGAATGTAAAAAATCAAAAGAAAGAAGAGATTTGTTGTGGAATAGATACAGAAGACACAATAGTGAGAGGGCGTATAATAACTACAAACAGGCAAGAAACGACTATACAAGAATAAGGAGGGAAGCCCCAAAACAGTTTGAGGAGGATATAATAAATAAAAGTAGTGATCAACCAAAGCTGTTTTACAGCTATATCAGAAGCAAAACCAAAGTAAAAGATATAATACAATCAATTACGGACGAGGGAATCACTTATACACAAGAGAAAGATATTTGTGAAGCACTAAATAAGAATTTCCAATTAGATTATACAGAAGAAAAAAATTTTGAGAGGGACTATGTGGAGCACGCATGTCCACACATACTACCAGATATACAAATAGCAGAAAAAGTAATACAGGAGGAGTTAAGTAGATTAGACAGAGGTAAAGCAAGTGGTCCTGATGAAATTTCATGTTGGGTATTACGAGAATGTGCAAAGGAGTTAAGTAAACCATTATTTTTAATTTTCAAGAAATCCTTGAGTCAAGGTAAACTACCTGATATTTGGAAAAAAGCAAATATTGTCCCTTTATTCAAGAAAGGAAATAGACAAAATCCACTCAACTACCAACCAGTATCACTGACCAGTGTTGTAAGCAAGGTATTAGAAAAGCTCATAAGAAAAGCTTGGGTAAATCATCTAAAAGAACACAGTATGATAACAGAAAGACAGTTTGGTTTCAGAAAAGGAAAATCATGTGTTACTAATCTGTTGAGCTACTATGACAGAGTAACAAACACAATACAGGAAAGGGAAGGATGGGTGGACAGTATCTATTTAGATTTCAAGAAAGCTTTTGACACAGTACCACACCAAAGACTTTTATGGAAACTGTACCATCAAGGAGGAATTCGAGGCAAACTGTTTTGTTGGATGCAAGGCTTTCTCATAAAAAGAGAAATGAGGACAGTACTAAGAGGAAACTACTCATCATGGAAAGAAGTGACTAGTGGAGTACCACAAGGTACATGTTTTTAGTGTATATAAATGATATAAACAGTAACACTGAAAATGACAGCTATCTGAATATGTTTGCAGATGATGCAAAAATACAAAGGAGAATTACTAGCACAGACTCTTGTAGGGAGCTACAAGAAGAATTAAATAAACTTCATGAATGGAGTAGTACATGGCAAATGGAATTCAATGTGGACAAGTGTCATGTAATCAAGTTTGGTAAAAGTGGAAAAAGACCTGATTGGGATTATAAGTTAGGAAATAAAACCCTATACACATCAGAAAGATAGAAAGACCTAGGTGTGATTATCAATAACAGACTATCTCCGGCTGACCACATCAGCGAGAAGGTACGGAACATGTATACACTGCTTGCAAATATGAGAATAGCATTCACATACATAAATGAAGACATGCTAAGAAGGATAATAACATCATTCATTAGACCAACCCTGGAATATGCATCAGTAGTCTGGAGTCCTCATCTCAAAAAGCACATAGACAAGATTGAAAAAGTTCAAAGGGCAGCTACAAGATGGATACCAAGCTTAAGGGACCTAAGCTACGAAGAAAGACTAAATAAACTGAATCTACCAACACAACAGGAGAGAAGGAAAAGCGGTGACATGATAATGCTATATAAATGCATATCAGGAAAGGAGAAAATAGACATAAATGATTACTTAACATATGGAGAAGCATCAGCAAGAGGACACTGCAAAAAACTGCATAAGAAGAGAGGTGATAAAGACGTAAGGAAATTCAGTTTCCCAAACAGAGCAATTGATCAATGGAATGCAGTACCGAATGAAATAGTGTGTGCCAAAACAATTCACAAATTTAAGGATATGTACGATAAATATGGTTTAAGACACGGGACAGTACGAGCTTGACTCATTCCTGTAAAGATACAATTAGGTAAGAACAATTAGGTAGGTCAGAACACACACACACACAAATGGTCCTGACAAAATTTCAGGTTGGGTACTACATGAAAACACATAGATAAGATTAAAACTGTACAAAGGGTAGCTACAAGCTGGGTACCAAGCTTAAGGGATCTAAGCTACGAAGAAAGCCTAGAAAAACTGAATCTACCAACACTACAGGAGAGAAGGAAAAGAGGAGGCATGATTATGCTATATAAATGCATCTCAGGGAAAGAGAAAATAGACATAAATAAATATATAATATATAACCTAAGGGAATGCATCAGCGAGAGGACACTGCAAAAAATTACATAAAAAGAGAGGCAATAAAGACGTAAGGGAATTCGGTTTCCCAAACAGGACAATTGATCAGTGGAATGCACTACCGAATGAAACAGTGTGTGCCAAAACTATTCATAAATGTAAGGATATATATGATAAAAATGGATTAGTATACGGGACAGTACGAGCTTGACTCATTCCTGTAAAGATACAATTAGGTAAGAACACACACACACACACACACACACACACACACACACACACACACACACACACACACACACACACGATATATTTCACTTAAAACGTATTGACGCTAAATACAAATTATTTTTAATATCACGGTGTTTTCCTTATATATTTTTTTTCATTAATTGTAGGTGACTTGGAGGCCCCCTCAGAATGCTTGAGGGGAGCGAGCGCCCCTCGCTCACCCCCCCCCCCACCAATGACGCCCCTGCTCTCGCATGTTAGGAGAGGTAGGTGGGTTTCGCTCGGTCTCTCTGGACAGAACGCAGTGGAGCGGCTCGTGTTACATTCAGCTAAGCACAAAGTTTCTCCTTGTAGCAGGGCATTCTCCTTTTGAGTAATGTCCCTGGTGAGTGATATACGTCGTCAGTTGCATATCGTGAGTAGCATGAAAAAATTTACTCGTGGTAGGGGATTTTTTTTTTTTTTTTCTGCGGACAGGATAGACGCCGACTGTTCTCGAACATGGAGCCGTATATGTAATATCCTACAGTCGCAGTATAGGACAGGTTGGCTGGTGTCTTTGAAGGCGTGTAGATTGGTTTCCCTTCACGGGCAAGGAGCGTGTGGAACACCCCATAGTAGCAGTATTGAGGGAGACTGGTCAAGTATGTGAATTTATGTACAGAGTTTAAGTATGGGTACTGGGTATTTCCGAGGAGTTCAGGTCCATTTGCCCGAACTTTTGGTCTTCCTTAACCGGGGGCGAATGTAGTACCCGGAGGTGATAATGAGTTGTATCTAGTTTATTTTACGACCAAAACTTCAGTTTAGTGAGAGAGTGTGGGCAGGATATGGTTGTTTCCGTGTGGACGTGATCAGAACGTGGATTAAGTTACCTAATTGCTGAGTCTTTTTTTTTTCCTACTGTAATTTACTACTACTGGGTCTCTTTATAATATAAAAACTCGAGTGAGAAGGAATATGTGCCTATGGTCATGTAATCTAGCATTGTGTTCGCATGCGCCAAATGATGTAGGGAACGATGATTCTTCATTGTTTTTTCGATGCAAGCATATAGAGATTGTTGTAAAGTAATTATTGTAACTATGGAATGTCATTTTTTTCGAGTAATCAATTGTAAGGGGAAAGGCATCACACTGAGTCTATCACGAGTCTATAGTAATGAAAAATTTAAATTGTGTAAGCCGTCATCCTCCTCCCCTCCCTTTCCACCACGCAAGACCGGCGTACTCACTTGCTCACTGTCCGTGATATGTGAAGGGTGGCCGGTATTATCGACATCTTCCTCATCCCCCCCACCCTCTCCAAGGAATTCTGTAAGTAATTTGATAATTAAAATGCAGTATAGTGCCCCCAAGAACACCGAGACACCCCCACAAGGAGCCCACAGAGGAGCAGCGACAGTGCGCCGGGACTTGGAGCGACAATGGCATGTCAGCCCGGGTCGCACGCCCCTATGACCTGGAGCTCACCCGCCTCCACCATAACAGGAATACCACACTACCTTCCGAGCGAGTCTTCACCAACCAGCTAAGGGGTGGAGCTGCCTATCCAGCTCCTGCCAGCATCCCAGAGACGGCCTGTAGCCGCTCACCCCTGTTTAAGAAGACAGCCTTTAGCTGCTCTGAGGGTTCCAAAGAGAAGGCCTGTAGCCACTCCCGCCTTTGACAGGAGACTGCCTGTAGCCGCTTTGAAGGTGTCTTCCTTGAGACGGCCTGTAGCTGCTTGCCCCTCACTAAAGAGACAGCCTGTAGCTGCTCTGAGGGTAATCAGGAGATGGCCTGTAGCTGCTCCCACCTTCATCAGGAGATGGCCTGTAGCCGCTCCGAAGGTGTTCCCCCTGGGACGGCCTGTAGCCGCTCACCCCTCCAGAAGGAGATGGCCTGTAGCCGCTCTGAGGGTAACGAGACGGCCTGTAGCCGCTCCAGCCTTCGTCAGGAGATGGCCTGTAGCCGCTCCCGCCTTCGTCAGGAGACGGCCTGTAGCCGCTCCGAAGGTGTTCCCCCTGAGACAGCCTGTAGCAGCTCAACACCCCTCCTGTAGGAGACAGCCTGTAGCCCCTCCCACCTTTGTCAGATAGCCTGTAGCCGCTCCGAAGGTGTTCCCCCTGAGACGGCCTTTAGCTGCTCACCCCTCCTGAGGGAGACGGCCTGTAACCACTCTGAGGGTAATGAGGAGATGGCCTGTAGCCACTCCTGCCTTCGTCAGACGGCCTGTAGCCGCTCCGAAGGTGTTCCCCCTGAGACGGCCTGTAACCGCTCCTGCCTTCGTCAGACGGCCTGTAGCCGCTCCGAAGGTGTTCCCCCTGAGACGGCCTGTAGCCGCTCAACACCCCTCCTGCAGGAGTCGGCCTGTAGCCGCTCCCGCCTTCGTCAGATGGCCTGTAGCTGCCCTGAAGGTGACCCTGGGTTTGCTGGCAGCCACCCACTCTCTCAGGCCACGGCCAGTAGCCAGGCCTTGGCGACGGCCTGTAGCTGCGCCCCCAGGAAGCCATGGCCAGTAGCCAGGCCCTACGGCAGGAGACGGCCTGTAGCCGCTCTGCCATCTGGAACTGACGCCTGTTCCCCAACCCCTGACACAGAGGGAGTCTCGGACATAGAGGAGTATTGGAAAGGCCCTGTAGTCTCACCCATCCTCTGCTCCCTACAACTGGCTCTGGAGGAAACCCACCTGACGGACCCTGATGGAGACTGGTGCCTCAGCCCCATCCTGTCGGTGTCGCCAAGCCCTGGGGACCGGAGCCCTCGGGAACTCCAGACCACCCCCAGAACTCCCGGGTGGGAACTCCCCACACCTCGACGGTGGAGGTCCTCATCCTCCATCAGGAGCCTGAACAACTGGTTCAGGCAATTGTTCGGCCCTAGCCCTGAGGGCCACAATCCTGTCCCCAGCCCTGAAAGCGGGGAATCCTTCGCCTCCCACAGCCCTGGACGAGAACGGACACCCCTGTGTGTGATCCCGTGCCCTCTGAGTACGGAGGCCCCTTGTGGTGCTCAGCTCCGTCAGTAGCGGAGCTGTGCAGCCCCTCCGCCCCCGTCCCTGGAGCCAGATACCACCGGAGTGACCATAATTGTGCAAATATCAGTGATCAAGCAGTGTCTAGGCAGAACAGTAAATTGACCCTCTAGTGGAAGTCAGTGACAATACCAAAGTGTTGGAGAAAGAATATATACAGTGAACAGTGTACGGAATCATTCAGTAATATAATCAAAGTGGTGGAGTAAGTGATAATAATTGTTTAAGAGCAAAATACAAGTTGAGGTTAACAAAGTACATACGCTACCATCAGAAATTATCTCGTAATACTAAAACCATAATCAGACCCCAGTGCCTTGTAACCTTAACAAATCCACACGCATAGTGACCCTGGACTTCCCTAATTAAGAACGCTCTGCCTCACTGTGACTCAAAACAGTATCCTGCGATATACTACTAACCATATCTAGACATAAGAGTTTATAATCGCCCAACATACTTGTGCCTGTAACATCTACTTATTCCCCTGTCCAAGTAAACAATACACGTGTAAGGTTGTTGCCTGGAGTTTTTGTGCCCTGCCTCTCTCTTATTTGTCTAAGCCCCGGTCTTGAAAGAGACTACAGGACGTGTCAGGGGGAACACCTTCAGAGCGGCTACAGGCCGTCTCCTTGTTACCCTCAGAGCAGCTACGGGCCGTCTCCTTCAGGAGGAGTGAGGGGCTACAGGCCGTCTCAGGGGCGACACCTTCGGAGCAGCTACAGGCCGTATCCAGACGAAGGTGGGAGCGGCTACAGGCCATCTCCTTCAGGAGGGGGCTTAAATGGCTACAGGCCGTCTCAGGAAGAACACCTTCAGAACGGCTACAGACCGTCTCAGGAAGAACACCTTCAGAGCGGCTACAGGCCGTCTCAGGAAGAACACCTTCAGAATGGCTACAGACCGTCTCAGGAAGAACACCTTCAGAACGGCTACAGGCCGTCTCAGGAAGAACACCTTCAGAACGGCTACAGGCCGTCTCCTGATTACCGTCAGAGTGGCTACAGGCCATCTCCTTAGCGAGGGGCAAGCGGCTACAGGCCGTCTCCTTAGCGAAGGGCAAGTAGCTACAGGCCGTCTCCTTGAAACCCTTAGAGTGGCTACAGGCCGTCTCCTTAGCAAGGGGTGGGTGGCTACAGGCTGTCTCTGGGGTGCTGGTAGAAGCTGGATAGGCAGCTCATCCCCTTAGCTGGTTGGTGAAGGCTCACCCGGAAGGTAGTCTGGTATTCCTGCTATGGTGGTGGTGGGCAAGCTCCGGTTCATAGGGGCGCACTGCCCGGGCTGATTTAAGCCGTTGTCACTCCGAGTCACAGCGCGCTGTCGTTGCTCTTCTGTGGACTCCATGTGGGAGTGTCTGGGCTTTCTCGTGGGCACTATACTACATTTTACCACCGTCTGCTGGGAAAAAGTCACGTCCCCGTGACTGGAGGTGGTAGATTTTGGTGGCGTAGACTGGCTGCAGGTGTTGGAGGAGGGCATGCCAGGCTGTGGTGGCGGTGTTCTTGCTTTGTTCCTCATCGCAGGTGAGGAAGAGGGTGGATGTGGCGGTGGAGGAGCAGAGGATTTGCAGGAGGTGGTGTAGTCCTCAGACTCGCTTGTTACGTCCAATGGACGGTGCCTATACAGCTTGCCGTATTTTCATGGTGGTAGTCATTGTCCATGGTATGGTGTGGTGTTGAATGCTGGAGATGGACGGTGAGTGTGGGGTTTTATGTCAGGGTAATGCAGCTTAGCATCTCTGGGGAGTGTAGGTGGCTGGGGTTTGTGCTTGATGTATCATGAGTGTGAGAGGTTTTAGGATGGGTAGGAGTGTGATTTTGCAGCGAGGTGGGTGGGGTGGGAGAGTGGGTGTATTGGGTGGGTGGGCAAGAGAGGTGCCCAGAGTGTGTGATGGTTGTTTTGAGGGTGGGTGTGAGTGGTGATGTAGGTGTGCGGGGTTGGCGTGGGCGTGTGGTGCGTGGGGCACGATAGGGCGGGCGTGGGGTGGTCGGGGTGTTGGCGGCATGGCTTGGGGAGCTGGGGGTGGGGTGAGTGGGCAGTGGTGTTGTGGGGCCGGGGGTGGTGTAGGCGGGGATTGGGGTGTGCGGGCAGTGGGCTGGAGGGTGTGGGGGTGGCGGTGAGTGATGGCTGGGGCGGGGGTGTGGGGGTGGGGCACGTGGTGCTGGGTGCGGGGGAGGGGGTGACGGGTAAGGGAGAGGTGGGGGAGCAGCAGGGTGTTGGTGGTGTCGGTGGGTTGTCAGATGAGATGTATTGCGGCGTGACAGCCGGCGAGGTGGAAGCGGCGGGGGAGGGGGAGGAGGAGATGTAGCAGTCATAGGTGGTAGGAGGGGGCAGCGTGGGAGTAGAGGGTGGGACGGGGCACGGGACCGGGGCAGTGGGGGCAGGAGTGCAGAAGGGGCACACGTGCCAGTTTCAGAGGGTGCGAGGAGCACCGTGGTAGTTGACGGTGACCTGATAGGGGTTAGGGACGTGGGTGATAGTGTGGGGTCCCGTGAAGCATGGTGCGAGCTTGTGGGGGGTTTGGAGCTGGGCTATCATGACTGTGTCACCCAGCTTATAGGTGTTGGAGGCACTGTCGGGGCTGAGGTCCAGGTTGTGTTGGAGGTAGGTCAAGCGGCATTTGAGATGGTGTAGTGGGTCTGTTTTGGAGGCGGAGGTGGGGGGCTGCAGATGCTGCCGAAGGGGCAAAAGGAGGGGTGTTTCCCCAAACACTTGCTCATATGGCGAAATTCCGCCCTCTCAGGGGCAGGAGTTGATGCCCCATTGTACGATTTTTACATGGGCGGGCCAGTCATCGTTCTTAGTGGCTTCTATTCGGGTGGGATGCTGATTCATCAGTGTACAATGGCTGTGCTCACATACTGCATCTCTTTGTGGTCAGTAAGGGGAGGAGTGGGAGATGTACCCAAAGATATGGGCCAGCTCTTCCCAGATCTTACCGGTGAATTCGGGTGCGTTGTCAGAGTGGATCGCTTGGGGGATGCCAAAGTAGGGGAACACCTGCTGAAGGAGGGCGTCGGCCACTGCGATAGCGTGGTGTTCCTTTGCTGGGCAGGCTATGACGAATTTGGAGTATGTGTCGATGAAAGTGATAACATATGTATAGCCCGATTTTGGAGGTAAGGGTCCCACCACATCAATCGCTAACAGCTGCCAGGGTTTGTGGGCAGTGATATGGCCCAATGGGCCTGCGGTACGTGTGATGTCTTTACCAAGGGCACAAGTGCAGCAGGTTTGGATAATTTCCTTGGCAAGGACGGAAGGATTGGGCACCCAGTAGGTGTCATTGAAAACCTGCAGCAGTTTTTTTGCATCTAGGTGAATGCCATTGTGGGTGTGCAGGTGTCGCAGGGCGTCGAGGGCGGTGTCAGGGGCTAGGAGGATATGGCCTGACGGGGTCAGGAGGTGGTCACCCTGGCGATACAGTTTTTTGAAAAGGTGCTGGGGGATTCCAAGGGGGCCATTCCTTGCGATGCCACTGTTGGAGGAGGTCTGGCTCTGGCTGGGGGGTGTGAATGGGAGCCGGGAGATGGCGTCTGTGTTGGTATGGAGTTTGCCGGGGTGGTATGAAATTTCATAATTGAATTTCTCCAGGGTTTTGCGCCATCAGATGAGCTGGGTGTTGTGGGTGTCAGACTGTCGTAACCACTGGAGGGACTGGTGGCCTGTAATGGTGGTGACTTGGGTCCCAGAGAGGTATGCCCAGAAGTGCTCAAGCACCCAGCTGATGCCCAAGCACTCTCACTTGATGGTAGCATAGTTTTTCTCCACCTGATTTAGGGTACGACTGGCACAGGCGATGATGTGTTTGCAGCCCTCTTGGACTTGTGCTAGCACAGCACCAATGGCAAGGAGGGAGACGTCAGTATAGAGGCAGAATGGGAGGGCATAGTTGGGAAAGGCCACAATGGGGGTGGAAACGAGCTTGTCTTTAAGCTGTTGGAAGGCAGCTTGTTTCTCATCCATCCAGAGAAACGGTTCCCCCTTACGGGTAAGGTCGTGGAGTGGCGAGGAGTTTGTCAGGGTCGGGAGATATGCCTGCCTGGGAGATGACGTGACCCAGGAACGAGACGGTTCTGGCGGCCAATACACATTTGGTGGGACAGAGTTTGAGGCCTGCCTGTCAGATCCTGGTGAAAACTCGGCGGAGGTGTTGCAGGTGGTCGGCCAGGTCTGGCTGAAAACAATGATGTTGTCCAAGTACGTGAGACAGATCTCCCACGTGAGACCGCTGAGGACGGATTCCATAAACCTGGAGAAGGTGGCGGGGGTGTTGCACAGGCCGAACAGCAGGACATTAAACTCGTAATGTTTCCCGTTGCTGGTTGAGAAAGCAGTTTTGCCTCTATCCTCCTGGTGCACGGGAACCTGCCAATACCCCAACTGGAAGTCAAGGGTAGAGAACCACGAGGCTCCATACAGGGAATCCAGGGAATCGTCTATACATGGGAATGGAGTGGCGTCTTTGGTAGTTACGTCATTAAGCTGGCGGTAGTCGACGCAGAACCGCATTGTGCCATCCTTTTTTTTTTTTTACGAGGACGACGGGGGAGGACCAGGGGCTGGTGGAGGGGGAGACGACTCTAGCTTCGATTATCTCCTGTACCTGGCGGTCTTCCTCTTCCTGCTGTTTGGGGTTCTTCCGTTAGGATGGCTGTTGAATCGGCTGGCCCGTCGTATGAATTTCATGAGCCAGGTAGGTGGTGTGTCCAATGTCAGCTGGTCCTGCTGCGAACAGATCCTGGAAATCCTGGAGTAGGTGGTGGAGGGTGTCTGACTGATGGGCGGAGAGATGGTTGGGGATAGGGGGCAGGGGGGCGGGGGAGTGGGAGGGCAACGTGGCACAGGGCTTGGCTTCCTCCATCTCTCTGATTATGAACCCTTTAGGGAGGGTGAGGGGCGAGGGGGCAAGGTTGGCAACCCGGACTGCCGTGTGATGTGGGGGAAGGAAGGCTGGGGGCAGAAGGCAGGCCAAGAGGGTTCTGGGTAGCAGGAGTGGGGGAGAATAGGACGGAGGGGCTGGAGGGCCGGTTAAGGGGCACCCAAGCTTCATGGTGGGGGGGAATGGTGATGGCAGAGGAAATGGTGGCAGGAAAAGAGGGAGGGGGGTGGGTGGTGGGGAGGAGGAAGGGAGGGGCAGAGTCTTCCGGCCGTGGCCATGGCGTGCAGGTGCAGACGGCCCGGGGGGGAGGGGAGGGTAGTGTACGGAACTGGAGCTGTCTGTTGTGGCAATCTATGGTGGCTCCTAACTTCTGCAACAGGTCCAACCCCAGGTATCCATCGTAGTTTCGACAGGAAGAGTCGAATATTATGAACTGATGTTGGGTCAACACCAGTTGGTGGGTGTCGACTCTTAGGGCCCGTGTCTCCCTACGGATGGGCAGGGGGCCATCCCCCACATCCACAAAGTGAGTAGCTGTGGGGCAGAGCAGGTCAAAGGTCGATTTGTGACGGGAGAAGTAATGGCTATAAAGGCAGGATCTGGCCGCTCCCATATCAACCAGAAGTCTGGCTTTCAGCCCATTCAGCTTCATCTTGTGGTAAACTGGGGGGCGATATTTGGGGGAAATGGCCCCCCGCCACCGTAGGAGGGTGCGAGGGCGGACCTAAAAATCCAGCTGTCTGGGGCCTCCTCCTTCTTGCTCCAGCTCCTGTTCCCTGGGGTCGGTCTCCTCTGTAGGTGCAGATTCGTCCTCTGTTACCTTATCCTCTAGAGAGGAAACTTTGCGTTGGCCTGGGGTGGTAGCTTTCCGTCGTGCAGCCTTTAACTGATCTCTGATATTGTGCAGTGGGCACCTGGAGCTGCATGCTGAGAATTCCCAGGGATTCACTAAGATGAGTTTGGGGTTCTCCATGTGGGAGGGGGCACCAGTGTGTGGGGTGTGCCCTAGGGGGGCTAGGTGCTGGGGTGGGGCTGGTACGGGGCATAGGCGGATGTGGCTTGACTGGGGGAGCCGGAATTTTGGTGGGAAACTTCCTTACCATATTGATCTGCTGGGGTGCAGGGCGGGAGGTCAGGAGGCACCGTATCAGTTGGACGTCCTTATCCATGTCTCCAGTCGGGTCATGGATTGTAAAGTGCTCTTTGACTACTCTGGGGAGCACTCTCAGGAGAGTATTAAAGGTGTGTTGTTCCCGGGTTTCATCATCTGCCTCCGAGTAGGCAGCGGTGACCAGGCATCTTGCTCAGATTAAGGTATCGTCCAAATTCCCATCGAAGGTTAAACTATCCAGTTGGGATAGTGCCACCACTTTCCCTAGTGATGGGGTGATGGCTTGGATCACGAGTCTCGTGAAAATCTGCCAGGTGAGCTACGGAACGATTTTGGGTGCTATATTAGCTGCCGCTCTGCCCAACAGTGGGAGTGTAACTGCAATTTTCTGTTGGTCATTTTCAAAACCGATATCTAGCAAAGGTTTAATAATCGCCAGGTATGTGTGAACATCATACTGTTCGGGGTTGAACTTGGGCAGTTGAAGGTGTGGTTTGGTTGCCATTCTGGTATTTCCTGATTACCTCCCTCGTATGCCCTGGTCAAGAACCACCGCTGTCCACCAGTGTAATGCTAGGTGTTTTAGGTTCGGCTTTCCGTCCCATAAACGCCTAGCATATAGCAGGGCTCTTTTTCGAAACCGGGGCTTAGACAAATAAGAGAGAGGCAGGACACAAAAACTCCAGGCAACAACCTTACACGTGTATTACTTAGTTGGACAAGGGAACGAGTAGATGTTACAGGCACAAGTACACTGGGGGATTACAAACTTTCATGTCTAAATATGGTTAGCAGTATCTCACAGGATACTGTTTTGGGATCACAGTGAATAGCACTTGAGGCAGAGTGTCCTTAATTAGGGAAGGCCAGGTTTTCTATGCGTGTGGAGTTGTTAAGGTTATTCCTCACTGGGGATGTTGCTCAAGGCACTGGGGTCTGATTATGGTCTTAGTACTATGAAATATTTTCTGATGATAGTGTATTTACCTCGTTACCCTCGACTTGTACTTTGTATTTAAACTGTTACTGTCGGTCACTCCACCACTTTCGTATCGTTATTCACTCTTATCAGAGGGGTAGCTCACTGCTCCTTGTCTTATACTCCTTGGTCACATACACTGTTCACTGTAGTTATTATGCACTCCACCACTTTGGTATTATTACTGACTTCCATTAGAGGGTTAGTTCACTGTTCTGCCTTTGCACCATTTGATCACTGACGCTACACTATTATTGTCACTCTGGTTGAATCTGGCTCCATGGCTGTCAGGTGCACGGGCGGAGGGGCGTCACAGCTCCGCTACTGATGGGGCTGGGCACCACCAGGGGCCTCTGTACCTAGAGGCCACGGGATCACGCGCAGGGGCGTCCGTTCTCGTCCAGGGCTGTGGGTGGCGAACGGTCCCGCGCTCTCAGGGCTGGGGACAGGAGTGTGTCCCTCAGGACTGGGGCCGAACAATTGCCTGAATCAGTCGTTCAGGCTCCTGATGGAGGATGAGGACCTCTGCCGACGAGGTGTGGGGAGTTCCCGCCCGGGAGTTCTGGGGACGGTCTGGGGTTCCCGAGGGCTGCAGTCCCAGGCTGGGCGGCGCTGACAGGAAGGGGCTGTGGCACCGGTCTGCATCGGGGTTCGTCAGGTGGGTCTCCTCCAGAGCCAGTTGTAGGGAGCAGAGGCCGTGGGAGACTACAAGGCCTCACCAATACTCCTCTGGGCCCGAGACTCCCTCTGTGTCAGGGGTCGGGGAACAGGCATCAGTTCCAGGCAGCGGAGTGGCTACAGGCCATCTCCTGACAAAGGTGGGAGCGGTTACAGGCTGTCTCCTTCAGGAGGAATGTTGAATGGCTACAGGCCGTCTCAGGGGGAACACCTTTGGAATGGCTACAGGCTGTCTCCTGATGAAGGCGGGAGCGGCTACAGGCCATCTCCTCATTACCCTCAGAGCGGGTATGGGCTGTATCCTTCAGGAGGGGTGAGCGGCTACAGGCCGTCTCCTTCAGGAGGGGGCTTGAGCGGCTACAGGCTATCTCAGGAAGAACACCTTCAGAGTGGCCACAGGTGGTCTCCTGACGAAGGCAGGAGCAGCTACAGTCCGTCTCCTAATTACCCTCAGAGCGGCTACAGGCCATCTCCTTAGTGAGGGGCGAGCGGCTACAGGCCGTCTCAAGGAAGACACCTTCAGAGCGGCTACAGGCCGTCTCAAGGAAGACACCTTCAGAGCGGCTACAGGCCGTCTCAAGGAAGACACCTTCAGAGCGGCTAC
Source organism: Coenobita brevimanus (assembly GCF_032717465.1). NCBI lineage: Eukaryota > Metazoa > Arthropoda > Malacostraca > Decapoda > Coenobitidae > Coenobita > Coenobita brevimanus. Next base: position 20,720,570 of record NC_137018.1, read on the forward strand.
AGGCCATCTCCTTGAAACCCTCAGAGCGGCAACAGGCCATCTCCTTAGAGAGGGGTGAGCGACTACAGGCCGTCACTGGGGTGCTGGCAGAACTGGATAGGCAGCTCCACCCCTTAGCTGGTTGGTGAAGGCTTGCCCGGAAGGTAGTGTGGTATGCCTGCTATGGTGGCGGCGGGTGAGCTCCAGGTCATAGGGATGTGCAGCCCGGGCTGACTTATGCCGTTGTCACTCCAAGTCCTGGCGCGCTGTCATTGCTCCTCTATGGGCTCCTTGTGGGGGTGTCTGGGCTTTCTCGGGGGCACTATACTTCATTTTAAATACATATTTCCTCCCACTCGAACTACAGTGTTTGTATAACCCTTGAGAACTGGTGGTATAGGGTTGACCTAGTAGCTTGTTAATGTATAACCCGGGAGCATTTTGGGAAATTGTGAAGGTGGGCTTGGGTTGGCTGAGTTGGAGACTGACCCCGTCATTTTGGCATGCTACCACGCTTGACTTGACCGCTTGAAAAGTAACAAACGCAACTGAGGAGGCTGCTACTGGGAGAGAGTCTCCGTCAACCTGAGTTCCCGACCATTCCAGCCTGCAGTGGTCGTCACCAGTAACTTGATTTTTGCCCCTTTTGACCACTCAACAGTCTGGATCGCAGAGGTGCCCAGTACACCAAGAAGGGACCCAAGAAACATGGCTGTGTCCCTCATCAGCTGTAATTAGTGAGTGCACACTTGGAAATAGTAGTGGTAGATATTGCTGGGCCTCTGCCACTCACTGAAAGAGGAAACTGGTATATACTGTATGTGTCGTCATGGACTGCTTCACAAAGTGGCCAGAAGCCTACGCCGTTCCTGATCAAGAGGCTGCAACAGTTGCTCAGTTGTTGGTTGACCAGTTCTTCTGTCATTTTGGGATGCCACAAGAGGTACATTCAGACCAGGGTAGAAACTTCGAGTCTGCTGTCTGCTGTGTTCCATGAGTGCTGCAAGTTATTGGGGATCAAGATAACCAGGACAACCCCACTAAGGCCACAGTCAGATGGGATGGTGGAGAAACTCACCTGGACTCTGGGACAAGAACTGGCCAAGTACTGTGTAGGTGGACAAACAGAATGGAGCCGGAAATTACCTGCGTTGCTGATGGCGTATCGGTCTGCATCTCATGAGTCTACCGGCTAAGTTTCTGCAAAACTGATGTTGGGCCATGAGTTATGCTTACACGTTAACTTGTTAATGGGAAGTCTTTAAAGGACCAACCCGAAACTTAACAAATTAATCACTGTCCTGGCCGGGATTCAATCATGGGCCCCCACGCATCATACGCGCACACGTTACCATTGAACCAAAGAGAGGATCCCCAGATTGCCTCTAAGCAACACGGGCTTTTATACACCTCATTACATCACTCTTTTCTTCCCCTGGTGATTAATTTGGTCAGTTTCGAACATGTGGTAGCACAGCACACTGGAGGCCAACATTGTGGGGAGCCTGCCAAGCACACAGACAGCTCACCCCCGGGATGTGAGGCTGTCAACACAACATCAATGCCCTCACCTCACATCCCACACCGCTGCCAACCAATGTAAAGGCCCCAGCTGAAACTTAACAAATTAATCACAGTGGTCTGGCCGGGATTTGAACTCAAGCCCTCGTGCCTCATATGTGCGCACGTTACCACTGAGCCAAAGAGAAGATCCCCACTCTGCCTTTAAGCAATGTGAGGTTTTATACACCCCATTACAAGACCACCTGGTGAAGAGCTGCCTACAGACACCTCCAGCTGTGCGAAGCATCTTCAGGAAAGGGTGGCTGAGATGCATCATCAGGTCTGAGGAACCCTTATATTTTCAGGAAAGATGATGAAGTGCAAGTATGATGCCAAGGCAAGTGAGGTGAGCTTCAGGGATGGTGACCAAGTTTGATTATTCAATCCTCAGCGGAAGAAGGGACATTAACTGAAGCCGCAGAGCCCATGGGACAGGACTTACACTGTGTTGGATCACCTATCAGATGTAAAGTATCAGATTTGGGAAGGAAGTCTCGCCCGAAGGTGGTAAATGAGAATTGTCTGTGCAGTACTATGATCCAGGACAGTACAGCAGGGATGTTGCTGAGGAATCATGCTCTCCCGCAGCCAAAGATGTTGAGGAGGACCAAGGAACTGAAGTGCAAGAGGATGGTGACAGTTTCTCAAGAGAAGAAGTGAATCAGAAAGAGGACCAAGACCTTCCAGGAGGAGTGGACTCCGTGGAGAAGCAAGGACGTCGTCGGAAGCAGCATAGGAGAAGACCTGATAAGATGAAGGGTTATTCTGTGTATAGTTAGATGTTTCATTAGGATTAAGGTTTATGTTTGTATATATTGTGTAGTTTTGTCAGGACGACAAAGGACTAGACAGGGGCTAATGTAGTAGCGGGATTTGGTAGTTAGGTAGTCCAGAAGGTTCTCACTGTTTCCCAATGTTTCTCATACTGTATTTCCGTTACGAGTCAGAGTTGCCAGTTAGCCTGCTATTGTGAGTGTAGTTATTTTGTAAGTTGTACACTAATTTTTATGCACTTTTTCTCAATAATGTTTTATTTATGTAATTGCCTGTTAAATTAAAAAATTTACAGTGTGGGCAGGTGCGCAAAAACTTGCACAAAGTGCAATTGCACACCGTTGCGCTCTGGTGAATGTCGTTTGTGCATTGCGCACCGCACGAGACCATGCGCAATATTGAGCTTTCGCACATGAAAGGCAGGTGCGCTTGCACAACTAAATTTGCGTTTGTTCACCTGCCTTGCGCACCTGTCCTGTGGATTGTGCACTGCACAATCCAAGGGACACGTGGCCTTGGGAGCTTCCTGTATGTCTGTAAAATGCGTGCTTCTGCCGCCGGACCCCTCGCCCTTCTACGGAGCTGCAGCCCTACCCCCATCCCAGGATGACACCACGGTGGGCCAGGTGAATGCAACACTGACCCAGAGCGAGATGGGCTCAGGTACACCCCCGACCTTGTGTCCCTCTTCCCCTCAACCTACCCAACCACAACATCACAGGAACGCGAAACTACTTCTCTGCCGGACCAGCCCTCGTCAGGATCGGGGTGGGACTGCTCCAGATACAGTCCCAGGCAGCGCCGGGGTAACAGTCATTATATGTACCAGGGAGGGAACTGACACTGTACGTCCCTCAGCTGTTTCCCCCTGCAGCCCCGCGACGACAGCCACTGTATGTGTCGGGGAAGGAACAGCCACTGTATGTGTCGGGGAAGGAACAGCCACTGTACATCCTTCTGCTGCAGCCACATCTGGAGTCCTCCTTGGTGTGATAGCTATTGAGCACACACCGACAGGCAAAGGCAGGAGGAGTGGAGCCGTGATGACGGCCACTGTATGCATTGGGGAGGGAATGGCTACTGTACATCCCTCATCCACTTCCTCCTCCTCCTACAGGAGTAGCACCGTGGTAACGGCCACTGTACGTACCAGGGAGGGAATGGCCACTATACGTCCCTCAGCTACTTCCTGTTGGACAGGCAGACCTGCGGTAACGGCCACTGTATGTGCCGGGGAGGGAACAGCCACTGTATGTCCCTCATCTGCGTCTTCCTCCTTCGGGAGCAGCACAGCAGTAACGGCCACTGTATATACCGGGCAAGGAACGGCCACTGTAGGTCCTTCTGCTGCTACCCCAAGGGGCTGTGGAACCTCGACGACGGCCACTGTACATGTCGGGGAAGGGACGGCCACTGTACATCCTTCATACACAGGTTCGAGGGTTCTCCTGGAGGGGAAGGTCCCTTGCACGGCCTGCTCACTACCCCTCGGCTGCGTGGGATGCCCTGCTCTCTCTCCCTCGAGGTGTGGTTCCCGGTGCTGCCATTCCAGGAGTGGTGGTGAGGTCCTGTCACTGAAGGCAGGGTTCACGCCCTACAGCCTGCCCCTGGATGCCGCCGGATCCTGATGGACGCCCTGTGGGAGAGGTGCCACAGTCAACCCCTGATGGCGCCCCAACATAGAGGCGACAGCAGCTCCAGGCCTCCCAGGGCCAGCCCACGGACCCCAAGGCGGGACTGCTCCAGCCCCACTCCCCGTCAGCCCTCCGCCAGGAGTAAGAAGTGGCAGGCCCAACTCCTGACGCTGTTTGGCCCCAGTCCTGAGGGCCCCTTACCAGGTCAAGGCCCACACAGGAAAGGGTCTCCCTGCACCCCAGACCAGACACGAGCCCGGGCCGCGACGCCCCTGAGAGCTGTCCCGTGCCTTCTACAGGAGGGCTCCCCAGAAGGGCCCCCTCCCACTCCCGAGCGCCACCTCAGTTAAATCCAGGCCTCAGTAGCCCAGTGACGACGCCTCCAACTCCCAGAGTCGTGCTAAAGACTTAAACAGTGAAAGTGACTATAAGTGATACAAACAGTGAGACAGAAACAATACACAAAGGTCACTACTCCAGTTTATTCAAAGTATTGTGTTTATGCCTAAGCTCTCCGGAACCAGAATAATGTACTAGTGTGTGGCCAAGACTCTAACCTACCAAGTGCAGTCCTAAAGACAGAGTGTGTGAACAGTGTCGCCACGGCTATGTAATATTCTCTCGTGCATTGACTCGGGCATAAATACCGTGCCCATGTGATATGTTATGCTAGTATTAATTAACTTGTCACTTTACCCTATTCGTGTTCAGTGTATCTTGATATCCGTATTGAAAGGAAATTATGCACTGACTCAGGCATCAATACTGTGCCCATGTGATACGTTATATATGTGTATTGAAAGGAAATTGTACACTGACTCAGGCATCAATACCGTGCCCATGTGATATGTTATGCTAGCATTAGTCACCCTGTCACTTTACCCCATCCATATCCAGTGTATCTTTGTATGTATATTGAAAGGGAATTGCACTGAGACAATAGATGTGTTAAGGTATACTGCCGAGTTTTTATGCCCTGTTCCTTTGTAAGTGTTCTACTTCCGGTCTAGAAAGAGGACCCCGCTTAGTCGCTGGTGTCTTTACAGCGAGAAGTCGGTCTAAAAACATTCAGCATAACAGTCTGGACAAGCGATGGGGGAGGCTCGGGCGGGTCGTGAGGGTTCTGGCGGGAGGGACGGAGGGTAGTGGCATTTCTTAAAATGCAACAACAGAGATAATGTATTTTAATATTTTTTAAATTATTATTATTAGTAAATAATAATAAACTAAAAATACATCATTTATTAAGAGTAGCATATGCAATTCCTTACAAAAATTATTAAAACATATTATTTAAATCAAATATCCACAGCCTAATTTATTAGGCTGTAGTTATTTGATTTGAATAATATGTTTTAATAATTTTTGTAAGGAATTACACATGCTATTGTATATCTATACTGAATTATTAAATAAAACGTCTTGCGAAAATGCAGATAAATGTAAAACTGGCAACATCACAGCCTTTGTTTCCCTGTCCCTCCGCTTTCCAGCCTGCTCACTAATATGCACGCCCCTGCCACTGAACCCCCACTCCGCTACGGAGCCGCAGCCCTACCCCCACCCCAGGAGGACACCACGGCGGGCCAGGTGAATGCGACACTGGCCCAGAGCAAGACGGGAGCCGGGACGCCCCGACTTTGTGTCCCTCTTCCCCTCAACCTGCCCAACCACGACGTCGCAGGAATGCGACACTACTTCCCAGATGGACCAGCCCTCATCAGGATCGGGGTGGGGCTGCTCCAGATACAGTCCCAGACTACTCCGCGGTAACTGCCACTGTACGTACCAGGGAGGGAACGGCCACTATACATCCCTCAATTGTTTCCCCCAGCAGCTCTGCGATGACGGCCACTGTACGCGTCAGGGAAGGAACGGCCACTGTACGTCCTTCTGCTGTAGCCACATCTGGAGACCGCCTTGGTGTGCTAATTATTGAGCACACACCGACAGGCAAAGGCAGGAGGAGTGGAGCCATGATGACGGCCACTGTGCGCGTCGGGGAGGGAACGGCCACTGTACATCTCTCATCCACTTCCTTCTCTTCCTACTGGAGTAGCCCCGTGGTAACGGCCACTGTACGTACCGGGGAGGGAACGGTCACTGTCCTTCCCTCAGCTACTTCCTGTTGGGCAGGCAGACCCGCGGCAACGGCCACCGTACGTGCCAGGTAGGGAACGGCCACTGTACGTCCCTCATCTGCCTCTTCCTCCTTCAGGAGCAGCACCGAGATAACGGCCACTGTATGTACCGGGGAAGAAATGACCACTGTACATCCTTGCTGCTACCCCAAGAGGCTGTGGAGCCGAGACGACGGCCACTGTACATCCTTCATCCACAGTTTCGAGGGTTCTCCCAGAGGGAAAGGTCCCTTGCACAGCCGGCTCACTACCCCTCAGCTGCGTGGGACACCCTTCTCTCTCTCCCTCCAGGTGTAGTTTCCCAGAGGTGCTGCCGTTCCAGGAGTGGTGGCAAGGTCCTGTCGCTGAAGGCCAGGTTCACACCTTACGGTTTGCCCCTGGATGACACCGGATCCTGATGGAACGCCCTGCGGGAGAGGTGCCGCAGTCAACCCCTGATGGCACCCCAACCTAGAGGCGACTGCAGCACCAGGCCTCCCAGGGCCAGCCCGCGGACCCCAAGGTGGGACCGCTCCGGCCCCACTCTCCATCAGCCTTCCACCAGGAGTAAGAAACAGCAGGCCCGACTCCTGACACTGTTTGGCCCCAGTTCCTAGGGCCCCTTACCAGGTCGAGGCCCTCATGGGAAAGGGCCTCCCTGCACCCCAGACCAGATACATGCCCGGGTCGTGATGCCCCCGAGAGCTGTCCCGTGCCTTCTACAGGAGAGCTCTCCAGAAGGGCCCCCTCCCACTCCCGGGCACCACCTCAGTTAAACCCAGACCTCAGTAGCCCAGTGACGACACCTCCAACTCCCAGAGTCATGCTAAAGACTTAGACAGTGCAAATGACTACAAGGGATGCGAGCAGTAAGACAGAAACAATACACCAAGGTTCCTACTCTAGTTTATCCAGAGTATTGTGTTTATGCCTAAGCCCTCTGGAACCAGGGTAATGTACTAGTGTGCGGCCAGAGACTAACCTACCAAGTACAGTCCAAAAGACAGAGTGCGTGATCAGTGTCGCCACGGCTAAGTGACATTCTCTCATTCATTGACTCAGGCATAAATGCCGTGCCCATGTGATATGTATGCTAGTATTAATTAACTTGTCACTTCACTCTATCCGTATTCAGTGTATCTTGATGTGTATATTGAAGGGAAATTGTGCACTGGCTCTGACATCAATACCGTGGCCTCGTGACATGTTATATATGTGTATTGAAGTGAAATTGTACACTGACAGACATCAATACCTTGCCCATGGATATGTTATACTAGCATTGGTCACCCTGTCACTTTACCCCGTCCTTATTCAGTATATCTTTGTATGTGTACTGAAAGGAGATTGAATAAAACGTCTTGCGAGAATGCAGATGTCTTAAGGTATACTGCCGAATTTTTATGCTCTGTTCCTTTGTAAGTGTTCTACTTCAGGTCTAGAAAATGGACCCCGCTCGGTCGTGGGTGTCTTTAGAGCGAGAAATCGGTCTAAAAACACCCAGCATAACATGCTATTGTATATCTATATTGAATTATTAAATAAAACGTCTTGCGAAAATGCAGATAAAAGTAAAACTGGCAACATCACAGCCTTTGTTTCCCTGTCCCCCCGCTTCCCAGCCCGCCCACTCCTCTGAATGAACTTCCATAAGTGAAAAAGTTACTACATGACAGTATTGTGATACCAACTCTAACGTATGGAAGTGAAGCTTTGAACTTGTTGGAAGGACAGAAGTCAAGAGTGAGAGCTGTGGAAATAAGTGAGTTAGTTGAGAGCAGCATGTGGAGTTACATGGAGAGACAGACTGACAAATGAGGAAGTGAAGGATCGTTGTGGTGTGGATGTGGATGTGATAGGAAGCGTTAGGAGAAACACACTGAGGTGGTTTGGTCATATGGAGAGGATGGAGAGTGAGAAACTAATGAGGAGAGTGTATGTGGGTGAGTTGGAGGGGGGGAGAGGGAGGAGGAGGCCAAGGATGTGATGGAGGGATGGAGTCGAGAGGTATATGAGAGAGGGGGGTGTGAGCTGGGAGCAGGGCAGTGAAATGGCGGGGGATAGGGTGACATGGAGGCGATTTGTTGCTTGTTTGTGGCCAGTGGCCACTCCTTACGGGATTAAGGCGTCTGGTAATAGATAGATAGATAGAATAATAATAAATAAAAGTAAGTATGCTGATTCATTTAAATATCTCAATATTTTACAGTAATTCCCACAAATATGTGCAAATGGTTTGCACTAGTTCTTAGAGACATTGTGCAAGCTGAATATTAGATTACGCACTTGCGCAACTTACAAATAATAGAAAATAATAGTAATAACAATACATAGAAGTAAGGATGCTATTTTATTTAACCCGCCCCGTCCCGTCAACGTATGGGTACGTTGCAACGTTTTGCATTTGCCAGTCCCGGCGACATACTGGTACGTTGTGCAATTGCAAGGTCCCTAATTTGCACAATTTTCAATTTCCGCGCGTGATTTTTTGTACGTATACACGGGACACCTTCCTCTATTCCTCTACAAGATGCCAAGCAGGGACAATGCCTTACACCGCATAACCTCCCCCCTTCCCCCCTTACGTCATTGTCTCGGCAATTCACCTGTTACCAGTGACCTGGCCAGTAAAGATATTCAGGGCCAGAGTGATTATCCAATCGATGACAATGTGGAGGACAAAGTTTACATAGCATTAGAAGAAGAAACAGTCAGAAATAATGATCAGGTAATGTGGCAAAAAAAGGTCAGGTATGGTGATTAGTTAGTGAGTGAAACAATGCTTATAATGCCTATATTACTGCTTGAAAACCAATATACTCTCATACTACATATAAATTCATACCAAGTAAATAAATAAATACCGTTTATGAGTTGTGTGAAATAGTTACCCTCCCATAGAACTCGTTTTCTTTGGTACCAGCATGTTAGAAAACCCAGTCAGGTAAGGAGGATCTCCTACCTGGATCGAGTATTTTAAACCTCAAGTGAGCGATTTCTCTATGAATTTTCGATGTTTCTCACCAAAAGTGGAGGCTTTAGCCAAAAAAAAAAAAAATCGAAAATACCTCGGGATTGGGGGATGTCGGAGGTGCAGAAAACATCGGTACGTGACAGGTTAAATATCTCAATATATGTGAATGGTTTGTGCTTGCGCTTTGCGACATTGCGCAAGCTAAATATTTGTCAGATTGCGCAAGGTAGTGAACTGTGAATTGCGCATTGCACTTGCACAAGGTCTTTCTTCATTTGCGCTGCCCACCACTGATAATTAAACTTGTATGAATAATTTACAGCGTTATGTACTGTATGTGTAATGCTAGGTGGAAAAGGCCCGACTCCTCGGTCCTAGAACACCTAATGTGTAGCGGGGTCCTCTTTCGAGACCGGGGCTTAGTGCAATAGAGAGAAGTAGGACACAAAAACTCCAGGCACTAACCTTTACATGTATATTACCACAGTCAGACACAGGACAAAAGCAGCAGATAATACAACACAGTATGTGGCAGAATACAAAACCTTAACTAGATAATTAGTATCTCATAGGATACTGGCTTAAGACACTGATGCACTGTAAGTTTAGTGCACAGATGTACTTGGAATACAGGATCACGGTGTGCGTGGGAGTGTAGGAGTGGGTCTCACACGGGGGGAGGGGGGGAAGGGCGAGGGGTGATGAGCAGAGGGTCAAATAAAAGTTATAGTAATATTGGGAGGGAATTGATGTTACCGATTCTGCCTTAGTATCTTCTGATAGCAAGGGGATTTTGACAATTGATTATATTGCTAGTCCAGGGTCTTACATACGCACTGACTGCTGAGAGGGGATTTATTAAGGGAGGGTAGGAGACACTGGGAGTTTTACTGTATTTATGGTAATACGAGCGGGATGATATTACTAACACTTTTTCTCTACTATTTCCTGGTAGCAAGGGACGTTTGGATATTTTACTATGGAGAATCTCTTGTGGTAGGAGTCTTACTGATTTTATACAAGGGCGTCACTCGTGAGTCTGTCACCAGAACGTAGTCTCTGCACTCATCCTTATCAATCCGCCTGTGATATCACTCGCCCCGGTATTCAACATACACTAAGTTACTGTATCACTGTTACACTAATTCTGGGGCAACATCACACTTAACATAAGTCACTTATATGGTGGGGGCAGTGGGGAGACACGCCAGTGACAACTCTGCCGGAATAAGGGCACCGCCAGGGTGGGGCATGCCGAGAGGGCACGGGACGACTCGCAGGGGCGTCCTCTCTCGTCCAGGGCTGCAGGTGGCGAAGGGGCCCATAGTCTCTGGGCTGGGTACAGGGGTGTGGCCCTCAGGACTGGGGCCAAACAGGTCCAGGAATCTCTGGCTCAGATCTCGGCCGGAGGTGGAGGTCTTCCGCCGTTGGGGCGTGGGGAGATCGTGCCCGGGTGTCCTGGGGAGGGCCTGGAGTACCCTAGGACTGTGGCCCCCAGAGTCAAGGGGGGCCGTCAGGGAGGGGCTGCGGCACCGACCTGAATTAGGGTCCGTCAGGTGGGTCTTCTCCAGGGCCAGGCGTAAAGAGCAGAGGCTGGGGGAAGCTGTAGGGCCTCCCTGGGGTCCTTCTGTGCTGGGGGTCTGGGCACTCATCTCACGCTGGGGAGGTGACACTGCTTGCACCTCTCTCTGGCCATGGGGCCCTGCTATTGGCCGTGGCTGCCCAAGGGCACAACTATAGGGCGCCAAGGCTCGGCTATTGGCCGTGGCCTGAGTGGGAGAATCAGCGCACCTCTGGACTCCTTCGGAGAGGCTATCGGCTGTCTGACAAAGGCAGGAGCGGCCTCTTGCCGTCTCCTGCAGAAGGGAGGGGGAGCAGCTATAGGTCGACTCGGGGGCAGCACCTTCGGAGCGGCTATCGGCCATCTGGTGAAGGCAGGAGAGGCCTCTTGCCGTCTCCTTCTGCCAGAGGGATGAGCGGCTATCGGCCGACTTGGGGGCAGCACCTTCGGAGCGGCTATCGGCCGTCTGGCGAAGGCAGGAGTGGCCTCTTGCCGTCTCCTTCTGCCAGAGGAATGAGCGGCTATCGGCCAACTCGGGGGCAGCACCTTCGGAGCGGCTATCGGTCGTCTGACGAAGGCGGGAGTGGCCATTTGCCATCTCCTTCTGCCAGAGAGAGGAGCAGCTATCGGCCATCTCCTGCAGGAGGGGATGTTGGGCAGCTATCAGCCATTCCAGGAAGGACACCTTCTGACGAAGGCGGGAGCGGCTATCAGCCATCTCCTGATTACCCTCAGGTTAGTGAGACACCGATTTCCTTACGAGAGGCGGGCGGCTATCGGCCGTCCCTAAAGAGAAGGCACCTTCGGAGTGGCTATGGGCGCACTCCTGTAGAAGGCGGGAGCGGCTATTGGCCTTCTCCTGAGGGGCGCTAGTCGGAGCTGGACAGACAGCTCCACCCCGATCTGATCTGGCGGTCCCTCTCCCTGAAGGTAGTGTTGTCTTCCTGCTAGGGTGACGGTGAGGAGGCTGAGTGCTATAGGGGCGCACGGCCCGGGCTGACTTGTGCCATTGTCGCACTGCATCCTGTGGTTCGGCTGCTGTTACTCCGTGGGGTCCAGGTGGGGGTGTCGGTGAGTTTCCGGGGGCACTATGCTGTAGCTCACGCACTTCAGTATGAAAACTCTAGCATGTCTTGGAGATCTTCGAGTTGGCAGCTGTTGCTTCTAGAGTGTTAATCATTCTAGAACAATGCAAGCTTATAGAAGGATGGAGAAGTGACTAGAGCAGTTCAATCAGGCAGTTTTCACTTCCGTTTGAGTGTCATCCAATGTCAGAGAAGTTTGTGTATCATCGGTACTTGTGACAATAGTCAAGTGTTGTTGTCAAGAATGAAGTAATTGCAGCTAATAAAGTTTGTATAGCTCCAGTGCTTGTGAAAGCAATGAAGTTGGAAAACATTAGATGTAATTACTTGGAAAATAAAAACAGTGAACTTAAGAAGCCAGTGTTTATTTACAGCTCCTTAGCTGGTCTTCTTGCACACCGAAAGGCTGACCATAGGAAGAACAACCCACTGGACAACGTCCTTCCTGTACTGAACTACTGCTGTTGTAGCCTATGGCAGTGTAGGCCTGGAGACATAACAAAATATATATATATATATATATATATATATATATATATATATATATATATATATATATATATATATATATATATATATATATATAGATAGATAGATCTATAGATAGATAGATATATTACAGGGAATATGCGTAACCAGTGATTTCATGATATCTCTAGGGAAATCGTGAAATGACTTTCAACAAGAAGCGGTGCTTCCCCGGTAGTCATTTTAGTGCTGACGTAAAAGTAGGATATATAGTCAACGATGTCACATATCAAGTTTGGGGTAAATCGGGTAAAAATTGACGATTTTGTACCTACTTGTAATTTTAAGCCCGACCCACCTGACACTGACCCCCCTACCGCTAACTGGAGGGTGGCCCCCCTGATGTAATAAGGCATGTTATAGGATGTAGATTGGAAGACGCACCTTTAAGTTTTGGATTCACGTCGATATGAGGAATTTGAAAGGAATTATGGCGAAAAAACGATTTTCTAAAAAGCATTTCTTGTCAGGCTTTTATGGGCTTACAGCCTGGGCCTTGGCCCAATTTGGCCCCATATTTAATCAGGTGATCAGAAGTTCATAGCCCATCATCCCTGTGATTATAGTCAAAATCGCACCAGTAGTTATTAACAGACACAGACAGACAGACAGACAGACAAACAAACAAACAAACCGAGTGCAAACAATACCCGTCCCCGAGCCCCTCCGGGGCGGGGATGGGTCAGGTTAATATTGAGTGCAGTTAGGTTAGGCTGGGATAATCAAGGTTAAGTTTAGACTAGGTTTGTTAGGTTAGGTTTGGATAGGTTAGTTAGGTTAGGTTAGATTAATATATATAAACACCTTACATAACTTAGCATTCATATAAATTATTCTAACCTAATCTAACTAACCTAGCCTAACCTAACCTAACCTAACCTAGATGATCCCAGCCTAACCTAACCACAACCTAAACTAACCTAACCATAATAAACTCATCCTAATTTAAACTCATTTCGCAAATTCCCTAAGGATTTCATGAAATCACTGGGCAGACAAACTCCATGTAATATATATATATATATATATATATATATATATATATATATATATATATATATATATATATATATATTCATTATCCAATCCTACATTGCCCCATGAGAAGTGTAGGAGCCCAGGGCTAGGCAAGTTGGTTCTGACATTTAAGATGAGAGTGACCAGCCTTACTCATCCTTAAGTGGCATTACGTGAGCAATAAACCCCAACCACCCCTTGGATATAAAACTTCACCGGTTCAATCCGATTGGAGCGCAGTAATTACTCACCAGGCGCCAAACTTTGGTTACATGGGTACCATCCAGCGTAGTAAATGGTTTCCTGGTGTACAGGAAACCATTTGACTTGTCATTCAGTGTAGAGTCACCCACAGACAGAAGGAAGAGGAAAGAATGAAGGAAAGAAAGACAGAAGAGGGAGTGTAAAGTCACTCGTAGGCAGAAAGACAAGGAAGGAATGAAGGAAAGACAGAAGAGGATGGAAGGAAAGAAAGATGGAGGAGAGGAAACGGCAGATACCCGAGAGAGCACTACATCGAGTATATATATATATATATATATATATATATATATATATATATATATATATATATATATATATATATATATATATATATATATACAGTCTATATATACTGTATATACATATAATGGTTCCCTGTACACCGGGAAACCATTTATTACCCTGGGTGGTAACCATATAACTAAATTATGGCACCTGGTGGTTTACTAAGTAATGGGTAGTTGGCGTCACTTGATTCAGGTGTTCATCGACCCTTTTTGGGTTGTTAAAAAAATGAGTATCTAGGGTAACACCTAGAGCAGGTAACTGGTAACCTAGATGATGTAGTGGCCTTGTATCCAGGGATACTGGGTGAATAATTCGCCAGAGGTTCAAAGGCTTATGTTATGGAGAAGAGCACCGCGGTTAAAAGCCTCTTGGCGTCTGCCACCATTCTCCCTCCCCTCCCCCCCAGCTCTCTCTCTCTCTCTCTCTCTCTCTCTCTCTCTCTCTCTCTCTCTCTCTCTAGATATATATATATATATATATATATATATATATATATATATATATATATATATACAGAAAGAGAGAGAGAGGGAGAGAGGATGATGATTATTTCCTGTACTTCCACATGTTTGTACTAGTTGTCTTTGGTGCACTGAGATCCCTACATCCTGAGACATTAAAAAATATTTTATTTTTCTTTCACTAATTTTTAAAGCCTCATTGTTAGAAAGTTCGGAAGGTTTTTGTAAGTAATTCGGCTTAGAAAAAAGTTGTAGTAGTAACGGGTAAATGAACTTTGTGGTTAATTTCCTCCCACTCCAAAAGTAACTATTGACCTGAATAAATTTATCTGAAGAGATAATAACAAGAAGGAATACTTGGAACACCCCTACCATGAGACCTTGATCTTTGACCGATTGTTCTCAAACTTGAAATATTTCACCCTTGCGCGACCAACAACACTTCCATTAAGTTTAGTCCAACTTTGAAAGTTTTCCAATTGACATTGCCCTAAGACATTGACCTTTGCCCTATTGTTCACAAACAAGAATCATTTTGTTTTGGACTGACCTTAAACTCTTTGACCAAAATAGATCCAGTTGGAATATAAACTTGAGTTTTTTGGACTATAACTAAAATGCCCGCTGCCGGGCCTTCCGCCCCGCCACCCCCCACACCACCGGGCCACCACCACCCCACCACCCGAGGAGGAGATAACGGGGAGGTTAATAACCCAGGGCAAAAGGGTCACCCAACCACCACTGACCTGTGCCCCTTCTCCCCGCAACTGCCCCAACGCCAGGTGAGCCTAGATCCACAACAACATCAACGGCGGGTTGACCATCGATAGCAGTGGGGTGGGACTGATATAAAATCAGTCCCTAGTAGGTTTGTGGTGACGACCATAGTTACACCCCTTAAAGGCAGGAGGTCCCTTGGTGAGCCACGAGGTGTTCGCACCTCTGCCACAGTGAGCCACGAGGGAACACCACCCTCTGCCACAACTCTGGTGAGCCACGAGGGAACACCACCCTCTGCCACAACTCTGGTGAGCCACGAGGGGCTAGTACCCTCTGCCACAGTGAGCCACGAGGGAGAAATACCCTCTGCCACAACCAGGACAGGAAGTCCTTTAGTGAACTGCGAGGGAGAAATACCCTCTATTACAAACAGGGCAGGAGGCCCAATAGTGAGCTATAAGGGGCCAACATCCCTAGCCACCCCAAGAGTAAGAGCCCCTTGTATAAAGCCAAAAGTGGGTCCCAGGGCCGATCGACCTGGCGCCACGGCTGTGTCGGAGACAAGAGAGAGAGTCGCCTCTGTGCTACCCTCCCTGTGTAAGAGAGAGAACACGGCCTCCTTGTGTCTTCTATCTTCAGCCAACTCCTGCAGGAGTAGCTGGACGCCACTCGGGAGAGTTGCCCCGAAGGTGTCCCCTGAGCAAAGACCTAGTCCCAGTCAGGACCTACCTCCCACTCCCGGGAGATTCTTGTCTCCCCCAGGCACCAACAGGAGACGAGGCCGCAGCCCACACCTGACGGTGCGTCCCCTGACAGACCTCCACAGTCCCTGGACCCCCAGGCTTGCCCAGCAGCCTACCAACGCTGTCCTCCTCCCGCCCCGGAGCCTCCGACGCCAGACACGACTTCTCCACCTGTTTGGCTCCAGTCCCGAGGGCCACCACACCAGGTCGAGGCCCCACATAGACGGGCCTCCCTGCACCACGACGACGAGACCCCGAGAAGAGGGTCTACATCAGATCGAGGCCCCACATAGATGGGCCTCCCTGCATCACGACGACGAGACCCGAGAGGAGGGTCTACATCAGGTCGAGACCCCAGGCAAGAGGGTCTCCCTGCAACGCCCCAGCGGATCGGACCCAGGTCGAGTCTCCCCCCAGCGGGTACGGTGATTCCCGCCATGGGTAGAGCCCCTGGAGGTCCCCCCTAAAAGTGAAAGAGTGGTATCGCCCCAGAAAAACGGGTAAGAGCAGTGACATCCCTTCCTATACCCGAGAAAGTGAAACCAGGACAGTGACAGAGTGACAATGTGAGCTAGAGGGATTCAATCTATAAGTGCCCGTGATTACCACAAACTCACCTGCCCTTTACTAAAGACCATAATTCCGACACAGTGAGTTTAGTGTTGTTCCCCAGCCCAGAATAGAGAAGTTCCCCCTTGCCAGTGTACGCTCGGGCGAGTGTCACCGCGCCCAGCCCAACGAGTCAATTGTCGTGATCCGTCCCCCCTGTCTTTTGATAGTAATATTCCTCCCCTTGACCATTAAACCTATATATTCCTCTTGTGACAGTGAAGTGAGATCTTTTGGGCTTTGATGAAAGACAGTCACATCCACTTATAGAACCCCAACCCATTGTAAAGTGTTATTACAGTGTATGTTAAATATCCCGTGTTATCTCAATGTAACTTTGTACATCTGTATCCCCTGTCCAGAATATCATTCTGTGTAATATTGTAACGCTGTTAGAATTAAGGTAATAGATGTGTTAAAGGTGGACTGCCTAGTTTTTATGTCCTGTTCCTTTGTTGGTGCTTTACTTCCGGTCCGGAAAGAGGACCCTGCTCAGTCGCTAGTGTTTTTAGGACGAGGAGTCGACCTAAAAACACTCAGCATAACACTGGTGGCAAGCAGTGGTTCTGGATCCGAGTAAAAGCACGGAGGAACATAAAAGGAAACTTGCACAATGGCAGCTAAACTGCACATTCAGTTACCAAAATTCAGCTCAGACCAATGTGACATGGATGTTTATTTGGACATGATCAAACCCCTTTTAGACATAGGGTTTGACCTGGATAAGGAGAAAATTGCAGTCACACTACCTAATCTGGGGAAAATTATCACAAATGTCACACCCAAAATAGTCCCAGAACTGTCATGGGACCAGTTCACTCAGATATGCCTTGCACGGGCAGAGTTGTCGCACTCTCACAACTCGACGCCCTCACCTACGACGGTAACTTGGATGACATCCAGGCTCGGCGCCTCGTCACCGCCGCTTATCCCGAGGCAGAAATAAATACTCGGGATACCCATACATTTAACGCCCTGCTGAGGATCCTCCCGAGCATAGTCAGGGAACACTTCTCCATTTATGATCCCTCAGGAAATATGGATCAAGACCTGCAGCTCGTCAGACGTCTCCTCGCCGCCCATCCCACACCACAATCGCTTCATGCAGTGACAAAGTTCCCCACAAGCCACAACCCCCCACCTAAACCCAAGCCGCCGCCTAACCAGTCGCCTGCAGAACCGCCTCCCACAATACCCAGGGCTTACCCGCAAAGGAAGCACCATAACCCCAGGGAACGAGGTAACTTAATTAGTATAAACCCTTGGGAGTTCACGGCTTGCAGTCGCACCTGCCCCCTTCATGACATAAGGGAGCAACTCAAAGCAAATCGGCGCAAGAATCCCCAACAAGGCCGTAGGAAAGTTTCCTCCCTTGACGACAACGCCCAGGAGGACGACGTACCCACACTGCTCTACCAAGGACTGGATGACGACGAGCACGACGACTACCCCCATCCTCAGCAGATGGATTTTTAGGCCCACCCCCGCACCTCCCCACGGTGGCGGGGGCCACCTCACATAGCTACAGGCCCCCAGTCTACAACAAGATATGGCTGAACGGGGTCAAGGCAAGATTACTGGTGGATACGGGAGCAGCCAGGTCTTGCCTCTACTCCCATTTTTACTCCCGCCACATCTCAGCATTCGGCCCACTCCTCCCCACTTCAGCCAACCTCATAGACGCAGGAGATGGCCCCCTACCCATCCGTGGGGAAACCAGGGCCTTACAAACCACCACCCACCAACGAGTCTCCACCGACCACCCATTCATCATTTTTGACTCCTCATGTAGCCAATATGATGGATATCTTGGTCTGGACCTGCTTCAGAAACTTCACGTGACCATTGATTGCTATCAACGTCGCCTCCACTTCGGTCCGGCTCACCCTAACCAAGCATCCACCGACAAGGAAAGAAAAAAAAAAAGGAAAAAAAACAACATCACCACCCCCACACCGCCCACACACACACCACCGTACCACACTCACCCTCCCCAACCCACCTGAACATGTAAACCCAACCTAACCTCGCTAAATGCCTCACTTCATCCCCTTCTAACCCCATCCCCCACCCCACCCTTGCCACCCCAGACTCCCTCATTCCCTGCCACTATTGCTTCTACCGTTACCATTCCACCTCACCATGAAGCATAGGTTACACTCACCAGACCCTCAGGTACATCAGTCCTTTTTTCACCGTCCATCCCCACCGGACCCCTGTCATCCTGTTTAGTCTCCCCCACTTTCCTCCTCCCCCACGCCCACCAAATCCGTATTGCCAATCTCGCCACAACGCCTTTAACCCTGCCTCGAGGACTCATCATTGGTGACACAGAAGAGGCAGAACCATGCTCAACACCACCCCCCAATCACCCCACCCTCCCCAACATACCACCACATCTTTGCCCTTCCCAATCGAGCAGCCTCCACCAACTACTGGACTTTCAGGACTTATTCTCCGTCGGCCCGACCGATCTTGGCCATACCACCTATTTAAGCCACGAAATCCATACTACAGGACCTCCCATTCGCCAACCATCTCGCAGAAAAAATCCTAAACAACAGGCAGAAGAAGACCGGCAGGTCCAGGAAATGCTTGATGCCGGTGTCATATCAAACTCCACCAGCCCGTGGTCCTCACCTGTAGTACTCGTGCGGAAAAAGGACGGAACCATGCGCTTCTGCGTTGATTACCGCAAAGTGAACGACGTTACCATCAAAGACACTAAGCCACTACCCAGGATCGACGACTCCCTAGACTCCCTACACGGATCGACCTGGGTCCACCCCGACGACAAACACAAAACCGCCTTCTCAACATCAAACGGGAAGCACTATGAATTCAACGTCCTTCCCTTCGGACTCTGCAACGCCCCTGCTACATTCTCCCGCCTTATGGAATCTGTGCTGAGCGGACTCACCTGGGAAACCTGCTTGGTTTACCTGGACGATGTAATAGCTTTCAGCCATACCTGGGCCGACCACCTCCACCACCTCAAACAGGTTTTCCAGCGCATACGACAGGCCAGACTTAAGCTAAAACCCACCAAATGTGTTCTAGCTAAACGATCAGTCTCCTTCCTCAGACACCTGATCAACGCAGAGGGCATCTCCCCCGACTCCGACAAGCTACGTGCAATCGCCGACATTCCACCACCCCGCGATGTGCACGAAACCAGGGCCTTCCTAGGACTAACCTCCTATTATCGGCGTTTCGTGAAAGGTTTCGCGAACATCGCCAAACCCTTGCACGACCTTACAAAAAAAGGAGAACCCTTCATGTGGACTGAACCCCGAAACAATGCATTCACCACCCTCAAAGCCAAACTCACCTCCGCCCCAGTTGTCGCCTTCCCAGACTACAACCTACCATTCCGCCTGTATACCGACGTCTCACTCTGTCACGGGGTTTTTATAATCTCCGGGTAATTTTGATATAAATGCTTAAATATTATTCAATTGATATTAATATTCAATAATATTAAAGAGCAGAGACAATGATTGTCTTCCTAAATCAAGCAACGATTCTCTAAGAACGAGAATTTATAAACTTTCTCAACAGTACACAGCGCAGACTAATTACTCACAAATGCTGAATTGGTACTGTTAGCCTCTGGAGAAAGTTACTTCACCCCTGACAATAAATAACTAATACTAACATCAGGTTCTTGCCGATGCTTAACTCCTATGGCACAACGGATTTTAAGTTAATACAACAAGACTGGTCTAAGTACCAGTTATGAATAGTAAAACGTTTATGCAAGCTAGGAGCTATATGGAAAATAAGCTTAATTTGGAGAAATGAAACAAGATTTTACTTTACATTGAGCTCAAGAAAAAGAACTGTTAAATTTATTGATTACAAAAAATAAATTTAACGTTACAATTCAAATCAAATCAATGAGACGCACTCACTCACTCACACAAAATCTAAATACTTACGCCTAGGAAAAAACACCTTAACTAAACCCTTAAGACTACAAAATACAAAAAGGAAATACTGTAGTCGATGAATGCTTTGTATCACCCAAGGGGTGGGAGTTTGGAGAAACTGTCTCAGTGGAGTCTGGGTGCTAGGGACCTCTTCTCTCGCACTTCTGTAGCACAGGACCTCTCTCCGTCAGAGCAACAACTAGACTGAATTCAAAATACATTGTATGGGCAAGACGCACAAGCCACCAGAAGAAGGCGTGGCTAACGGTTGAGGCAAGCAGAGGCGAACAATAAAAAAACAATAGTATCGCTCAGTAGCGCACTTAGTGACGTGCATTAAATCGGTCACTTTTAAACAGTGACGAATGTTTTGAAAAGTATACCCCAAAATGGAGAGAGAAACGGTTAACTGAGCGATACACAGTGAGTTTTCCACTAATAGTTCGTGGCTTCTCACAAAAGAGAAATGTCGCGAATTGATTCATGACATTATGCCCCTACAAAATTAATTTTTTTCTTTATGGGAAAAAATTTGTGGATATATATATATATATGTACACATCCTAAGTCATTCACACAAGATTCACACTGGTGTGTGTGCTATCCTGCTACAGGAGAAAGTCGCAGTCGCCAGTGAGCGAAAAAACCTCGTATTTACGTTAATAGAAGCAAGCTTGAGGGAAAAACTCCGTGACGACGGTGAAAATCCTGTACTCAGGTCAAACTGAGCGAAAAGTCGCTACATTTACACTGACAGCTAATTGTTGTGTAGTGTGATGTATGTATTACACGGTGTAGGTGTGACAGTTGTAGTGTGACTGTACCTATGTGTAAAATGACACAGTAAATAATAATATGGCGACGACGAAGGCAGAGAAGAGGCGGCAGCGTGCGGCAGACGATCAGCTGGCCCGCACAGCAAAACTGCTACACCCATTGCTGAACCTGCAAAACCAATTGAGGTGGAGCATCAAAAGTGTCAATGAGACAAAATTTTATCATGTTACAATTACTCTCTCTGCCTAGCAGTCAGTGCTACGACGTACATTCGAGGTCGCCATTAATTATAGCACACGATTATGGTCGGCAAGTTGAGAATCCTTGTGCAAACTCGTGTCTTCCATAGCCTCGAACTGCACACGGGTCCTCAACCTTTATTCCTAAATTTCCGACAGAGGATGCCTATCCTGGTGAAATATTATTCGCCCATCACACTAAAATAGAAAATAGGAGGAAGTGCCTTAACCTACAGTACTTATATTAGTATCAGGGAGCTGAGAATCCTTGTGCAAACTTGGGTCTTCCATAGCCTCAAGTCGCCTCTGCGGAATTCTCTCTCGAACTTCCCCCTTAACCTACAGTACTTATATTAGTATCGGGGAGCTGAGAATCCTTGTGCAAACTTGGGTCTTCCATAGCCTCAAGTCGCCTCTGCGGAGTTCTCTCTCGAACTTCCCCCTTAACCTACAGTACTTATATTAGTATCGGGGAGCTGAGAATCCTTGTGCAAACTTGGGTCTTCCATAGCCTCAAGTCGCCTCTGCGGAATTCTCACTTCCCCCTTAACCTACAGTACTTATATTAGTATCGGGGAGCTGAGAATCCTTGTGCAAACTTGGGTCTTCCATAGCCTCAAGTCGCCTCTGCGGAGTTCTCTCTTCCCCCTTAACCTACAGTACACGTGTATGTACAGGCCCTGGACATACTGTGTCCTGTGGGGCCAACAAGTGAGACGTCAGGTCTACACTTTTGACTGGGAACCAGGCTAGTCCTTGGATTACTCAAATCTCTGAGGATGCCTATCACGGAACCCAGCATACAACAACTGCCCATGTTAGTCAGCAGTTAGTAGGCGAGACATCAGGTCTGCACCTACGTTATCACTTCCCTTGATGTATCTCACAACAAGGTTAAACTGCTGTAAATATAGTGTCCAGCGTGTCAATCTTGCATTAGCCGTCTTGGTCGTGCTAAGACTAGTGAGTGGCATATGGTCAGTTTCCAGAACAAATGATGTCCCAAATAAATAATAATAATATTTTTTAACACCATCAACAACAGCCAAGAGTTCCTTCTCAACAGTACTATAATTCCTCTCGGCGGGTTTTAGCCTACGGCTGTGGTATGCCACTGGGAAGATTCCACCTTCCGATTCCTGCATCAATACGGCACCTACTCCATCTTGTGAAGCATCAGTGCGCAGTATGAAAGGTTTGCTGGAATCAGGCAACTGCAAGATAGGCTCCTTGCACAACATATTCTTGAGGGTGGCAAAAGATCTCTCTTGCGCTTCTCCCCATTCAGTGGTGTTTGGAGCATATTTCCGTAGCACTTCGTACAACGGTTAGGCAATGAGAGCAAAGTTGGGGATAAAACTCCTATAATACCCCACTAGGCCAAGAAATGCCCTAACCTGTTTCTTGGTCACGGGTCTCGGGGCTTCTCTAACCTTCCTGATCTTGTCACCCTGACACCTGCAATGGTTGTTGCCAACAATATGACCGAGGAACTCCACCTCACTGTGAGCAATCTTGCATTTGCTAGGCTTCACAGTCATGTTGAAACTCTGGAGTCTACTAAAGACAATTTCCAAGAGTCTGAGGTGCTCCTCCAATGTGGCGGAATGAACAAGGACATCGTCAACGAACATCTCTACTCCTACAATACCATGGAGCACTTGTCTCATGGCACGATTGAATACTGCTGGGGAATTGGTAAGTCCAAATGGGAGGACTTTATACTGGTACAACCCCCTAGGAGTAGCAAAGGCAGTGAACTGACGACTCTCAGGATGAAGGGGAATCTGGAAGAATCCCTTCGCTAGGTCGATATCGTGACCCTGCCAGCTTGGAGAAGATGGCAATATGGTCACCCATTGGCTCAGCATCCACTTTGGTGATTGCATTGAGCCTTCTATAGTCGCCACAAATCCTGACTCCACCATCTTTCTTGCGGACTACTACCATTGGACTACAGTAAGGAGATGAGGACTTTTCGATAATGCCTGCAGTCTCCATGTCAGCAATTTCCTTATCTACTGCACCCTGTAGTCGCATGGGAATCGGATATGGCTTAACCTTTATAGGAGCATTGCTGGTCAACTCAATTTTATGACACGCAACCTTTGCAAGTCTAGGTTGGTCTGAGAAGACATCAGCATACTGACAGAGCAGTGACCATAAGGCATTTTGGTCCCCTACTGCTAAGTCAGGGTTAAGTAAAACATCTCCGACAGTCTCTTCCTGATGGGACTGAGCGGTTAAGGGCTCGTCATCATGGTCATCAGCTGGGATCACCGCAGCTGCCCCGGTTTCTTCCAGTGGCCGGTCACTATCATCAGCTACTCGTAGGCCAGTCTCCTCGGGGTCTGACTCATGATAAGCCTTCAACATGTTAATGTGGAACCTTTTACGAAGATTCCCCATCTGTATTATGTAGTTGAGGTCTGAAATGCGCTCTACTACATCGAATGGACCCTTCCACTGCGCCAACAACTTGTTCTGGGCAGTGGGGAGTAGTACCAAGCATTTATCGCCTGGACTAAACTTCCGAAGCTTTGCCTTTTTATCGTAGTAAGCCTTTTGAACTTCACGCGTCTTGATCAGTTCTTCCTTAGCTAACTCGCACATCGACTGGAGGCGGTCAGCCAAATCAAGGACGTAGGTGTAGGTGGTCTTGACTTCAGGGTCGGGTTCTTCATCGTCCCATAACTCACGAAGGACTTGAAGTGGGCCCCGGACCGACCTCCCATACACCAGTTCAAAGGGTGAGAATTTCAATGAATGCTGTGGGGCTTCTCGATAAGCAAATAGAAGAGGAGCAATGAACCGCGGCCATTCCTTTGGCTGTTCGGCGGTCATGCGCCTCAACATCTTCTTGAGAGTTCCATTGAACCTCTCACACAACCCGTTACACATGGGATGATACGGCGTAGTTCGTAAGCCTCGGTTGGACAGCAACCTGAACGTTTCGTTCATCACTGCCGAAGTGAACTGCGAACCCCGGTCTCTTAAGACCTCCTTAGGGATACCTACACGACAGAACACTTCAATTAATGCCTCAGCAACAGTGACGGCCTCTATATTCTTAAGGGCCACGGCTTCAGGCCACCGTGTGCTGAAATCAACTATAGTGAGGATATACTTTGATCCATCACTAGCCCTAGGAGAGATTGGCCCAACTATGTCAACTGCTACTCTCTCGAACGGTTCAGAGATTATGGGCATTGGCTTCAGTGGCGCAGGATGGACACGTCCCCGGTTAGTGGTACGCTGACACACATCACAGGAACGTACGAGCCTTGTTATTTCCCGTCCCATTCCTGGCCAGAAAAAGTCAGCATGGATGCGGTCAGAGGTCTTCTTTAGACCCATGTGACCTCCCATCGCTGAAAAGTGACCTAATTCAAACACTGCTTGGCGATACTTTGCAGGAACGACAAACTGCAGTCGAACCTCACCCTGGGGTGTCTGTGACTCACGGTACAGCCGTCCTCGCTTACGAAGGAACCTGGCTTGTCCTCCCCGTGAATACTTGATCACATTACCCTCCAGCTTCTTGCGCACTGAGGCAAGTGTCGAGTCGGTCTGTTGCTCTTGGACAACATCTTGACTACGAATCAGATCTTGCGGTGTTGCGACGGTCAACGGAGTGACGCGATTTGGAGCCTTGGCCATGGCTCGTGTTATCGCAGCAGCCGAAGTCTGAGTAGCAACATCTACGGCACAACTATTTTTGATCCCAGCGATGTTGCCTAATATGAGGTCAAATAGAGGTTCTGGCATGACAACTGCAAGTGTCGTACCAGTATAAAATGGAGATGCCACCTGGATACGTGCCTCAGGGAACAATCTCACTGATCCATCAATAAGTCTAACTTGGATCTGTCGACCTGTATACTCATCAGGCCGAACTAAACTCTGCTTAACAGAGCAGCCTGAGGAACCATTGTCCCTCAGGACATTTACAGAAACACCTCCTACAGACCCTGGCTGAACAAGAAAGGCAGTGTTGTTGGTGGAAGGGTCTGAGGAGGTAGCAGCTAGTCATTCGTGAGACTGCGGAACAACCGATGCAGCAAACGTGGCGCCCTGGGAACTAGGTGTCTGAGGAGAGTTCATGGTCGGAGGGGGACTTGTGAACTGTTGGGAAGTACCTGTACTGGTAGAGATGGCACCACCGGGTACTTGTGGAATGAAGGCTGCATTTGCCTCCTGCCTCCGATACACTAATTGACCTGACTGAGGGTTACGTGGCTTGTCCTTGTATTGCTGCTGCTGCTGCTTGGGGAACTGCTGCTGGTTGGGGTGCTTGTTGTACCGCTTCCACTCAGGTTTCTGAATGTTTTGCCCCTGGTCCTTCCACTGCGGTTTTGGACCTTGCCCATTACTCTGAGTACGGCCTTGGTGCTGGGATTCAGTCTGAGACGGCTTCCCAGACTTGGCAGTATCTTTTCTGCTCCAGGTGTTTTGCTTAAGAGCTTGATACCCGTATGCTGTAAAGAATGCGTCAGCCTTCTCTGCCATTTGGCTGGCATTTTTCACCTGGCAGATCTTAAGCTGTGCTATGAGCTCAGCAGGCCACGACCTCTCTAGCTGTGTACGCAGCATAAGGTCAATTATCCCCTCACGCATGGAAGGAGTTTCATCTTTCTCCATCCACTCATTTAAGTAAGCTGTGAGACGATCAAGGAACTGAACAGCTGTCTCCTCTTCTTGGAGACGAGCTCGCATGAACTGAACTTTGGCATCGTCTACTGTGAGACCATACGCCTTAATGAGTGCAGCTTTCATCATCTCATATGTGAGATTGTCTCCACGAATTCTGTGGAGAATATCGAGGGCAGGGCCCTCAAATAGGCTAAGAAACTGAAGCCGCTTAGCTGCCTCATCCAGTTGATACATGTTTGCCATGTCCTCAAAACGAGCTATGTACGGCTCGATTCGCTCGCTTTCCTTGTATGAAGGAAGCTTGATGCGTGGGGTCGCCAGGACATGTGCAGGGAGAACGCTCGTGGAGCTTGGACCAACTGCACCAGACGTGTCTGAAGCCAAGGAATCTCGCTTGAGCTTCAGCACTTCAAGTTCATGTTTTTCTCGTGCCTCTCGCTCGGCACGTTCGTGTTCTCGTTCTCTGTCTCGTTGTTCACGCTCGTATTCGCGCTGTTCACGCTCGTATTCGCGCTGTTCTCGCTCGCATTCGCGGTGAATCTTACGCTCTTCACGGGCATCATTCTCGCGCTGCTGCTCCTGATTATGCCGTGAGAGTATATACTCTTTAATTTCGGTTGGGTCCGAAAGACCCATTTCTTTGGCTTCCTGTAAAAATACAGTAGTAGCCATGGCGCTAATTTATTAAGCAAAACCGAAATTGAGTACTGACTACTTAGCGACGAATACTAATAAACACAAGTAAAGAGTACAGACACAAGCTAGTGGTGACCAGTCTTATCCAGTTAACTGGCAAAGAATAAATAAAAAATGTAAATGACTGGGAACACTCAATAATAAACAATGGGTACGGCGACTTCCCAGGAGCGAATAAAATCGTCTGGCGTTACCAAAAATAAACTAGAGTTAAGTATTCTATTGATTAATAAAGCAAAATTCACTTGCTAAATTAAGGGTAAACACCAGTAAGCTTGTGCCTATAAACTTTAATGATAAATACCTAAATATGAATGAGTGAGCACTATCTCGTGAATAGCTTTAGAGCTAGGAGTTAATATCCTGGAATGAGGTCGCCAATTGTCACGGGGTTTTTATAATATCAGGGTAATTTTGATATAAATGCTTAAATATTATTCAATTGATATTAACATTCAATAATATTAAAGAGCAGAGACAATGATTGTCTTGCTAAATCAAGCAACGATTCTCTAAGAACGAGAATTTATAAACTTTCTCAACAGTACACAGCAGAGACTAATTACTCACAAATGCTGAATTGGTACTGTTAGCCTCTGGAGAAAGTTACTTCACCCCTGACAATAAATAACTAATACTAACATCAGGTTCTTGCCGATGCTTAACTCCTATGGCACAACGGATTTTAAGTTAATACAACAAGACTGGTCTAAGTACCAGTTATGAATAGTAAAACGTTTATGCAAGCTAGGAGCTATATGGAAAATAAGCTTAATTTGGAGAAATGAAACAAGATTTTACTTTACATTGAGCTCAAGAAAAAGAACTGTTAAATTTATTGATTACAAAAAATAAATTTAACGTTACAGTTCAAATCAAATCAATGAGACGCACTCACTCACTCACACAAAAGCTAAATACTTACGCCTAGGAAAAAACACCTTAACTAAACCCTTAAGACTACAAAATACAAAAAGGAAATACTGTAGTCGATGAATGCTTTGTATCACCCAAGGGGTGGGAGTTTGGAGAAACTGTTTCAGTGGAGTCTGGGTGCTAGGGACCTCTTCTCTCGCACTTCTGGAGCACAGGACCTCTCTCCGTCAGAGCAACAACTAGACTGAATTCAAAATACATTGTATGGGCAGGACGCACAAGCCACCGGAAGAAGGCGTGGCTAACGGTTGAGGCAAGCAGAGGCGAACAATAAAAAAACAATAGTATCACTCAGTAGCGCACTTAGTGACGTGCATTAAATCGGTCACTTTTAAACAGTGACGAATGTTTTGAAAAGTATACCCCGAAATGGAGAGAGAAACGGTTAACTGAGCGATACACAGTGAGTTTTCCACTAATAGTTCGTGGCTTCTCACAAAAGGGAAATGCACCGAATTGATTCCTGACACACTCCATGCCATAGGGGTGGTCCTTGCGCAAGTACAAGACGGCCGCGAACACATCATCGCCTGTGCCAGCTGCACCCTGAACTCTGCGGAGAAGAATTACGCGGCCACCATATGTGAATGCCTAGGGATAATATGGTCACTTGAGTACTTCCGCTCATACATCTCAGGCACCCATGTGATCATCATCACGGATCACCAGTCCCTACAGTGGTTGCGCCAATTCAACACCACGAACACCCAGCTCATGAGATGGCGAGAAACCCTAGAAGAATACGATTTTGAAATATCGTATCGTCCAGGCAAGCTCCACACGAACGCCGACGTCGTATCTAGATTACGCATCAATGCCATCTCACCAGAACCCGACCTCATCAAGATGTGGCAAGATAAGCAACGCCCTACCTGGATTCCACTGAACATTTTCGGCAAACTCCATCTACACGGCGAACACCTATTCGACCCTAATGGCCACATCGTCCTGAGCCCCACCACCGCCCACGACACCATGCTGCACCTCCACGCCAACAACGGCATTCACCTAGGCACCAAGAAACTCACCCAAGTGTTCAATGACATGTACTGGACACCGAACCCCACCACCATCGCCAAGAATATCATACAATCCTGCCGTGCCTGTGCGTTAGGAAAAGATATCACCTGCACACCATGCCCATCCAGAAAACTAACGGCAACAAAACCCTGGCAACTACTATCCCTCGACATCGTCGGACCACTCACCCCCAAAGCAGGATATAAATATATAATCACCTTCGTTGACATCTATTCCAAATTCATAATAGCATGTCCTGCTAAAGATCACAGTGCAGTGTCCGTCGCTGATGCTCTGACTCGCCACGTATTTCCATACTTTGGCATTCCCCAGGCGTTACACTCCGACAATGCACCAGAATTCACCGGAAAAGTCTGGCAAGAATTAGATAAAATATTTGGATTCCACATCTCTCACTCATCCCCCTACTGGCCCCAAGGCAACAGCATCTGTGAAAGAAGCCATCACTCCCTCCTAAATCAGGTCCGCACTCGCATTACGCAGACAGGAAATGAAGACTGGCCTGCTCATGTCAAAATTGTTCAATGGGGCCTAAACACATGCCCGCGAGAAGACAGCATAACACCGCACGAGCGAGTATTCGGGGAAACCCCGCTCCTCCTCCTGCTCCGCCACCATCTCCAGCCACCCTCCCCACCCTCCACCACCGACCCCCTCCACCATCTCAAACGCCACCTCCACCACCTGCAAGCACAACAAGACCTTACGCCCGACACCAACCACACCAACCATTACAAACCTGGCCAATCCGTTGTCGTCGCCCAACTCCCTACCCCAAATAAGACTGCACCCCGATTCATCGGACCCTTCACCATAACCCAAGTCCCCAACCCGTATCAAGTGATCATCAATCAACAAGGCCAGCAACGTACGTATCACAACCGCCACGTGCGACCTTTCCACCCACCCAACAATGACCACCCCCACACCCGCACGCCCCGCACCTCTGCCCGACCACCTGGCCACGACGACACTTCCGGGAATTATCCCCCACACTCCTACGCAAACTATTTCTCACCCCCACCCAGCACCTCACCTACAACCACACTACCCCCCACCACACCGGATCCTGACTCACCTCATCTGCCGCCCTCACCACCACCCCCACTCAGCACCACCACCCACTCACCAAGTCCCACACCACCCTCCACCACCCATTCCCATACCACCCCCCACACCACGTCCCCTCCATCACCTGCCTCTCCACCGCCACCCCAAGCCACTACCTCCTCAAACCGCACTCCTCAACCCTCGCTCACCTGTGCCCGCACCACGCCCATACTCATCCCAGCAAACGCTCCCCCCCTCCCCAGCGACCATGCTCACTATACCCGCCACACCGCATTGCCACCCACCTCACCCCCCAACACCCGCACACCCTCACCACCACCACATGCTCTACCACCCTCACCACCCACACCCACACTCACCACCACCACTACCAGATCCGGTCGCCTTTCACGCCCACCACCCAGATACACCCCAACACCACCCCCTAGTAACCAACCAGCCCGCCACCCACAACCACAAAACCCCCCTACCCCAAACACCTCCCCCATCACCCTCCCTCTCCACCAAGCACAATGGAAAAATCCCAAGCCCCAATTCCCCAAAGTGAAATCCCCCACCCACAGACCCATCCCCCATAAAAGCACCTACCCACCAACCCTCGCCAGCATTCAGCTACGACCGCCTCACCAAGCACCGACCACCAACATGAGAATCACCCTCGTCCAGTGGCTACCCTACAGCCAGCCACCCATCAAAATCCGACAGACGCCCCAGCTTCTTCACCGCCTACGCCGCACAAACCGCAGATCCTCCATCCGCCTCTTCTTCAACCCAGCCCAGGAACCGAACACAATGACCAACCACTGGATCAACCTCCTGCAGCACCTCTACCCGATCAACAAGACATTCACCACCATCACCTACCACCTGCAGTCACAGGGTTGTGACTTTTTCACGAACGACGGTGGTAAAATGCCTGCTGCCGGGCCTTCTGCCCCGCCACCCCCCACCCCACCACCGGGCCACCACCACCCCACCACCCAAGGAGGAGATAACGGGGAGGTTAATGACCCAGGGCAAAAGGGTCACCCAACCACCACTGACCTGTGCCCCTTCTCCCCGCAACTGCTTCAACGCCAGGTGAGCCTAGATCCGCAACAACTTCAACAGCGGGTTGACCATCGATAGCAGTGGGGTGGGACTGATATAAAATCAGTCCCTAGTAGGTTTGTGGTGACGACCATAGTTACACCCCTTAAGGGCAGGAGGTCCCTTGGTGAGCCACGAGGTGTTCTCACCTCTGCCACAGTGAGCCACGAGGGAACACCACCCTCTGCCACAACTCTGGTGAGCCACGAGGGGCTAGTACCCTCTGCCACAGTGAGCCACGAGGGAGAAATACCCTCTGCCACAACCAGGACAGGAAGTCCTTTAGTGAACTGTGAGGGAGAAATACCCTCTATCACAAACAGGGCAGGAGGCCCAATAGTGAGCTATAAGGGGCCAACACCCCTAGCCACCCCAAGGGTAAAAGCCCCTTGTATAAAGCCAAAAGTGGGTCCCAGGGCCGATCGACCTGGCGCCACGGCTGTGTTGGAGACAAGAGAGAGAGTCGCCTCTGTGCCACCCTCCCTGTGTAAAAGAGAGAACACGGCCTCCTTGTGTCTTCTATCTTCAGCCAACTCCTGCAGGAGTAACTGGACGCCACTCGGGAGAGTTGCCCTGGAGGTGTCCCCTGAGGAAAGACCTAGTCCCAGTCAGGACCTACCTCCCACTCCCGGGAGATTCTTGTCTCCTCCAGGCACCAACAGGAGATAAGGCCGCAGCCCACACCTGACGGCGCGTCCCCTGACAGACCTCCACAGTCCCTGGACCCCCAGGCGAGTCCAGCAGCCTACCAATGCTGTCCTCCTCCCGCCCCGGAGCCTCCAACGCCAGACACGACTTCTCCACCTGTTTGGCTCCAGTCCCGAGGGCCACCACACCAGGTCGAGGCCCCACATAGACGGGCCTCCCTGCATCACGACGACGAGACCCGAGAGGAGGGTCTACATCAGGTTGAGACCCCAGGCAAGAGGGTCTCCCTGCAATGCCCCAGCAGATCGGACCCGGGTCAAGTCTCCCCCCAGCGGGTACGGTGATTCCCGCCATGGGTAGAGCCCCTGGAGGTCTCCCCTAAAAGTAAAAGAGTGATATCGCCCCAGAAAAACGGGTAAAAGCAATGACATCCCTTCCTATACCAGAGAAAGTGAAACCGGGACAGTGACAGAGTGACAATATGAGCTAGAGGGATTCAATCTATAAGTGCCCGTGATTACCACAAACTCACCTGCCCTTTACTAAAGACCATAATTCCGACACAGTGAGTTTAGTGTTGTTCCCCAGCCCAGAATAGAGAAGTTCCCCCTTGCCAGTGTACGCGCGGGCGAGTGTCACCGCGCCCAGCCCAACGAGTCAATTGTCGTGATCCGTCCCCCCTGTCTTTTGATAGTAATATTCCTCCCCTAGACCATTAAACCTATATATTCCTCTTGTGACAGTGAAGTGAGATCTTTTGGGCTTTGATGAAAGACAGTCACATCCACTTATAGAACCCCAACCCATTGTAAAGTGTAATTACAGTGTATGTTAAATATCCCGTGTTATCTCAATGTAACTTTGTACATCTGTATCCCCTGTCCAGAATATCATTGTGTGTAATATTGTAACGGTGTTAGAATTAAGATAATAGATGTGTTAAAGGTGGACTGCCTAGTTTTTATGTCCTGTTCCTTTTTTGGTGCTTTACTTCCGGTCCGGAAAGAGGACCCCGCTCAGTCGCTAGTGTTTTTAGGACGAGGAGTCGACCTAAAAACACTCAGCATAACACTGGTGGCAAGCGGTGGTTCTGGATCCGAGTAAAAGCACGGAGGAACATAAAAGGAAACTTGCACAATGGCAGCTAAACCGCACATTCAGTTACCAAAATTCAACTCAGACCAATGTGACATAGATGTTTATTTGGACATGATCAAACCCCTTTTAGACATAGGGTTTGACTTGGATAAGGAGAAAATTGCAGTCACACTACCTAATCTGGGGAAAATTATCACAAATGTCACACCCAAAATAGTCCCAGAACTGTCATGGGACCAGTTCACTCAGATAGTGAAACAGGCTTTTATGCCTTGCACGGGCAGAGTTATCGCACTCTCACAACTCGACGCCCTCACCTACGACGGTAACTTGGATGACACTTTCATCTAGGCTCGGCGCCTCGTCACCGCCACTTATCCCGAGGCAGAAATAAATACTCGGGATACCCATACATTCAACGCCCTGCTGAGGATCCTCCCGAGCATAGTCAGGGAACACTTCTCCATTTATGATCCCTCAGGAAATATGGATCAAGACCTGCAGCTCATCAGACGTCTCCTTACCGCCCCTCCCACACAACAACCGCTTCATGCAGTGACAAAGTTCCCCACAAGCCACAACCCCCCACCTAAACCCAAGCCGCTGCCTAACCAGTCGCCTGCAGAACCGCCTCCCACAATACCCAGGGCTTACCTGCAAAGGAAGCGCCATAACCCCAGGGAACAAGGTAATTTAATTAGCATAAACCCTTGGGAGTTCACGGCTTGCAGCCACACCTGCCCCCTTCATGACATAAGGGAGCAACTCAAGGCAAATCGGCACAAGAATCCCCAACAAGGCCGTAGGAAAGTTTCCTCCCTTGACGACGACGCCCAGGAGGACAACGTACCCACACTGCTCTACCAAGGACCGGATGACGACGAGCACGACGACAAACCCCATCCTCAGCAGATGGATTTTTAGGCCCACCCCCGCACCTCCCCACGGTGGTGGGGGCCACCTCACAACAAGGCCCCCAGTCTACAACAAGATATGGCTGAACGAGGTCAAGGCAAGATTACTGGTGGATACGGGAGCAGCCAGGTCTTGCCTCTACTCCCATTTTTACTCCCGCCACATCTCAGCATTCTGCCCACTCCTCCCCACTTCAGCCAGCCTCGTAGACGCAGGAGATGGCCCCCTACCCATCCGTGGGGAAACCAGGGCCTTACAAACCACCACCCACCAACGAGTCTCCACCGACCACCCATTCATCATTTTTGACTCCTCATGCAGCCAATATGATGGATATCTTGGCCTGGACCTGCTTCAGAAACTCCACGTGACCATTGATTGCTAACAACGTCGCCTCCACTTCGGTCCGGCCCACCCTAACCAAGCATCCACCGACAAGGAAAGAAAAAAAAAAAGGAAAAAAAACAACACCACCACCCCCACACCGCCCACACACACACCACCGTACCACACTCACCCTCCCCAACCCACCTGAACATGTAAACCCAAACTAACCTCGCTAAATGCCTCACTTCATCCCCTTCCAACCCTATCCCCCACCCCACACTTGCCACCCCAGACTCCCTCATTCCCTGCCACTATTGCTTCTACCGTTACCATTCCACCTCACCACGAAGCATGGGTTACGCTCACCAGACCCTCAGGTACATCAGTCCTTTTTTCACCGTCCATCCCCACCGGACCCCTGTCATCCTGTTTAGTCTCCCCCACTTTCCTCCTCCCCCACGCCCACCAAATCCGTATTGCCAATCTCGCCACAACGCCTTTAACCCTGCCTCGAGGACTCATCATTGGTGACACAGAAGAGGCAAAACCATGCTCAACACCACCCCCCAATCACCCCACCCTCCCCAACATACCACCACATCTTTCCCCTTCCCAATCGAACAGCCTCCACCAACTACTCCTGGACTTTCAGGACTTATTCTCCGTCGGCCCGACCGATCTTGGCCATACCACCTACCTAAGCCACGAAATCCATACTACAGGACCTCCCATTCGCCAACCATCTCGCAGAAAAAATCCTAAACAACGGGCAGAAGAAGACCGGCAGGTCCAGGAAATGCTTGATGCCGGTGTCATATCAAACTCCACCAGCCCGTGGTCCTCACCTGTAGTACTCGTGCGGAAAAAGGACGGAACCATGCACTTCTGCGTCGATTACCGCAAAGTGAACGATGTTACCATCAAAGACATTACACCACTACCCAGGATCGACGACTCCCTAGACTCCCTACACGGATCGACCTGGTTCTCTACCCTAGACCTGCAATCAGGCTATTGGCAGGTTCCAGTCCACCCCGACGACAAACACAAAACTGCCTTCTCAACATCAAACGGGAAGCACAACGAATTCAACGTCCTTCCCTTCAGACTCTGCAACGCTTCTGCTACATTCTCCCGCCTTATGGAATCTGTGCTGAATGGACTCACCTGGGAAACCTGCTTGGTTTACCTGGACGATGTAATAGTTTTCAGCCATACCTGGGCCGACCACCTCCACCGCCTCAAACAGGTTTTCCAGCGCATACGACAGGCCGGACTTAAGCTAAAACCCACCAAATGTGTTCTAGCTGAACGATCAGTCTCCTTCCTCGGACACCTGATCAACGCAGAGGGCATCTCCCCCGACCCCGACAAGCTACGTGCAATCGCCGACATTCCACCACCTAGCGATGTGCACGAAACCAGGGCCTTCCTAGGACTAACCTCCTATTATCGGCGTTTCGTGAAAGGTTTCGTGAACATCGCCAAACCCTTGCACGACCTTACAAAAAAAGGAGAACCCTTCATCTGGACTGAACCCCGAAACAATGCATTCACCACCCTCAAAGCCAAACTCACCTCCGCCCCAGTCGTCGCCTTCCCAGACTACAACCTACCGTTCCGCCTGTATACCGACGTCTCACTCCATGCCATAGGGGCGGTCCTTGCGCAAGTACAAGACGGCCGCGAACACATCATCGCCTGTGCCAGCCACACCCTGAACTCTGCGGAGAAGATTTACGCGGCCACCAAACGTGAATGCCGAGGGATAATATGGTCAATTGAGTACTTCCGCTCATACATCTCAGGCACCCATGTGATCATCATCACGGATCACCAGTCCCTACAGTGGTTGCGCCAATCCAACACCACGAACACCCAGCTCACGAGATGGCGAGAAACCCTAGAAGAATACGATTTTGAAATATCGTATCGTCCAGGCAAGCTCCACACGAACGCCGACGCCGTATCTAGATTACCCATCAATGCTATCTCACCAGAACCCGACCTCATCAAGATGTGGCAAGATAAGCAACGCCCTACCTGGATTCCACCGAACATTTTCGGCAAACTCCATCTACACGGCGAACACCTATTCGACCCTAATGGCCACATCGTCCTGAGCCCCACCACCGCCCACGACACCATGCTGCACCTCCACGCCAACAACGGCATTCACCTAGGCACCAAGAAACTCACCCAAGTGTTCAATGACATGTACTGGACACCAAACCCCACCACCATCGCCAAGAATATCATATAATCCTGCCGTGCCTGTGCGTTAGGAAAAGATATCACCTGCACACCAGACCCATCCGGAAAACTAACGGCAACTAAAACCCTGGCAACTACTATCCCTCGACATCGTCGGACCACTCACCCCCAAAGCAGGATATAAATGTATAATCACCTTCGTTGACGTCTATTCCAAATTCATAATAGCATGTCCTGCTAAAGATCACAGTGCAGTGTCCGTCGCTGATGCTCTGACTCGCCACGTTTTTCCATACTTTGGCATTCCCCAGGTGTTACACTCCGACAATGCACCAGAATTCACCGGAAAAGTCTGGCAAGAATTAGCTAAAATATTTGGATTCCACATCTCCCACTCATCCCCCTACTGGCCCCAAGGCAACAGCATCTGTGAAAGAAGCCATCACTCCCTCCTAAATCAGGTCCGCACTTGCATTACGCAAACAGGAAATGAAGACTGGCCTGCTCATGTCAAAATTGTTCAATGGGGCCTAAACAGATGCCCGCGAGAAGACGGCATAACACCGCACGAGCGAGTATTCGGGGAAACCCCGCTCCTCCTCCTGCTCCGCCACCACCTCCAGCCACCCTCCCCACCCTCCACCACCGACCCCCTCCACCATCTCAAACGCCACCTCCACCACCTGCAAGCACAACAAGACCTTACGCCCGACACCAACCACACCAACCATTACAAACCTGGCCAATCCGTTGTCGTCGCCCAACTCCCTACTCCAAATAAGACTGCACCCCGATTCATCGGACCCTTCACCATAACCCAAGTCCCCAACCCGTATCAAGTGATCATCAATCAACAAGGCCAGCAACGTACGTATCACAACCGCCACGTGCGACCTTTCCACCCACCCAACAATGACCACCCCCGCACCCGCGCGCCCCGCACCTCTGCCCGACCACCTGGCCATGACGACACTTCCGGGAATTATCCCTCACACTCCTACGCCTACTATTTCTCACCCCCACCCAGCACCTCACCTACAACCACACCACCCCCCACCACACCAGATCCTGACTCACCTCATCCGCCGCCCTCACCACCACCCCCACCCAGCACCACCACCCACTCACCAAGTCCCACACCACCCTCCACCACCCATTCCCATACCACCCCCCACACCACGTCCCCTCCATCACCTGCCTCTCCACCGCCACCCCAAGCCACTACCTCCTCAAACCGCACTCCTCAACCCTCGCGCACCTGCGCCCACACCACTCCCATACCCATCCCAGCAAACGCTCCCCCCCTCCCCAGCAACCATGCTCACTATACCCGCCACACCGCACTGCCACCCACCTCATCCCCCAACACCTGCACACCCTCACCACCACCACATGCTCTACCACCCTCACCACCCACACCCACACTCACCACCACCACTACCAGATCCAGTCGCCTTTCACGCCCACCACCCAGATACACCCCAACACCACCCCCTAGTAACCAACCAGCCCGCCACCCACAACCACAAAACCCCCTTACCCCAAACACCTCCCCCATCACCCTCCCTCTCCACCAAGCACGATGGAAAAATCCCAAGCCCCAATTCCCCAAAGTGAAATCCCCCGCCAACAGACCCATCCCCCATAAAAGCACCTACCCACCAACCCTCGCCAGCATTCAGCTACGACCGCCTCACCAAGCACCAACCACCAACATGAGAATCACCCTCGTCCAGTGGCTACCCTACAGCCAGCCACCCATCAAAATCCGACAGACGCCCCAGCTTCTTCGCCGCCTACGCCGCACAAACCGCCCATTCTCCATCCGCCTCTTCTTCAACCCAGCCCAGGAACCGAACACAATGACCAACCACTGGATCAACCTCCTGCAGCACCTCACCCCGATCAACAAGACATTCACCACCATCACCTACCACCTGCAGTCATAGGGTTGTGACTTTTTCACGAACGACGGTGGTAAAATGCCTGCTGCCGGGCCTTCTGCCCCGCCACCCCCCACCCCACCACCAGGCCACCACCACCCCACAACCCGAGGAGGAGATAATGGGGAGGTTAATGACCCAGGGCAAAAGGGTCACCCAACCACCACTGACCTGTGGCCCTTCTCCCCGCAACTGCCCCAACGCCAGGTGAGCCTAGATCCACAACAACTTCAACGGCAGGTTGACCATTGATAGCAGTGGGGTGGGACTGATATAAAATCAGTCCCTAGTAGGTTTGTGGTGACGACCATAGTTACACCCCTTAAAGGCAGGAGGTCCCTTGGTGAGCCACGAGGTGTTCGCACCTCTGCCACAGTGAGCCACGAGGGAACACCACCCTCTGCCACAACTCTGGTGAGCCACGAGGGGCTAGTACCCTCTGCCACAGTGAGCCATGAGGGAGAAATACCCTCTGCCACAACCAGGACAGGAAGTCCTTTAGTGAACTGCGAGGGAGAAATACCCTCTATCACAAACAGGGCAGGAGGCCCAATAGTGAGCTATAAGGGGCCAACACCCCTAGCCACCCCAAGGGTAAGAGCCCCTTGTATAAAGCCAAAAGTAGGTCCCAGGGCCGATCGACCTGGCGCCACGGCTGTGTCGGAGACAAGAGAGAGAGTCGCCTCTGTGCTACCCTCCCTGTGTAAGAGAGAGAACACGGCCTCCGTGTGTCTTCTATCTTCAGCCAACTCCTGCAGGAGTAGCTGGACACCACTCGGGAGAGTTGCCCCGAAGGTGTCCCCTGAGCAAAGACCTAGTCCCAGTCGGGACCTACCTCCCACTCCCGGGAGATTCTTGTCTCCCCCAGGCACCAACAGGAGACGAGGCCGCAGCCCACACCTGACGGCACGTCCCCTGACAGACCTCCACAGTCCCCGGACCACCAGGCGAGCCCAGCAGCCTACCAACACTGTCCTCCTCCCGCCCCAGAGCCTCCGACGCCAGACACGACTTCTCCACCTGTTTGGCTCCAGTTCCCTTGGCCACCACACCAGGTCGAGGCCCCACATAGGCGGGCCTCCCAGCACCACGACGACGAGACCCGAGAGGAGGGTCTACATCAGTTCGAGACCCCAGGCAAGAGGGTCTCCCTGCAACGCCCCAGCGGATCGAACCCGGGTCGAGTCTTCCCCCAGCGGGTACGGTGATTCCCGCCACGGGTAGAGCCCCCGGAGGTCTCCCCTAAAAGTGAAAGAGTGATATCGCCCCAGACAAACGGGTAAGAGCAGTGACATCCCGAGAAAGTGAAACCGGGACAGTGACAGAGTGACAGTGTGAGCTAGAGGGATTCAATCTATAAGTGCCCATGATTACCACAAACTCACCTGCCCTTTACTAAAGACTATAATTCCGACACAGTGAGTTTAGTGTTGTTCCCCAGCCCAGAATAGAGAAGTTCCCCCTTGCCAGTGTACGCGCGGGCGAGTGTCACCGCGCCCAGCCCAACGAGTCAATTGTCTTGATCCGTCCCCCCTGTCTTTTGATAGTAATATTCCTCCCCTAGACCATTAAACCTATATATTCCTCTTGTGACAGTGAAGTGAGATCTTTTGGGCTTTGATGAAAGACAGTCACATCCACTTATAGAACCCCAACCCATTGTAAAGTGTAATTACAGTGTATGTTAAATATCCCGTGTTATCTTAACGTAACTTTGTACATCTGTCTCCCCTGTCCAGAATATCATTGTGTGTAATATTGTAACGGTGTTAGAATTAAGATAATAGATGTGTTAAAGGTGGACTGCCTAGTTTTTATGTCTTGTTCCTTTTTTGGTGCTTTACTTCCGGTCCGGAAAGAGGACCCTGCTCAGTCGCTAGTGTTTTTAGGACGAGGAGTCGGCCTAAAAACACTCAGCATAACAATAACCTTTACCTTTGACCGAAAGGGCTCGAAATAGAATCACTCACCTATTCCTGACCTTTAACCCGTCCATCAAGTTTGGTCTAAATCGAATGAAAATTGTAAAAGTTGAGATTCCAGACCTATGACAAATGACGTTTTTCGGCCAAAATTACCATAGCTCAGATTCAGTGGAGAATGAAGCCCCTGTGCTGGAAAAAAAAAAAAAAAAAAAAAAAGAGCGGTCATGCCATTGTAGAATTAATCCGTTTCAGTAAAGAAGAGAGAAGCGTATGGAGAAATTGCGGTTTTAACAACTGTACTTTAGAGTTTTAGCTAGTTCAGAAGTGGTTTTAAATACTGAAAGGCTTAAGGATTAAGGAATGATACCAGTAAAGATTGAAACGTTTACGGTTGTCAGTTACGAAAGAGGATCTTCCTTAAGGCTACATGGCGCGTCGGAGCCATCCTTGCATTACCCACACTCTGATAATGGTTGGATTTTAGTTTTATATTATTCATCAGCATAAACTGCACAACTGTTGCACAAAAACACATTAAAGTATCACAAACAAAGACACCGATACGGAACAGGGGTGAGAGGAAACTTACATAGCAATGATGATGCTGGTCATAAAATTATCTGACAGCATACGCTACTTACCACCCACCTACCACCCTGCCTACCTATCCACCACCCACTTACCATCCTGCCTACCTATCTTCCACCCACCTATCATCCTGCCTACCTACTTATCATCCACCTACCAATCTGCGTACCTACATGCCAACCCACATGCAAGCCTTCCTACCTACATGATAACCCACCTTCCAAACTGCCTACCTAAAGCCAACCACCCTATAAGCCTTCCTACCTACACACCAGCATACCTGCCTACCTAAATGCCAGCTCTCATACGAGCCTGCCTCCCTATATGCCAGCATACATTCCATCCTGCCTACCTACATTCCAACCCATCTACCAACTTCCCAAACAACCTGAACTTACCAGCCCATTAATTTACCAACCCACCCACCCACCCACCCACCCACTCACCCACCCACCCACTCACCTACCCACTCATCCACTCACCCACCTGCCCACCAACCTACGCACTCACCCATCAATCCACTCACCCACCCGCCTACCCACCTACCCACACATCAGCTCATCCACCCATCCACTCACTCACTCACCCACTCACCCATCCAAACACTCACCCACCCACCCACCCATCTATCTACCCACTCACCCATCTGCCCACCCATCCACTAACACATCCGCTCATCCACCCATTCACTCACCCACCCACCCATCCATCCACCCACTCACCCACCCTCCCACCCACCCACTCACCCACCCTCCCACCCACCCACCCACTCACCCACCCTCCCACCCATCCACTCACCCACACACCCATCGATCCACCCACCCACCCATCCACTCACCCACCCACACATTCACCCACCCATCCACTCACCCACCCATCCACTCACCCACACACTCACCGATCCACCCACCCACCCATCTACTCACCCACCCATCCACTCACCCACCCATCCACTCACCCACACACCCACCGATCCACCCACCCATCCATCCACCTATCCACTCACCCACCCATCCACCGATCCACCCACCCATCCATCCACACACTCACCCACCCATCCACTCACCCACACACCCATTGATCCACCCACCCACCCATCCACTCACTCACCCACACACCCACCGATCCACCCACTCACCCATCCACTCACTCACCCACCCATCCACTCACCCACACACCCACCGATCCACCCACTCACCCACCCACACACCCACTGATCAACCCACCCACCCATCCACTCACCCACCCACACACCCACTGATCCACCCACCCACCCATCCACTCACCCACCCACACACCCACCAATCCACCCACCCACCCATCCACACACCCACCGATCCACCAACCCACCCATCCACTCACCCACCTACACACCCACCAATCCACCCACCCACCCTTCGACTCACTCACCCACTCACCCACCCACCCATCCACTCACTCACCCACTCACCCACCCACCCATCCACTCACTCACCCACTCACCCACCCCACCCATCCACTCACTCACCCACCCACTCACCCACCCACCCATCCACTCACCCACCCACCCACCCACTCACTCACCCATCCACTCACTCACCCACCCATCTACTCACCCACACACCCACCGATCCACCCACTCACCCACCCACACACCCACTGATCAACCCACCCACCCATCCACTCAGCCACCCACACACCCACTGATCCACTCACCCACCCATCCACTCACCCACCCACACACCCACCAATCCACCCACCCACCCATCCACCTATCCACACACCCACCGATCCACCCACCCACCCATCCACTCACCCACCTACACACCCACCAATCCACCCACCCACCCTTCGACTCACTCACCCACTCACCCATCCACTCACTCACCCACTCACCCACCCACCCATCCACTCACTCACCCACTCACCCACCCACCCATCCACTCACTCACCCACTCACCCACCCCACCCATCCACTCACTCACCCACCCACTCACTCACCCACCCATCCACTCACCCACCCACCCACCAACTCACTCACCCACCCACCCATCCACTCACCCACCCACCCACCCACTCACCCACCCACTCACCCACTCACTTCCACCCACCCATCCACTCACCCACCCACCCACCCACCCACCCACCCACCCACCCACCTCCGCATTCCAGATGACTCACCAAAAACAGGTTTGTCGTAAATTTATTTCGTGAATCTCTCTCTCTCTCTCTCTCTCTCTCTCTCTCTCTCTCTCTCTCTCTCTCTCTCTCTCTCTCTCAAAAAGATTAGTCGTGATGTCTTTGTAAACTCATAATGAAGAACGTGGCTTGTTACATGGTACTATATACCCGTCTGTTTATCTGTCTATCTGTCCGTGTATCTGTCTATCTATCTCTCTAAATCTGTATCTATCTATATCTATTTATCTATCTATCTATCTATATATATATGTTATATAATCCTAAAATGGCGTCTATACATTTGTAAGTTTGCCTGTAATACAGACTTTGTGCGGAGCTTCACTCGAAAACAGTAAGAGATATAAACATGCTTCAAAAAAAAGAGGGATAATAGGAAACTTCAACACTCACAACGGTAGTGATCCAAGGACTCAGCAATGCGGCGTGCCACGGCTGAGCCAAGAAAAGTTACTTTTTTTTTTCTTTTTTTTTTTTTATGGGGGATACTTTTGCCATTTTCAGGGGTTTTGGCGAAGCCAAAACGAGATCAAAGGCCTCTCCTATAAATATTTTTACACACACACACACACACACACACACACACACACACACACACACATATATATATATATATATATATATATATATATATATATATATAGATATATATATATATATATATATATGAGAGAGAGAGAGAGAGAAAAAAATGAAGGAGCAATTAGGTACAGTAAATATGATTTGAAGCAGGTGGGGGAGGTGGAAAGTGTGTGCAAGACATTCACAAGAGAAATGTGTGCAGTATGTGAGGTGGTGTGTGGGGTGAAGAGAAGTCGAAAGGGGGTGCAGGGAACAGCATGGTGGAATGAAGAGGTGAGACAAGGTGTGGCGCAAAAGAAGAAAGCATACAGTGAGTGGATGGGAAGAAGGGATGTGGAGGCACGGAAGAGAGAGATGAAAAGATTAGTAAGAGAGAGGAAAAAGAGACTGGATGAGGAATTTGGAAAGAATTTGATTGTAATTTGGAGGGAATGTAGGATAATGTTCTGGAAAGAGGTAAAGAGAGTTGGACAGGGTGATAAAGAAGTATGTTGGGGAGTGAAAGATAGAAATGGTAGGTTGCTAGTGAAGAAGGGAGAAAAAGTGAGCAGATGGAGGGAACACTTTAAGGAATTGTTGAACATTGATAATGAAAGTAATGCGAGTATAAGTGGCTAGGGAATGGCTGAGAGGAAGAGGAAGGTGAGAAGGGAGGAAGAGGAAGGTGAGAAGGGAGGAAGAGGTTAGCAGGATGGAAGTAGTGGAAGTAATGAAGAAAGTCAAAATGGGGAAAGTGCCAGGAATTGATGGAGTGTGTGGTGAAATGCTCAAGCATGGAAGAGAGATAATAGTAGAATGGATATGGAAGATATGCAGATTGGCCTGGGAGGAAGGTAGAGTTCCGGAGGATTGGAAGTCAGGTATAATTATTCCCCTGTACAAAGGAAAAGGGGAAAAAGAAGTGTGTGGTATTCACAGGGGCATTTATCTTCTTCGTGTAATAGGAAAATTATATGGCAGGATACATGCTGACAGAGTTAGGGAAATAGCAGAGGAATTAGTTGGAGAAGAACTGGAAGGTTTTAGGAAGGGAAGAGATTGTGTAGATCAGATATTCATTCTTAGATCTTTAGTGGAAAAGTTTCTAGAGAAGGGAAAGAAGTTTTATGCAGCCTTCATGGATTTGGAGAAAGCATATGACAGGGTGGATAGACAAATA
Organism: Coenobita brevimanus; assembly: GCF_032717465.1. NCBI lineage: Eukaryota > Metazoa > Arthropoda > Malacostraca > Decapoda > Coenobitidae > Coenobita > Coenobita brevimanus. The sequence continues at coordinate 20,764,901 of NC_137018.1, forward strand.
ATGTGGAAAGTATTAAGGATACATGGAGTAGATGGGAAGTTGTTGAATGCTGTGAAAAGTGTGTATGACGGTGCTAAGGTAGCAGTGTGTGTGGATAGTGAACTGAGTGAATTTTTCTAATTGAAGGTTGGATTGAAACAGGGATGTGTCATGTCCCCATGGTTGTTCAGTCTGTATATGGATGGGGTTATAAACGAGGTAGAAGGTAGGGCAGTGGATGCTGGAGTGACCCTCATGAGAGAGGGCAGTATTTGGAAACTTCCTGTACTGTTCTTTGCAGTTGATACAGTATTGTTAAGTGAAGACAAAGGGGAACTGCATGACTTGGTGAATGAGTTTGGGAGTGTGTGTAAGAAACGGACTCTAAAGGTGAATGTAGGGAAGAGTAAAGTTATGATCTTCAAGAGAAATGAAGCCACTGATTTTGCAGTGAGGTTGGATGAGGAGGAAATGAAAAATGTGAGTGTGTTTTAGTATTTGGGTAGTGTGATGAATAAGGATGGAAGTTTGGTGGGTGAAATGCTTGAAAGGGTACAACAAGGAAGAATGGTTGCTGGTTCTTTGAAAACAGTGATAAAAAACAGCGAAGTGAGCATGGAAGTAAAAAGTCGCTGCATGACAGTATTGTGATACCAACTCTTATGTATGGAAGAGAAGCTTGGACCCTGTGGGAAGGACTGTAGTCAGGAGTGAGGGGAGTGAGAATGAGTTATTTGAGAGGTGCATGTGGAGTTATGTGAAGGGACAGACTGACAAATGAGGAAATGAAGGAGCGTTGTGGTGTGGATGTGGACGTGATAGAATGCGTTAAGAGAAATATACTGAGGTGGTTCACCATGTGGAGAGGATGGAGAGTGATAGACTAACGAGCAGAGTTTATGTAAGTTAGGTGGAGGGGGGGAGAGGGAGGGGAGTCTGAGGATGAGATGGAAGGATGGAGTGGAGAGGTATATGAGAGAGGGGGTGATGTGGGCTGGGAGCGGGACAGTGAAATGGCGTTAGACAGGGCGACATGGAGGCAATTTGTTTGTGGCCACTCCTTACGGGGTTAAGGTATCTGGGAATAGATAGATAGACATACATACATATATATATATATCCTTTCGCGCATGATGATGCAATGCGAGTCATAATCCTTGCAGTCTGAAGAGCAACCAATGACACGAACTCCCTATAAATAATCATAGAAACTTTTCCTGTGGATGAATTTGCGTCAAGTTTTGGTGAGTCAAAGGTCAGGGTAGCCAGATCTAGGGGAAATATATGGCAACATCCTGGAGCTTATTGAAGGGGCAAGCAACCTATATTTAGCTCAGTGTTCTCTCAACAGTCAGCCTCATAGGGTGTCTGAGTACGCTGCCGGCCATTTAAACTTGCATTTCCTACTACCGCACTGTCCATACCTTACGTGTATTATAGTGATATTGTGTTTTATATAGTGCAGTGTGCTTGTGAAGGTTTATAAGTGTTTTTTATATATTTTCAGAGAAAGCCAGATTTGAAAAATCTTAACCAATTTTTACCATTCCCCTCATATTTTAGACTAAACCAACAATGTCTCGGAGGGGCTTATCAGAGAAAAAGTACATGAAATACCTGTTTAGTGGAAGTGAGAGTGAAGAAAGCAGTGAAAATTATTCAGAAAGTGATTCTGGTGAGGAGGAGAGAGTGAGGAGGAGGAAATCGAGGGCTAAATCTGACCCCTAGGGAGATAAGCGCAAAGCCACGGTCAAGGCCACAGCGATTAGCACAGCCAGTAGTAGCACCATCACTACCACCATTCCTTTCACCACTACCACCACCAGCATAACTTCTCCTATCACCACTGCTATCACTTCTATGACAACTGTCACCACTGCCATCACTCCTATGACCACTTACACCACTGCCATCACTCCTATGACCACTGACACCACTGCCATCACTGCCACTAGTCCTACCACCACTGGTGTCACGCCTGCTACCATTGGAACCAACCAGGCCTTGGAGACTGAGCCATATTATCGTCACCTCTCTTCCACCCCCCCACCACAAACACTGACCTCATTACCCCCACAGTCACCCTACACTCTCACCACACTCCAACCTGCCCGCATCTCACCACCCATCCAGAATATTTCCATACCATCTTCCCCTGCAAAATCAGCAAAGTCACTGTCCCCTTCAGACTTCATTCCCCCTGAATATAAGCAAGCATCATCATCATCATCATCATCGTCAGCACCACAATCATTTCCTTCACAACCATCTTCACCCCAACCATCACCAAAATCATCACCACCACAACCATCTTCATCACAACCATCACCACAACCATCTCCATCACCACGATCACCTGAACCTTCAACCACCCAGTTATCATCAACACAATCATCACCATCTCCCTCCCCACCACAAAGACAAGGGCAGCGTGGGCCTAGGCGAGGTAATGGTGGGAGGCCGAGAGGTAGTCATCTGTCTTGGGATTGTGTGCGCCACACACATACACAGCCAAACATTTCCCCAAGTGAAGACCGTCAGGAGGAAACTTGGAGTTCTGGGTCATTCACACCCAGTGCTGGTCCCTTCACTGAAACCCCAGGTTTGAGAGTTGCAACACCAACAACACCACCCCAATACTTTCAACTTTTTTTTTACCAGGGAGTTGCTGACCTACCTGACGGTTGAAACCAACAACTATGCCAGGTTCCTGGGGACTGCACTAGGCCCAGATGTGTGGTACCTCTGCAACGAAGAGGAAATGGCCCAGTTCCTTGGATTATACTTCTTATGGGGATTTGTGAACTGCCAACTATAAGACATTATTGGCGTTCAACAGAGGTTCACGAATACCCCATATTTCGGCGGGCTATGAATGGAAAGCACTTCAGGGCCATCCTGAAGCACTTTCATGCTTTCAATAGTCTCGCCATACCCGAGGGCAATCAGGACTGGCTAATAAGGATTCGCACAGTCATGCAGTATCTCCTTCAGAGATTCAAGGAGGTTTACATCCTGGGTGAACATCTTAGCCTGGATGAGGGATCTCTGGCTTGGAAGGGGCGGCTCTCCTTCTGTGTATACAACCCTATGAAGCCCCAAAAGTATGCCATAAAACTATCTTGGCTGAGGCAAGGAGTGGTTACATTTGGAACTTTGAAGTATACATGGGGAAGAAGAAGTCTCTAGAGACACAGTGTGGGGCCTCATTGAACCTCTGAAGGGCAAAGGATACAAGTTGTATGTGGACAATTATTACAACTCTGTATCACTGTGTAACGCCTCTTCACAGAGGGAATGTATGTGTGTGGCACAGTACGAATGGCAAGGGGAGCACCGAGGGAGCTGCAGGACATCAGCAGTGCTAAACACCTTCCTGATGATGGACTGGAATCTAGGCACAAGTGATGTTGCTGTGGAAGGACAAACATATTGTAAGTATGGTGTCCACCTTCCACCGCGACACCACTGTCCCTAAGCAGGTGCATGGGAAGGTCAGGGGTCCAGACGGGAGATTCCACCACGTTCTGAAAACAGTGAACAAGCCCGTCGTGGTGGAGGACTATAACAGGCACATGGGGGGTGTGGGTCATTGCGATCAGATGATCCAGTACTACCCTGCCCAAAGGAGGACGGTCAAGTGGACCAAGAAACTGACTTTTATTTCATCCACATGGCCCTGTTCAATGCCTACACCCTATATAAAAAGAACACCACCAGGCCTATGACTCTCCTAGAATTCCATGAGCACATATACCACAAACTCCTGGCATTCCAGGGGGAGGAGTGGCCGGCATCAGGTCATACCCTTCACCATGCCCCTTACCTTCCCTCATGACGACGACCTCCTGTACCTGCAGCAACCAGTCCCTCAACTGCAGCCTCCACTCGACAATCACTCCACCTCCTGCAACCATCGTTCCACCTCCTGCAACCATCGCTCCACCTCCTGCAACAATCGCTCTGCCTCCCGCAGTAGCTGGCCCGTCAGGAGTTATTTGGCCAGTTCCTCCCACTGCACCTCCAGCAGGAATACGAAGGCGAGGAGATAGAAGAGCAACGCCGTCCAAGCACCGTCGATATATCGATGACAGGACACACTTGGACACAACACTGCACCACGCCCTGGAAAGAATCCCTGACAGGAAAAGGCTGCAATGTGTGTTGTGCTATGTGAAGAAGAGGAGGAAGGACACCAGCTATATGTATCCTGTTTGCAATGTGCCGCTCTGCACAGGACTGTGCTTTCATCAGTATCATACTGATAAAAGCATACTGCAGTAAATCACATTGGAAACACACACACACACACACACACACACACACACACACACACACACACACACACACACACACACACACACACAGGCTGTGAACGTAACACTCCTCCTCTCTGCAACTCCATCTCCTCTTAAGAAACACTACAACACTGCTAGAGGACGTGAGTAACTAGCTTATTTGTCTATATTTAATACTATTATATTGTAAGATATAAATTGTGTGTTTACTATATATTTCTTATAGGGAAAATGTGGTGCATTTCATTGCTATTCTCACTCATTTTACTTGAAAAGTATAGGTCGCATCAAAAATCTGAAGAAAGCATGATCAAGCTGATGATTTCTTATGCCTCCTTTTGTAAAGCAAAGTAACCTGTGTGTAAAAATAATTATTTGGGGAAAAGTTACGAAAGACGAACATAGCCTACGAGCCGGAGCGTAGGTGCTGTCACTGCGTGCAACCCATTGTAACTTTTCAAAATGTATTTTCTTAATAACAATAAGGGTTATAACACTGTGAATTGTATCATGGGCTTCCTTAACCTTTGGGCTACAAAACTGGATAGAATTTACATATATGTTTGTTACAGCGTCACTAACAACATACGAAATAATAAACAAATCAGTAGTTTTTAGGCGAGTTTCGTAGTTTTTTCGATTTACTCGAAAACTATTGGACGTATCAACTTGAAACTTCACATATGAAAGATGGTGAAATTCTGCAAATAGACATGGCCTTTGCAACTGCGCGTCACGGGAAAATTTTTTCACGGTGATGTTGGGAAGTTATGAGAAGCGAGTTTTCACTTAAATAAGGTCTATTCAGGCTTCATTTCTGTACATTTATTCATCTGTTTTATTTTTTTTTCTTATCTGATAGTATAAACATCAACAAAGATAATGGGAGGTGATTTATAACAATATAAGCACTTTCCGAGGGTAAATTGGACCCCAGAACTTTTTTCCATTCCGCGTGAGCGGAGCCAGCCTGAGCGAGGTTTTGGTTCTGTGCGTTGAACCAAAACTTATTGAAAACTTATGGTGCCCGAGAGGGTATATATATATATATATATATATATATATATATATATATATATATATATATATATATATATATATATATATAGTGTACACACACACACACAGAATTTCACCGCGAAAGAAAATGAGACAGTTAATGTAGCCTATTACACCTTACCATTCTCTTATTATGTTGTTAATGGCTGTGTTAGTACTTCTCATGGGGTCTCTCCCAAGTTTAATAAAACTGTCTGGCGTTAGTCACAGTATAATGCAAGAACAATCCTGGACTGAAGGGGTTGCTATCCATTGTTTGTATGAGTAGCATACAAACATATTAACTCCTTCAGTAAGGTAACGCCATTCCCTTATTGTTGCTACAGACGAACGATTGTATTCAGGTTTGACGAGACCTGTCATTGTGAAGAGATTCCAGAGCACCTCCATTAACACCTTCACAACGATGACGTCTGTTATATTCCATCACGATGTTATTCAGTTTGGTGGGATCTCTCGAAATTAAAGCTATACTGTGTCCAGTTTCACCTTGATGTGTATATTATTTATGTTTCTCTTCAGTATAGACTTAATTTGCATTAAGAAGCAAAAATATGAAGGCTTAGGATTTTGGCGTATGGACTGCACGGGGTCATTACTGCAGTCTGTATTTGCTGGGCCCAAGTCCTGCCACAGAACAAGTCCTTCATTAGTAGGTTAACAGCCGTAGTGCAGGGTGTGGAGGGACGAGGCACACATCCGTACTGGCAGTAACACTTTGATTAATGTGTATCGATTACTGGAAAGTTATTAATGTAGATCTATATTCGGTAAGTACCAATCTTCCCCTACAGTAAAGTCCCAAACTCCCCCTACAAGCCCCAGTCTCCCCCTACAAGTCCCAGTCTCCCCATACAGCAAAGACCCAATCTTCCCTTACAAGTCCCAGTCTCCCCCTACAAGTCCCAATCTCCTCCTACAGTAAAATCCCAATCTCCCCCTACAATTCCCAGTCTTCCCCTACATCAAAGTCCCAATCTCCCCCTACATCAAAGTCCCAGTCTCCCCCCTATAAGTCCCAATCTCCCCCTACAAGTCCCAGTCTCCCCCTACAAGCCCCAGTCTCCCCGTACAAGTCCCAGTCTCCCCCTACAGTATTCCCAGTTTCCCCCTACAGTAGTCCCAGTCTTCCCCTACAGTAGTCCCAGTCTCCCCCTACAGTATTCCCAGTTTCCCCCTACAGTAGTCCCAGTCTTCCCCTACAGTAGTCCCAGTCTTCCCCTACAGTAGTCCCAGTCTTCCCCTACAGTAGTCCCAGTCTTCCCCTACAGTAGTCCCAGTCTTCCCCTGCAGTAAAGTCCCAGTCTTTCCCATACAGCAGGGGTCGGCAATCTACGACTCGCGGGCCTGACCCGGCCCGTAAACCTAATCTGACCGGCCGCCAGTATGCTCCACAAACTCACAGGAGTATTTCCGTTTCTCACTTACTAACCCCTCCAGTTGAAAAAGTCCGCCCTGTTTTGAATGAAATCCCTCAAATATGGAAAGAAAATACCAATTAAATACAATATGTTATTTCATTTAAAGAGTTAATCAGCATACTCATGCGTGGGTATATCAACATACCATAAACAGAAACAAACTGGCAAAGAAAAGTGTCTTGGCTTAGTATTCTCACTGTTCAAGGAGACTTTCAAACACTTTTGCCTTATCGATTTATTTTGTGTATTGCAAGTTATTATTCACTTTTATGTTGTTTATGTCTTACATATCAACAGAAACTCCATAAACAGCAAACAAGAAAGTTTTGGCACATCGGACACAGCACTACTAAGGAGATACGAGAACGCCACCAAAGCTGTAGATCGGCACACGAAACCTCCATATTTAACTTGAGATAGCCTACTGAGGACATAAATATCTATTCACTTCATTATGATAAATAATAATTATGGACATTCAAAACCCAGTACTGTGATCTTAAGAGCCGGAAAATTTTCCCAAAATATCCATGTAAGATGTTTTTTTTATACTATTTTACTGAAAAACTTATCGGTATTATTATTTACATTTGACCTTTTCGTGCGACAAATGATACTTCAACGTTAACCCCGTCATCCAGAGGAAGTACCACTGTTTTGTCCCTGCTGCCACCAGATGATTACCTGACCCTCCCAGGGACTGTACTAGAAGCATGACACTGAATTACTGTGACCAACTTCGAATTGGCTACGTCAGCATACACGATGCCTGGCAATATATTTCAGCCAGTCTACTTTCTCGTACCGCAGGATCCAAACTCTTTCTTGCGTGAGCCGGGAAATTGCCCAGCTTCACCAATTTTTCATATGGTATTGTGCTTTTGAGGGTGTGGTAGCAAATGGCTTGGCTGTTCTAGTTTTATTTTGCTGAGGAGAGACCTTTCAAACTGGAGAGGGTTAGGGGTTCTCAGCGTGGGCCATATGACCCTCCAAGGGATTGTACAATGTTTCTAAGGGACCACATGGATAATGAACCATTAGGAGCCACAGTAAGTTTCTAAGAGGGTGACCCTGATTTTAATGCCAGGCGTATGATCAATTTTCATAATCTTCACGTTTCATCCTCTGTGCTAATTTCAGCAGAGGGAGGGGTAGGCCAAAGATGAGATGGAGGGATGGCGTGGAGAGGTATATGAGAGAGGGGAATGTGAACTGGGAGCAGGGCAGTGAAATGGAGAGGGTCAGGGCAACATGGAGGCAATTTGCTTGTGGCCACCCCTTACGGAATTAAGGCGTCTGGCAATAGATAGATTGACAGACTGTAATTAACAATACGTAACTCAGTGGAAAAAATATATATATTTAATGAACTTTTATATTCATGAGAAACAAACCGTAATATATAACACTGTATAATGTATTACATTGTATAATGTATAACGCTGTGATGTGGCAAAACCTGACAACTCGAACACATTTGGACAGCGTAAGGTTAGTCACCAAAACTCCCTCCAGCTTGGATCATACCATGTGCATTCGATTGCTGTTTTCACCCAGCACAAGGTATGATTTCAATATTGTGGTCGTATGCTTAAATGAAGTGTGGCATTCCATATCTGTGTGGTCGGCACGTTCCGCAAGTGAAATCCACTCGTCCGTTGGCTTAGCCACATTTGTGGTGCGGTGTGAGATGGGAAAGTGTGACGGTACAAGAACAGTGCTTTATAGTTGCATTTTATTATAATGCAGATATTTGTATTTGAGAATGAGTGTGAGCAATCATCTTGCAATTTCCTTTTTTTTTTTTTTTTTAATCACAGTAAATCTGGCATTCAAAGACTGCACAAATGTGCCATGCTACAAACGTTGGATTCTACGGTATAATCATATCAGTTGGAGTGGAGTGCGACTCAAGGTCTCCACTAATATGTTTAAGCATACAACCATCAGATTCACATTTCACCATTGCTTCCCCGACTCACAGGGACTATGAGGAGGCCCACAGAGGTAACTGAGGCTCAGAAGGGGACCATGAACAAAAAAAGGTTGAGGAACCCTGATATTTATAGCCCTCATTAAGCCCCCTTTACCAAGGGTCTCTTGCCAGTCAGATAAACTTGTCTAACAGCAGCAAGAATACTGCTGTCATCATGACTGGTATCACCATCACTAACACCACCATCACTGCCTACTACAGGATCATCATTACTACTACTGCTATTAGTACTACTACTACTACTATTACTACTATCACTACTATTAGTACTACTACTTCCATCCATCCATCCATCCATCATCTAATCCTACATTACCCCATGAGGAGCGTAGGGGACCGGGGCAAGGCAATTTGGGCCTGACATTTAAGATGAGAGTGACCAGCTTCACTCATCCCTGAGTGGCATTACGTGAGCAATGAACCCCAACCACCTCATAGATATAAACCTACACAGGCTCAGTCCGATTGGAGCGCCTTAATTACACATTAAACCACCAGGCGCCATAATTTGGAAAAATGGTTACCACCTAGCGTAGTAAATGGTTTCCTGGTGTACAGGAAGCCATTTGGCGTGTCACTCAGTATAGTCACCCACAGGCAGAAGGAAAAGGAAAGAATGAAGGAGAGAAAGACAGATGAGGAAGTGTAAAGTCTCCCGTAGGCAGAAGGAAGAGGAAAGAATGAAAGAAAGACAGACGAGGAAGGAAGGAAGAGAGGAAAGGACAGACACCCAAAGCAGCTCTACATCATGTGAGTGGATGGTGAGCCCCCCCACCTACCACACACACACACACACACTATATATATATATATATATATATATATATATATATATATATATATATATATATATATATATATATATATATATATATATATATATATATTATCACTTAACAACAATCAAAACATCACCATCATTATCATTATGAGTACTTAATTCACACTCATGGCTACCGTTATCACTATCATTACTGTAGCTGCCATCATTACCACTGCCACCATCACCATTACCACTGCCACCATCACCATTACCATTGCCACCATCACCATTACCATTGCCACCATCACCATTACCACTGCCACCATCACCATTACCACTGCCACCATCACCATTACCACTATCACCATCACCATTACCATTGCCACCATCACCATTACCATTGCCACCATCACCATTACCACTATCACCATCACCATTACCATTGCCACCATCACCATTACCATTGCCACCATCACCATTACCACTATCACCATCACCATTACCATTGCCACCATCACCATTACCATTGCCACCATCACCATTACCACTGCCACCATCACCATTACCACTGCCACCATCACCATTACCTTAGCCATTCTAACATCAGCAGCATCCCACCACCACAGGGAGGGAGGGACGGAGGGAAAGAGAAAGGGAGAAAGGAGAGAGAGAGAGAGAGAGAGAGAGAGGCATCTTAGGAATGTTCACCTTGGCGGAGACGCCCTCTCCTGGGTACGAGAGAGAGAGAGAGAGAGAGAGAACTACCTTAGGTCCTTACGAGATAGTGCAGGCCCAATTGTAACCGTTTATACAGGCATCGGTAAAGAGGTGGTCTGCTGTTTTAATGGAAGCGAGTTCAATATCCAGCTGGGACGGGGAACAGTTTAAGGATCTGAAATTCGGTGAAACAGGCTTTACTGATCTACCGTAAGACTCACCGACATAAAAGTAAAAACACCACGGCTAATACCAGTCCTGTATGAGGCAGCCCGGCCGTGTATGCAGTATGGGCGGTGGGCGTTGGCGTGTGAGGTACGTGGCAGGACGGCTGGGCCTCAGGGAAAGGGATGCTAAGCCTGTGCCCAGAATCGGAGGCATAAAAATTATTATTTTTTTTTTTTTCAGAGAGTATCCCCACGCTTTCTAAAGGCTTAATTAGTAACACTACTATATGATTACGGAGCTTATGAATTCAATGGGATATAAAATAGACAGACAGACAGATAAATAGATCATACACAGATAGATAGATAATGTGTGTGTGTGTTCTTACCTTACCTAATTGTATCTTTACAGGAATGAGTCAAGCTCGTATTGTCCCGTGTCTTAAACCATATTTATCGTACATATCCTTAAATTTGTGAATTGTTTTGGCACACACTATTTCATTCGGTAGTGCATTCCATTGATCAATTGCTCTGTTTGGGAAACTGAATTTCCTTACGTCTTTATCACCTCTCTTCTTATGCAGTTTTTTGCAGTGTCCTCTTGCTGATGCTTCTCCATATGTTAAGTAATCATTTATGTCTATTTTCTCCTTTCCTGATATGCACTTATATAGCATTATCATGTCACCTCTTTTCCTTCTCTCCTGTAGTGTTGGTAGATTCAGTTTATTTAGTCTTTCTTCGTAGCTTAGGTCCCTTAAGCTTGGTATCCATCTTGTAGCGGCCCTTTGAACTTTTTCAATCTTGTCTATATGCTTTTTGAGATGAGGACTCCAGACTATTGATGCATATTCCAGGGTTGGCCTAATGAATGATGTTATTATCCTTCTTAGCATGTCTTCATTTATGTATGTGAATGCTATTCTCATATTTGCAAGCAGTGTATACATGTTCCGTACCTTCTCGCTGATGTGGTCAGCCGGAGATAGTCTGTTATTGATAATCACACCTAGGTCTTTCTCTCTTTCTGATGTGTATAGGGTTTTGTGTGTGTGTGTGTGTGTGTGTGTGTGTGTGTGTGTGTGTGTGTGTGTGTGTGTGTGTGTGTGTGTGTGTGTTGGAACAAAGTTATGATGGTGTTCATCTCGTACTTTCACTCTCTCTCTCTCTCTCTCTCTCTCTCTCTCTCTCTCTCTCTCTCTCTCTCTCTCTCTCTCTCTCTTCAAATGCAGTAATGAGTCAAAAACGCTTATAAGTTATTATTATTATTATTATTATTATTATTATTAATACTTTTGTTGTTGTTTTGGGTGTCATTCTGCTGGAACGCTGCTCTTGTTTTGATGACGTCAGCATTTTTAACAAGGCTTCCTGGTTCACCTGCCCACCGAAATTTCACCTAAGTATGCTTCATCTCTTTTAAGCAAACTTAATCTAACATAACCTCGTCTGATTTCACCCGGCTTAACCCTGCCTTCATCCTGCCATCCATCTATCATCCAGTCCTTCACTGATCAATTATGAACGTTGGGGTCCGGGACTTGGCCACTCATTTCAGACATTTAAAGTGAAAGTGATCAGTCGTTAACTCCTGAGGAGCATTATGTGAGTAATATCAAAAACAGCCCACGGATTTAATCCCTCATGTGCCACATCTGGTTACAGTGCTGTGCCATAAACCACCACACGTCCATACATTGCTTATATGGTGTGGTACATTATATATATATATATATATATATATATATATATATATATATATATATATATATATATATATATATATATATATATATATATATACCAGCTTTTCCTACAGTCTGGTGTTGTATGTATTAGTCGATGTATCGGTCTGCTGTGCATGGCATACAGCACCGAAGTACTTACAGTATAAATGAATGGTGAAACGAGTGCACCTTAAAACGTAATTATATTCTCGTACACTCTCTTCCCCTCCTAGGTTAGCATTGACTCTGAAGTTGCAAGGCAAGGTAAACAGAAACAGGTAGCAACATCTGGGCTCGGTAAAGTCCTAGCTGGCAACTCTTCCTTTGTCACGCCCCTTTGTTCTAGGGCAGCGGTTCTTAACCATTTGCAGGTCTCGCCACGCTTGCCTTGATTTACATACTCATGCGCCCCCCTTACTCCTGGTTCACACACTCGCGTGTCCCTTTTCCTTGGTTCTCATGCTCACGTGATCCCCTTGCGTTGGTTCACATACTCACGCACCCCTCCCTTAGCCTTGGTTCACATACTCATCTTTCCTACCTCCATGCATGCACCCCTCCCTTGGCCTTGATTCAGGTACTCATGCGCCCCTCCCTTAGCCTTGGTTCAGGTACTCATGCGCCCCTCCCTTAGCCTTGGTTCAGGTACTCATGTGCCTCTCCCTTAGCCTTGGTTCACATGGTCACACACCCGGCTTACATTGGTCAACATCCACGCCCCCCCCCTCCCCCCACACACTTTCTGCCATCACCTGACTCTGAAAAGTTATTCCAAAAGTATGATCATTTTTGCCGAAGGTTCCGGTGGACGTTAACCCTGTTGAATTCAGGTTACATTAGCAGTTGTCATGCACATCACTGTCCCCTATTCAAGGGATGGAGGGGAGGGGAAGTTTAGGGACGTGAATATTATAACTGGCGTTAGGTCTGTCTTGCAATATAAGACTGAATGGTGTTTTTAAATTTCTCTTGAGACGACCAAATTAGAGAGTGAAAAAAGCAAGGATACCAGGCCACGGACATGAAGGAAAGAAACCAACTTACCAAACAGGTACAGACAAATATGTGTTTTGAAAGCTAAAACAGACAGAATTTGCATATTGAATAAAAATCAATAGTTCATAGTGACACACACACACACACACACACACACACACACACACACACACACACACACACACACACACACACACACACACACACACACATTTGTTCAAGTCGCTCACTATTTTTTCTTTGAGTTGCCATGCCCCTCTTCGAAGATGCTTACGCCTCCCTAGGGGGGCGTGCCCCCCAGGTTGAGAACCACTGTTCTAGGGAGTGTATGTCACTGAGCTTTATAATATTGGGGGGTATCGCTGCAGCGAGCGTGTGACTTACGGTCGCCATATTGAAAAAGCCTCACTCGTCGCCTCCATCATGGTAATGTAATTGGAACACTTTTCTTGGCTTGCTGTCTCTTTCCTTGTTGCTTCTTTGTACGTATTTGTATAATAAGCATTATATATATATATATATATATATATATATATATATATATATATATATATATATATATATATGTATATATATATTTGTATATATGTATATTCTGCCTAGCTCTACGAATTATATGATACATTTAGCCAGGAGTATGAATAAAAACGTAAGTTGCTGCAGTGCGGAACATACTGTACCTTTTTGTTTTTATTTTTTCGTTTCTCTTTATGACCGCCTTAACCTAATATGTTTAATTATGAGTGTAATGATAAAACTGAAGTCGGTGGAAAGAGCACATATGAAAATAATGTATATTTCGCAAACATAAAGTATATAAGCACATCATAAACAGTAAAAAATTGTCATTATCTATGAGCTATTACCAGCACTACTTAAACACACTTCATATACATAAACATATTTCCATAATTATTTCTTACTGATTTTGAAATACAGTCAACCTAGCCAGCTGCATTCTTACTTTGGTACCAATTGCTTCCTCTGTGATAAATTTCTTACTGCGATGTGCCCTAATAACACGGTAGCTCTGTGATGCCAGGTTTATTAATTCGTGAACATGATTGTCCTCAGTGGTAGTGTCAGACATATGGGTGTTTAGGCAATCAAATATTCTCTGAACAGTAATACTGGCCAAGATGTTGTGTAGCATAGCTGTGGAGAGTGTGACATAGGCTAATGTTTTACGTTTTTTTTTTTTTTTTTTGCAAAATTTGAGAGCATTTTTCAGTTTCAGGACAGATTTTAACTACACACTCACTTGCACAGAGGAGGCCTTCACTGTCTCTCTTGCCAATGAAAGTGCTCAAATAACTATAGCTTATAGATGCTGATACCAGTGCTTCTTGAGAAGGAAGAGTCTTTTCTCGACCATTCGTCATACCCAGTAGTCTTATAGATTTAGCAACAAGAAATATTTCTTACCTGTGAAATATAATGCCAGCTCTCTTCGATGAATTCCTGTGCCCATTATTGCATCCGGAAGCTGTGCACTAGACCATGGCACATTATTTTCCGGACTGATTTCAACATGCGCGGCCGCCAAGGCAGCGGACATTCAAACTACGTGGCGCTACCCATGAGAAAGTCCCTCCTTATTAAAGAGCTTGGTGTAAGGTGACCATTTATTGGAGCTAAAAACGGGACATTGTCACATGTATGTCTATCTATCTATATACCTAGGCTGCTTCCCCCAAAGGGAGGATATATATATATATATATATATATATATATATATATATATATATATATATATATATATATATATATATATATATATATATATATATATATATATATACAGTAGACCAAAAACTGAACAACTAAAATTAAAGTATAAAAACATAATAAAAATGTAAAAAATTTTAAAAATCAACAAATTTATTCAACAAATTTTGACTGCAGATGTTCATTAAATGTGCACTTTCTCTCTGACATCGTAATTTTGTAATCAAACTATGACTGCATAAGGGCTTTCCTCTGTTGTATACATGCCGTTATGCGAGTGACAGCGACTGCTGCTGGGCTGCACCTCACCCTCAAGCTGCTAAAACGCTAACGTCTGAAACGAACTCCGAACATACAGTACCTTTTTTTTTTTTTTTTTTTTTTTTTATAGAGAGAGAGAGAGAGAGAGAGAGAGAGAGATTCTTTGGCATACAGCAACTCCCCCCACTGGTCCTATAAAACAACCAGCTTTTCATCTTCCACAAGTGTTGGCAAATGGAGTGCTAATTGTACAATAGAATCTGAGCTCCTCTGAAGTGAGAGAGATTCTTTTGGGTCAATAATTTTTAGCACTGAGAGAACACTCTCGTGATCAAAAATGAACGTTTTCTTCATTAGTGAACATTGTTCTACTAAGAATGCCCGGCGGTCTAGCCGGAACCAGTGTGTATAGGTCCAAAAAGGAAAAAAAAAAGACAAGTTTGCATTTCATTTACTACATTGTGTAGTCACATAATGTATTAAAAATAAAGATCGTCCAAATATCCCAAGGTTAGATCTATTTTTATAACAAAAAGCCAAGACCCCATTATTAAGTCTGAAACCCCAAGATCTTGGGAAAAATGCCAAGGAGTGGTCAGCCTGGCTCTGACCGAAGTTATCAATTAGTGAGTACAGTATTACAGATTTTATATTAACAATTATTATCATTTGGTTTGGATTATGCATAATTTTACTAATTCATCATAATTTCATAAAGGAAGATCATGTTATATCTGATGTAATAGTAATTTTCTGAAAGCGGGACATTTAAGTTTACTTGCTCAGAAAGCGGGACATTTTAGTTACAATTAAAAAAGGGGGAGAGTTCCGCCTGAAAGCGGGATTCTGATCCCCTTAGCTTAGTGATGTCCTGTATGTGCTGCAGAGCCGGTGTGACGTCACGTAACCATGACAACTGCGTGCTGATTCTATAGAAACATAGACGGTGCCGTTTCTCCCATAACACCAAAGAAATAGGGTTTAATGCAATCAAAATAGTTCATTGCTTGATCCCAGACTGTAATCACCAACCTGAATCGTTAGAGTATACTGTATTTTCTTTCGCTTTCTAGCGAATGAAAACGAAAATAAAGGTGGGAAAAAATAATAAACAGAGCCAACAAAACTCCTACTTCATATCACTATGATGCAGCTGTCATTTTACATAGGGTAAGAAAGTAACCTGATCTGGTTGATTATACTAAGAAAAAAAGAAATAAGAAAACGTACAGGATGAAGAAGCAAATGTATTGTCAAGTGAGCTTGAAGCAGGTACAACTAATAATGTTCAATCTGTCAACCTTGCCGCAGTCAGAAAATAATGTCCCCCGGGTTGAGTTAACAAAGATGCCTAGAGAGAACTTGGGTCTTATAAAACTGAAATGAAATATCATTGATAACATTATTAAACCAAGAATGCATGATAATTCACAGAATTAAACGAGGGACTTCTATTTTTGTTACAGTTGTGAGATGCTTGCAAAGATTTTTTGGTACTGGGTGCAGAAAACATACAAACGAAGAAATGTCTGCTTGTAAGAATAAAATATTGAAATACAGTAAGTAACAGCATGTCTCATGTGCAGTGCAGAAGTCTTGGTACAGAACCATTAGTTGTATTCAAGACTTATATACCTTCTAAGGTAAAATACAGTACTAATGATAGCCGTGACTAAAGTAATCATTTTTCATAATATAGTCTACCACTAAACCTGGCCTTACTGTACTAAAACACCCTAGCTGACTAATCTAGACTACCGCTGGACCTAAATTAACTAAATCAAATTTTGACCTAGGACTAATACAGACTGCCACTAAACTTCTATCTAACCGTCAATTGCCAGACGCCTTACTCCCGTAAGGGGCGACCACAAACAAAACGCCTTCATGTCACCCTGTCTCCTGCCGTTTCACTGCCCTGCCCCCACCTCACAACCCACTCATATACCTCTCCACTCCATCCATCCATCTCCTCCTCGTCAAACCCCTCCGTCTCCCCACCACCTCACTCACATTCTCCTCGTTAGTCCCTCGCTCTCTATCCTCTCCACATAAACAAACCACCTCAGTGTATTTCTCCTAACGCTTTCTGTCACATCCATATCCACATCACAACGCTCTTTCACATGCTCATTTGTCAGTCTGTCTCTCCATGTGACTCCACAGGCTCCTCTCAAATAACTCATTTCCACTGCTCTCACTCTTGATTTGAGTCCCTCCAACAACGTTCAAGCTTCACTTCCATACGTTAGAGACGGTATCACAATACTGTCATGTAATAACTTTTTCACTTCCATGCTCACTTCCCTGTTTCTTATCACTGCCTTCAAGGACCCAGCAACATTTCTTCCGTATTGTACCCTATCAAGCACTTCACCCTCCAAACTTCCAAACTTTCATCCTTTCATCACACTACCCAAGTACTTAAACCTACTCACATTTTCCATTTTCTCATCATCCAGCCTCACTGTACATTCGCTGACTTCACATCTCTCGAAGACCATAATTTTACTCTTCCCTACATTCATATTTAGATTCCGTTTCTTACACATTCTCCCAAACTCATCCACCAAGCCAAGCAGCTCCCATTCGTCTTCACTTAACAACACAGTATCATCTGCAAACAACAGGGAGTTTCCAAACACTGCCCTCTTTCATTAGGGCCACTCCAACATCCACTGCCCTACCTTCTACTTAGTTTATAACCCCATACATATACAGATTGAACAACCATGGAGACATGACACATCCCACTTTCAATCCAACCTTCAATTAGAAAAATTCACTCAGTTCACTATCCACACGCACTGCAGCCTTAGCACCCTCATACATACTCTTCACAGCATTCAACAACTTCCCATCTACTCCATATATTCTTAATACTTTCCACAATCTTTGTCTATCCACCCTGTCATATATGCTTTCTCCAAATCCATGAAGGCCGCATACAACTTCTTTCCCTTCTCTAGAAACTTTTCCATTAAAGATCTAAGAATGAATATCTGATCTACACACCTCTTATCCTAAAGCCTCCCTATTCTTCTCCAACTAATTCCTCTGTTATTTCCCTAACTCTGTCAATAAGTATCCTACTGTATACTTTTCCTATTACACTAAGAAGACAAATGCCCCTATGATTACCACACACTTCTTTTTCCCCTTTCCCTTTGCACAAGTGAATAATAATACCTGACTTCCAATCCTCCGGGACTCTACCTTCCTCCCAGGCCAATCTGCACACCTTCCACATCCATTGTACAACTATCTCTCCCCCATGCTTGAGCATTTCACCACACACTCCATCAGTTCCTGGGGCTTTCCCCATTTTGACTTTCTTCATTGCTTCCACAACTTCCATCCTACTTATTTCTTCCTGTCTTTTCACCTCACTCCTTCTCCCAACCATTCCCAGCCACTTATACTCGCATCACTTTCATTCTCTATGTTCAACAATTCATGAAAGTGTTCTCTCCATCTGCTCACTTCTTCTCCCATCTCAACTAGTAATCTACCATTTTTATCTTTCACTCCCCTACTAACTTCATTGCCACCCTGTCTGACTCTCTTTAACTCTTTCCAGAACATTTTCTTACATTCCCTCCACTTGACACTCAAATTCCATCCAAATTCCTCATCCACTCTCATCTTACTCTCTCTTACAAATCTTTTCATCTCTCTCTGCTTTTCTACATATAACTCTCTCTTCCGTCTCTCAATTTCTTCCACGCCCCAATTTCTCATCCATTCATTATATGCTTTCTTCTTTTCTGCCACAGCCTGTCTTACCTCTTCATTCCACCATGCTGTTCCTTGCACCCCCTCTCGTCTTCTCTTCACCCCACACAACACCTCACATGCTGCACATATTTCTTCTTTGAATATCTTGCACGCACATTACACGTCCCCCATCTGCTCCAATTCATATTTACCCAATCGTTCCTCCACTTCTCTCTTATATTCTGCCTTTTTCTCATCCTCTTGTAACCTTTCCACTCTCCTTACATCTACTCCTTCCTCCCGTCCTTCCCTTCTATTTCTCCATTTTACTTGGACCTTGATTCTGACCATCACCATGTGGTGGTCAGAAAGTCTACTCCCCCAACCTCTATATGTTTTTGCATCCATTACACACCTTCACATTCTATCGTCCACAGACACATAATCAATCACTGCCTTCCTTTGATTCAGTTCAGCATCCACCCTTCTCATCACTTGCCATGGTCTGTATACCTGTGGATCATTATTGTGCCTGAAGAGGGTATTGGTTATCACCAACTCCCTCTCGGCACAAATGTCCACTAAAGCACTGCCATTATCATCTGTCTCAGCAAGCACACCCCACTCACCAACTGCTCCATCCTCCTTCACATTCCTTACTTTACCATTCATATCACCAATCAAAAACACTCTCTCATTCCTTTCAAACCTTTCCATGCACTCTTCCACCTTTGTCCAGAACTCTTCTCTCACTCTGCTTGCACAATCTTGCGTTGGCGCATACGCGCACACAATCGCCCACATTTGTAGTCCAACTTTCAGTCTTATCCTCACACTCCTTGAGCCAACTGATCCATACTCTTTTATATTTTCCTTCCATCTGTTACTCACAACAATACACACTCCTTCTTTTGCCCTCTCATTCTCACCTACACCTGCACATATACCCCATCCATACTCCCATTCTCTCACACTCTCACCTCTTCATTTAGCTTCACTTAATCCACATGCATCCACTTTCGCACCCTCAAGCACCTGGACAATCTCTCTGTCTTTCACCTCATCATTTGCACCCCTTACATTCCTCGCCGCCATTCGTATCATGTCCTTTGTTCGGTCCTTAGTCGTCATCTTCTGGTCAGAGCTGGTCCGAGGCTTCTTGTTCGCATTTTTAGTTAGTTTTCCGGCGAGGGGCACTAACCCTCCGCCAGCCCACCTGCTATCACGTAGGGAACACGTGTCGGTTGGTTATAAGGTTACCACCCAATTTTGCATTGTTAATTTACGAGCATTGTTGCATGAGAAAATGTGAGTTCTCTCCTAGGCTGTGGAATATCCTGTGTTGTTCTGGTAGTGGAGTCGAGGGGTATTTAAAGGGACTGTCCCAATTCCGAGAAAGTTTAATCTGTAACGGACAGTTAATTTGTGCAAGGCAGCCTGCCAGTGAGCCAGTGGCCGTTAGTCTGCGGGAGCCAGTCAGACAGTGAGAGTCAGTAAAGGACAATCAGTGATTAGTCAGACAGTTAGTCAGTGGCAGATGGACAGTGACAGAGAGTCAGTGACAATGAGTCAAGCAGTGTGAGTTAGTTAGTGAAGGGTGGAGTAATCAGTCAGTGAGTGACAGTCAGACAGAGAGAGAGAGAGAGAGAGAGAGAAAAGCCACAGTGTTTTTCAAGTGTACCTCAACCGTGCCGGGGAGGAATAAAACTCTGAAGTGTTCAGCTGCCTTTGATTAACATCCTGGCCTGTCCACACATCGTTCATGACGTATCTGTGAACCCTATAGTGTAACAAATTGGTGTCACCAGTGGGACTCATGCGAGATGGAGACGCATGGACAGGCTGAAAAAAATGGTGGCCATATCTCTGGCAGATATACGAGTACTCGCAGTGTTGAGACCACTAGAAGAACAAAAGAAACATCAAGAAGAAAAAAAGAAAATCAAGAACAAAAGAAACTGTGGTGAAAAAAAAAAAAAAAAAAAAGCAAAAGGCATAGCAAGAACAAAAGAAACAGAAGAACATGGGAAAGTTATACTCGCAGTGTTGAAAGCACAGCAAGAAGAAAAAAAAGAAATATCATGAAGCACAACAAGAAAAACAACAGAAATATCATGAAGCACAGCAAATAGAACGAAAGAAAGACACACTCAGAGTGTTAAGAGGACAGTGAGTAGAACAAAGGATATATAAAAAAGTACAGCAAAAAGAACAAAAGAAATATCAAGAAGCATAGCAAAAGGAACGAAAGAATTATTAAGAAGCATAAAAAGAAAAAAAGAAATACCAAGAAACATAGCAAAAAGAAAAAAAAAATCAAGAAGAACAAGAAGCCCAAGCACAACACTACACGAAAATAGAGGAACAGCCACGTGGACAGAGACAGGAGCTTCACCAGCTACGAAACGAATTTGAAGAGAGGCCGAGCTTGGAATGAGGAGTTTCAGGAGGATCGTGAAAAGTTGTATGGGGAGCTGCAGGATGTGACCAGGAAAGCAAGGCAACAACAAAACGTGGTGTACAGCGAGATACAGAGAATCTGTGGGCAGGTGAGAGAGGAACGTGAGGGAAGATGTTTCCTGTGTAGTAGATGATAAAGTGAGAAGTGAAAAGTACAGATTAAGCGACCAGGCGAGAGAAGTGAGGGTAACGGTTTCCTGTATAGTGAAGGATAAAACTAGAAATGAAATAGACAAATAGAGAGAATAAGCAATCAGGTAAGAGAAGTTAGGGAAATGATTTTTTGTATCGTGGAGGATAAAGTGAAAAGTGAAATACAGGAGGAGTGTAACAGGATCAAACTCCTTGCACAGTGTTTGTTTGAGAGTAAGCAGCCAATATACGCCTTAGGTGCCAGTGACAGGTGTGCGGAGGGGTTAGAGAAAGGCTGAATCCCAAAGTCTCTGTGAATCACATGTCACGGGGTTTTTATAATATCACGGTGTTTTTAAAATAAATGCTTAAATATTATTTAATTGATAATAATGTTCAACAATATTGAACAGCAGGGGACAATGATTGTCTTGCTACATCAAGCAACGATTACTTTACGCTGACTTGCTACGATTCTCTAAGAACGAGAATTGATAAACTTTCTCAACAGTACACAGCAGAAACTAATTACTCACAAATGCTGAATTAGTACTGTTAGCCTCTGGAGAAAGTTACTTCACCCCTGATAATAAATAACCAATACTAATAATAATAACAGGTTCTTGCTGATGCTTAACTCCTAGGTGGCACAACGGATTTTAAGCTTAATACACAAAATGGCCTAAGTACCAGTTATGAATGGCAAACGTTTATGCAAGCTAGGAGCTATAAGAGAAATAAGCTTAACTGCGGAGAAATGAAACAAGAGTTTACATTACATTAAGCTCAATAAAAAGAACTGTTAAATTTATTGATTACAAAATAAATTTAACGTTACATTTCAAATCAATTTAATGAGATCGCACTCACTCACTCACACACGAGCTAAATTCTTATGCCTAGGAAAAACACCTTAACTAAGCTCTTAAAACTAGGATAATACAAAAAAGAAATACTAGTCGATGAATGCTTGTATCACCAAAGGATGGGAGCACTGGAGACTGTGGTCTGAGTAGAGCCTGGCTGACTTCTCACTTGTTGGAGCACAGATCCTTCCTCCGTCACAGCAAACACTGGACTGAGTAAGTCGTGGGAAAGAAAAGAGGAGCAGTAGGCCGCATTTTTTAACGGTCGAGTGAGCAAAACGTGCCCAAAACAAATCGCTCAGCGGAAGCGCTAATGTCTCACGCAAAGACGATAACGTATGACACTGAAAAATTGATTTGACAAAGCTTCCATCCGAATGAGCGGTTAACTGAATGATAAACAGTGAGTTTTCCACTAATAGTTCGTGGCTTCTCACAAAAGGGAAATGTCGCGAATTTGAGTCGTGACATTACGCCCCTACAAAATTAAATTTTTTCCTTAGGGGAAAAAATTTGTGGATATATATACATGTACACATCCTAACTCAGTCACACAAGATTCACACTGTGGTGTGTGTGCTATCCTGCTACAGGAGAAAGTCGCAGTCACCAGTGAGCGAAAAAAAACCTCGTATTTACATTAATAGAAGCAAGCTTGAGGGAAAGACTCCATGACGACGGTGAAAATCCTGTACTCAGGTCAAACTGAGCGAAAGTTCGTTACATTTACACTGACAACTAATTGTTGTGTAGCGTGGTGTATGTAATACACGGTGTAGGTGTGACAGTTGTAATGTAACTGTACCTACGTGTAAAATGACACAGTAAATAATAATATGACGACGACGAAGGCAGAGGAGAAGAGGAGGCAGCGTGCGGCAGACGATCAGCTGGCCCGCACAGCAAAACTGCTACCCCCATTGCTGTACCTGCAAAATCAATTGAGGTGGAGCATCAAAAGTGTCAATGAGACAAAATTATATTATGTTACAATTACTCTCTCTGCCTAGCAGTCAGTGCTACGACGTACATTCGAGGTCGCCATTAATTATAGCACACGATTATGGTCGGCAAGTTGAGAATCCTTGTGCAAACTCGGGTCTTCCATAGCCTCGAACTGCACACGGGTCCTCAACCTGTGCCTTAACCTACAGTACTTATATTAATATCGGGAAGCTGAGAATCCTTGTGCAAACTCGAGTCTTCCATAGCCTCGAGTCGCCTCTGCGGAGTTCTCTCTCGAACTTCCCCCTTAACCTACAGTACTTATACTAGTATCGGGGAGCTGAGAATCCTTGTGCAAACTCGGGTCTTCCATAGCCTCAAGTCGCCTCTGCGGAGTTCTCTCTCGAACTTCCCCCTTAACCTACAGTACTTATATTAGTATCAGGGAGCTGAGAATCCTTGTGCAAACTCGGGTCTTCCATAGCCTCGAGTCACCTCTGCGGAGTTCTCTCTTCCCCCTTAACCTACAGTACACGTGTATGTACAGACCCTGGACATACTGTGTCCTGTGGGGCCAACAAGTGAGACGTCAGGTCTACACTTTTGACTGGGAACCAGGCTGGTCCTTGGATTACTCAAATCTCTGAGGATGCCTATCACGGAACCCAGCATACAACAACTGCCCATGTTAGTCAGCAGTTAGCAGGCGAGACATCAGGCCTGCACCTACGTTATCACTTCCCTTGATGTATCTCACAACAAGGTTAAACTGCTGTAAATACAGTGTCCAGCGTGTCAATCTTGCATTAGCCGTCTTGGTCGTGCTAAGACTAGTGAGTGGCATATGGTCAGTTTCCAGAACAAATGACGCCCCAGATAAATAATAATAATATTTTTTAACACCATCAACCACAGCCAAGAGTTCCTTCTCAACAGTACTGTAATTCCTCTCGGCGGGTTTTAGCCTACGGCTGTGGTATGCCACTGGGAAGATTCCACCTTCCGATTCCTGCATCAATACGGCACCTACTCCATCTTGTGAAGCATCAGTGCGCAGTATGAAAGGTTTGCTGGAATCAGGCAACTGCAAAATAGGCTCCTTGCACAACATATTCTTCAGGGTGGCAAAAGATCTCTCTTGCTCTTCTCCCCATTCAATGGTGTTTAGAGCATATTTCCGTAGCACTTCGTACAACGGTTGGGCAATGAGAGCAAAGTTGGGGATAAAACTCCTATAATATCCCACTAGGCCAAGAAATGCCCTAACCTGTTTCTTGGTCACGGGTCTCGGGGCTTCTCTAACCTTCCTGATCTTGTCACCCTGACACCTGCAGTGATTGTTGCCAACAATATGACCGAGGAACTCCACCTCACTGTGAGCAATCTTGCATTTGCTAGGCTTCACAGTTATGTTGAAACTCTGGAGTCTACTGAAGACAATTTCCAAGAGTCTGAGGTGCTCCTCCAATGTGGCGGAATGAATGAGAACATCGTCAACGAACATCTCTACTCCTACAATACCATGGAGCACTTGTCTCATGGCACGATTGAATACTGCTGGGGAATTGGTAAGTCCAAATGGGAGGACTTTATACTGGTACAACCCCCTAGGAGTAGCAAAGGCAGTGAACTGACGACTCTCAGGATGAAGGGGAATCTGGAAGAATCCCTTCGCTAGGTCGAGCTTCGTGAAATATCGTGACCCTGCCAGCTTGGAGAAGATGGCAATATGGTCACCCATTGGCTCAGCATCCACTCTGGTGATTGCATTGAGCCTTCTATAGTCGCCACAAATCCTGACTCCACCATCTTTCTTGCGGACTACTACCATCGGACTACAGTAAGGAGATGAGGACTTTTCGATAATGCCTGCAGTCTCCATGTCAGCAATTTCCTTATCTACTGCACCCTGTAGTCACATGAGAATCGGATATGGCTTAACCTTTATAGGAGCATTGCTGGTCAACTCAATTTTATGACACGCAACCTTTGCAAGTCTAGGTTGGTCTGAGAAGACATCAGCATACTGACAGAGCAGTGACCATAAGGCATTTTGGTCTCCTACTGCTAAGTCAGGGTTAAGTAAAACATCTCCGACAGTCTCTTCCTGACAGGACTGAGCGGTTAAGGGCTTGTCATCATGGTCATCAGCTGGGATCACCGCGGCTGCCCCGGTTTCTTCCAGTGGCTGGTCACTATCATCAGCTACTCGTAGGCCAGTCTCCTCGGGGTCTGACTCATGATAAGCCTTCAACATGTTAATGTGGAACCTTTTACGAAGATTCCCCATCTGTATTATGTAGTTGAGGTCTGAAATGCGCTCTACTACATCGAATGGACCCTTCCACTGCGCCAACAACTTGTTCTGGGCAGTGGGGAGTAATACCAAGCATTTATCGCCTGGACTAAACTTCCAAAGCTTTGCCTTCTTATCATAATAAGCCTTTTGAACTTCACGCACCTTGATCAGCTCTTCCTTAGCTAACTCGCACGTCGACTGGAGGCGGTCAGCCAAATCAAGGACGTAGGTGTAGGTGGTCTTGACTTCAGGGTCGGGTTCTTCATCGTCCCATAACTCACGAAGGACTTGAAGTGGGCCCCAGACCGACCTCCCATACACCAGTTCAAAGGGTGAGAATTTCAATGAATGCTGTGGGGCTTCTTGATAAGCAAATAGAAGAGAAGCAATGAACCGCGGCCATTCCTTTGGCTGTTCGGCGGTCATGCGCCTCAACATCTTCTTGAGAGTTCCATTGAACCTCTCACACAACCCGTTACACATGGGATGATACGGCGTAGTTCGTAAGCCTCGGATGGACAGCAACCTGAACGCTTCGTTCATCATTGCTGAAGTGAACTGCGAACCCCGGTAGCTTAAGACCTCCTTAGGGATACCTACACGACAGAACACTTCAATTAATGCCTCAGCAACAGTGACGGCCTCTATATTCTTAAGGGCCATGGCTTCAGGCCACCGTGTGCTGAAATCAACAATAGTGAGGATATACTTTGATCCATCACTAGCCCTAGGGGAGATTGGCCCAACTATTTCAACTGCTACTCTCTCGAACGGTTCAGAGATTATAGGCATTGGCTTCAATGGCGCAGGACGGACACGTCCCCGGTCAGTGGTACGCTGACACACATCACAGGAACGTACGAGCCTCGTTATTTCCCATCCCATTCCTGGCCAGAAAAAGTCAGCATGGATGCGGTCAGAGGTCTTCTTTTGACCCATGTGACCTCCCATCGCTGAACAGTGACCTAATTCAAACACTGCTCGGCGATACTTTGCAGGAACGACAAACTGCAGTTGAACCTCATCCTGGGGTGTCTGTGACTCATGGTACAGCCGTCCTCGCTTACAAAGGAACCTGGCTTGTCCTCCCCGTGAATACTTGATCACTTTACCCTCCAGCTTCTTGCGCACTGAGGCAAGTGTTGAGTCAGTCTGTTGCTCTTGGACAACATCTTGACTATGAATCAGATCTTGTGGCGTTGCGACGGTCAACGGAGTGACGCGATTTGGAGCCTTGGCCATGGCTCGTGTTATCGCAGCAGCCGAAGTCTGAGTAGCAACATCTACGGCACAACTATTTTTGGTGCCAGGTATGTTGCCTAATATGAGGTCAAATAAAGGTTCTGGCATGACAACTGCAGCTGTCAGGCCAGTGAAAAATGGAGACGCCACCTGGATACGTGCCTCAGGGAACAATCTCACTGATCCATCAATAAGTCTAACTTGGATCTGTCGACCTGTGTACTCATCAGGCCGAACTAAACTCTGCTTAACAGAGCAACCTGAGGAACCATTGTCCCTCAGGACATTTACAGAAACACCTCCCACAGACCCTGGCTGAACAAGAAAGGCAGTGTTGCTGGTGGAAGGGTCTGAGGAGGTAGCAGCCAGTCATTCATGAGACTGCGGAACAATCGATGCAGCAAACGTGGCGCCCTGGGAACTAGATGTCTGAGGAGAGTTCATGGTCGGAGGGGGACTTGTGAACTGTTGGGAAGTACCTGTACTGGTAGAGATGGCACCACCGGATACTTGTGGAATGAAGGCTGCATTTGCCTCCTGCCTCCGATACACTAATTGACCTGACTGAGGGTTACGTGGCTTGTCCTTGTATTGCTGCTGCTGCTTGGGGAACTGCTGCTGGTTGGGGTGCTTGTTGTACCGCTTCCAAGCAGGCTGCTGTGTATTTTGCCCCTGGTCCTTCTGCGGTTTGCTTGGACCTTGGCCATTACTCTGAGAACGGCCTTGATGCTGGGATTCAGTCTGAGACGATTTCCCAGATTTATCAGGTTTTCTGTTCCAGGTGTTTTGCTTACGAGTTTGATATCCGTATGCAGTAAAGAATGCATCAGCCTTTTCTGCCATTTGGCTGGCATCTTTCACCTGGCAGATCTTAAGCTGTGCTATGAGCTCAGCAGGCCACGACCTCTCTAGCCGTGTACGCAGCATTAGGTCAATTATCCCCTCACGCGTGGAAGGAGTTTCATCTTTCTCCATCCACTCATTTAAATAAGCAGTGAGACGATCGAGGAACTGAACAGCTGTCTCCTTGTCTTGGAGACGAGCTCGCATGAACTGAAATTTGGCGTTGTCTACTGTGAGACCATACGCCTTAATGAGTGCAGCTTTCATCATCTCATACGTAAGATTGTCTCCACGAATTCTGTGGAGAATATCGAGGGCAGGGCCCTCAAATAAACTAAGAAATTGGATCCGCTTAGCTGCCTTATCCAGTTGATACATGTCTGCCATGTCCTCAAAACGAGCTATGTACGGCTCGATTCGCTCGCTTTCCTTGTATGAAGGAAGCTTGATGCGTGGGGTCGCCAGGACATGTGTAGGAAGAGCGCTAGTGGAGCTTGGATTAACTGCACCCGATGTGTCTGAAGCCAAGGAATCTCGCTTGAGCTTCAGCACTTCAAGTTCATGTTTTTCGCGTGCTTCTCGCTCGGCACGTTCGTATTCTCGTTCTCTGTCTCGTTGTTCACGCTCGTATTCGCCCTGCTCTCGCTCGTATTCGCTCTGTTCTCGCTCGTGTTCGCGCTGTTCTCGCTCATATTCGCGCTGAATCTTACGCTCTTCACGGGCATCATTCTCGCACTGCTGGTCCATATTATGCCGTGAGAGTATGTACTCTTTAATTTCAGTTGGGTCTGTAAGACCCATTTCTTTGGCTTCCTGTAAAAATACAGCAGTAGCCATGGCGCTAATTTATTAAGCAAACCGAAACTGAGTACTGACTGCTTCGCAAACGAATACTAATAAACACAAGTAAAGAGTACAGACACGAGCTAGTGGTGACCAGTCTTATCTAGTTAACTGGCAAAGATTAGAGCAAAAATGCAAATGACTGGGAAGACTCAATAATTAAACACAATGGGTACGGCGACTTCCCAGGAGCGAATAAAATCGTCTGGCGTTACAAAGAATAAACTAAATAGAGTTAAGTACTCTATGGATTGATAAAGCAAAATTCACATGCTAAATTAAGGGTAAACTCCAGTAAGCTTGTGCCTATAAACTTTAATGATAAATTCCTAAATATGAACGAGTGAGTACTATCTCGTGAATAGCTTTAGAGCTAGGAGTTAATATCCTGGAATGAGGTCGCCAATTGTCACGGGGTTTTTATAATATCACGGTGTTTTTAAAATAAATGCTTAAATATTATTTAATTGATAATAATGTTCAACAATATTGAAGAGCAGGGGACAATGATTGTCTTGCTACATCAAGCAACGATTACTTTACGCTGACTTGCTACGATTCTCTAAGAACGAGAATTTATAAACTTTCTCAACAGTACACAGCAGAAACTAATTACTCACAAATGCTGAATTAGTACTGTTAGCCTCTGGAGAAAGTTACTTCACCCCTGACAATAAATAACTAATACTAATAGTAATAACAGGTTCTTGCTGATGCTTAACTCCTAGGTGGCACAACGGATTTTAAGCTTAATACACAAAATGGCCTAAGTACCAGTTATGAATGGCAAACGTTTATGCAAGCTAGGAGCTAAAAGAGAAATAAGCTTAAATGCGGAGAAATGAAACAAGAGTTTACATTACATTAAGCTCAATAAAAAGAACTGTTAAATTTATTGATTACAAAATAAATTTAACGTTACATTTCAAATCAATTTAATGAGATCGCACTCACTCACTCACACACGAGCTAAATTCTTATGCCTAGGAAAAACACCTTAACTAAGCTCTTAAAACTAGGATAATACAAAAAAGAAATACTAGTCGATGAATGCTTGTATCACCAAAGGATGGGAGCACTGGAGACTGTGGTCTGAGTAGAGCCTGGCTGACTTCTCACTTGTTGGAGCACAGATCCTTCCTCCGTCACAGCAAACACTGGACTGAGTAAGTCGTGGGAAAGAAAAGGGGAGCAGTAGGCCGCATTTTTTAATGGTCGAGTGAGCGAAACGCGCCCAAAACAAATCGCTCAGCGGAAGCGCTAATGTCTCACGCAAAGACGATAATGTATGACACTGAAAAATTGATTTGACAAAGCTTCCGTCCGAATGAGCGGTTAACTGAACAATAAACAGTGAGTTTTCCACTAATAGTTCGTGGCTTCTCACAAAAGGGAAATGTCGCGAATTTGATTCGTGACATCACAATAGAATCGCATAAGGTGGGATGCAAGCACCGGTGAAGAAAAAGCCTCGGGTGGGTGTCGGGATGCGGCAGGGAGACAAGGAAGAGACCCTGGCTGTGAATATTGCCGACATCAGGGACCCCTGCATCTTGAGTTTGAACTGCCTGGCGTCCTGCTGCTGCCTGCTTGACTTCCATTCAGTGTGAATGTGGCTAGAAGGAAGGAATATTTCTATCCGTGGGGCATGGAAGTCTACTAGTGACAATCAGACAGACTACATTTATACCCCTGGAGTTAAAGATGCTGCCGCCCTGCAAGATGTATGATGTGCTCACACTCCTCTTGGATTGTTGGAGAACAGGAGTCATAACATGACAGAAGAGGATGTGATGGTGGGCAGGACCTTAGTTACCCCCATGGCAGAAGAAGCACCTGTTGTCATAGCCAAGGAATCGATCAGGAGCCACTGGGCAGTGTATGCAAGAGGAATACGGTTAGATTCCATGAAGAACTACCTGACCACTGTGTCAGGAGTGCCCAGTGTCTGGAGAAGTCACCAGTGGAGCAGCTGAGGGGGCTCTTGGTGAAATGCACTGATGTACTGTATTTTTCAGTTGGAGTGGAGCTGAGGACTTGCTGGGCACCGGAGATGAAAGGAGGGGCCAGGAGAGTTATGGAGTCATTGACAGCACTGGCGATTCAGATAATCTCAGGGCATGGAGGCAGCCTTCCCTTGTTCACCACACAGGATACTTCATTCACCAGGGACAACTTGATGGACAGGGACAGAGGGGGCTCCAGACTCTGTGGGACTTAGACAACAGAGGCAATGACAGTGACCCACTACCCTGGAAGATGATCATGTGCATACTTGTTTATAGGTAGGATTACATGGGTGTGTCAGGGATGACGCAGTTTTTAAGGGAGAGTCATAGTTATGCCAGTAGAATTAGATTAGTGTTTTGTATCTGGAGATGAGAGGAGTATTCAGTATATTAAGTGCTGAGTTGTAGGATTAGGGTAGTGTTTGTATTGAGATGTGAAGGGCGTTCTGGAGATTTCGGCATGTATGTTTTTCTTTCTATCGTACCTTAGGAATTATTTCTTCTCATTATTGTTACCGTGTATTGTAAGTTTAAGTGCATCATTGCATGAAAGGGTGTGAATTCGCAACTGGAGACGGGAATAATCTGGGCTGCACTAGTAGGAGGAGCCAAAGGAGGGGAGGAGGGACGGGTATTTAAAGTGAGCGTTCCGCATTCGACACAGGGGGACTTTGATGGATGGTTGCGAAGAGTGAAGACGTGTTTCTGAGCTCTCGTCTAGCTGCAGGGTTGCCTCACCGGCTTTAGCTTTTTCTTTTTTCGCCACAAGGGCGTTTTTCAATAAAGTTAGGTTAGCTAGAACTAATTTTCCTCCCTGGCCTTAGTAGATATAGTAGGTGTCTATATCTAATTTCTGAGATTGCCTTTGCTTACTCACCTCTGGAGTGTACCCCCCACTGATCGCTCTGGGGTGTGAGTTACACACAGGCGCGTCCTCCCAAGAGTGGTTTGAGAGGGTAATCTCAGCCTAGGTGGGTCTTCCCCAGGTACTTTGCCCCTTGGTCGTTTTTCTCTTTCTTCCCACTTCCCCTTCACGGGGGAAGTGGTAGCTATGATGGACCCCCCTACTGCCTCCCCTGACGACATCACTACCGTGACTGACCGGCCCCAGACTGACGGACGCCAGACTCGTTCCCCGCTTGACATCCCTGTAAATAACGCGACCTTTGTAACTCTTCATGCGCTAGGTTCTACTCCCCTGTCCAGACTCAATCCCTTCATTGTCAAGAAGTGATTGACCACTGTGCGGGAGAGGTGGAACAAGTTAAAAAACTTGGAAATGGAGACCTCCTAGTAAAGACATTCAACTCAGCTCAGGTTAAAGACTTGCTAAAGCTGCGTAAGTTTCACTGTCATGATATCGAGGCCAAGATCCCAACATCCATGAATTCCTGCAAGGGTGTTATCACTTGCAGGGATCTCATGGTGATGAGTGAGGAAGAAATCATACAGGAACTTGCTCAGCAGGATGTAATTGATGCCAGATTCATCACTCGTTATCAGGAAGGCGTAAGGACGAAGACAGCCACTGTTATCCTCACTTTTGGCAAAGTTTTGCTACCTACAAATGTCAAAGTAGGATATGAAATTGTAAATGTAAGACCGTACATCCCGAATCCCCTTCATTGTTCAAAATGTCAGCTCTATGGACATCATGAAAAGGCTTGTCGGGCTTCCAACATCGTGTGTGGCAAGTGTGCGGCTGTAGGACACTCTGCTGACAACTGTACATCCGAGACTGAGTGCTGCTTTCACTGTAAGGATGCTCACTCCACTTCCTCTAGGGCTTGTCCCAAGTGGAAGGAGGAGAAAGAGGTCTGCACGGTGAAAGCGACTGAGGGCATATCCTTTTACGATGCTAGGAAGAAGGTGATGGAGTTGCATGCAACTCCCAAGCCTAATGTCTCCTATGCATCGGCGGTTGTGTCCCGTCCCGTGATGTGCACCGTAGAGACACAGACTGACCTTACCTTCGCTCCACATGCCACATGCCCTACCTCTAAGTCTAGACCCCCTGTACGTTCCAACTCTCTTACAGACATCCCTGTCGCCACTTCTTACTCTCAGGCTGCCGCTGCTCCTTCGCAGTCGGTGCGGCCAAAAACGAAGCCTGACAAGTCTGATAAGATTAATCTGACCACCCTCACAAAACAGTCTCGTCCTCACGTTCTTCCAGTTCCCACTCCAGCGAGGGAGAGGAAGGTTAGCTCTTCCTCGGGGGAGTCAGGGAACCTCGTAATTGACGATAATATGGAGGTTTCCGTGAACAAGCACCGGGATAGGTCCCCCGGTAGTCGCTCGCCTTCTGGCGGGCAACAAAAAAAGACGAAGCACACTGGCCCCCAACGAAAATCTTAAACCGCCGCATTCACTATACTACAGTGGAATTGTAGAGGTATTGGGAATAAGTTACACAATATAGCAATCTTGCTTTCTATACACAGGCCAGACGTTATTTGTTTACAGGAGACGCGCCTGGAGGATCGTCCTGATCCTCCACAGTTCAAACACTACCACTCATATAGAAGATATGAAGGTCACGGAGTTGCCATTTACACACACAAATCACACCCACAAACGGAAGTGATTCTAAATTCTACTCTGGAAGCGGTCGCGTGCAGAGTAAAATTTAATAACACGTATCTGTCTATTTGCTCTCTGTACTGTCCTCCACATGGCCCCATTGATAGTGATGCTTTAAATTCACTAGTGGAACACCTGCCTGGAAATAAGTTAGTGTTGGGCGATTTTAACGCCCATCACTATCAATGGGGTAGCTTGAGGATTGATGGTCGTGGGGAGCAAGTAGCCGACCTAATACTACAGTCCAACCTCTGTCTTCTGAACGATGGTAGAGCGACTCGTGTAGATGATCATACTGGTAACTTTTCGGCCATTGACTTATCTTTGGCCTCCCCTGGTATACATCAAGATCTCTCATGGGACCCTTACGACGACTCCTTGGGAAGTGATCATTTACCCATCTGTCTTTCTTATACACGCGACATCATTTCGGACCCTCCACCTCCAAAATTTAACTATAAGAAAGCAGATTGGGGATCCTTCTCAAGGATCGCCAATTTAGATATATCTGGGGAGACCATAGATGTTAAGGTCGAAAATATAACTACTTCCATATTACACGCAGCTGAGGCTGCTATTCCCAAGACTTCTACAGTTCATGCGAAGCATAGAGCACATTGGTGGACGCCGGATTGCCGACAAGCATTAAGAAAACGCAATAGGAGATACAGGATTTTTGATAGTCAGCCCACTGAGGAAAATTTTATTGCATACAAACAGGCACGGGCTGAGGCAAGGAGAATAATAAGAAGGGCTAAACGTGACTCCTGGCGGTCCTTTGTGTCCACGGTGACTCGTACAACACCATTACATAAAGTCTGGTCAACTATAAGATTATTAAATAATAAACGCCCATACTTCCCTGTCACCACCTTGCAGGTGAATAACACCACCTATGACGAGCCCGTGGACGTTGCTAACATCCTCGCCAGGAGTTTTTCTCATGTAAGTAGCTCAGCCAATTATGACCCGCGTTTCCAACATCATAAACGCACGGCTGAGCTACAGATATTAGACTTTGCCACAGAAGACGTAGACTCCCCGTACAACCAAGAGTTTACGCTAGATGAACTGCTCCTTGCCCTTAAATCCTGTAAAGACACCAGCCCTGGAACAGACACCATCACGTACGGTATGATCCAGCATCTTAATCAGGACAACCTGATTAAGATGTTAGCATTGTACAATGAGATTTGGGCGTCTCGAACGTTCCCAAACTCATGGCACTTTGCGCAAGCCATACCGATACCCAAAGAGGCTGGTCGTCTTATGAATCCCACTTCATTTCGTCCTATTGTGTTGACTTCTTGTCTATGTAAGGTCATGGAACGTATGGTTAACAATAGGCTTCTTTTTGTTTTAGAGTCGAAGAATTTGTTAAATGATCAACAATGTGGCTTCCGTAAATACAGAAGTTCACTAGATCATTTAATGAATTTGGAGCATTGTATTGCAGAGGCATTTGCCAATAAAGAATTCATGATAGGGGTGTTCCTGGACATCCATAAAGCCTATGACATGACCTGGCGACACGGTATATTAATGAAGCTCTATGCTTATGGTTTAAGAGGAAATTTGCCTGTTTTTATTTCAAATTTCTTAAGGGACAGAACTTTCTCTGTCAAATTGCCCCGTAACGTAACATCGGATATATTTATCCAGGAAAACGGGGTGCCACAGGGAAGTGTGCTTAGTCCTACTTTATTTAGTATTATGATCAATGATATTCTGTCATCAGCTCCCATCCCGAGGAATCTTAAATACTCACTCTACGCTGACGATTGTGCAATATGGCACTCTTCCCGTAATGCACAATTTTCGGCTGGGCGGATTCAAGCAGCCCTTGACTCCGTCCACCAATGGGCCTTGCAGTGGGGATTTAAGTTTTCCGTACGTAAGTGTGCCGCTATAGTTTTCACTAATCGTAACGTACCTAATTTGTGCTTAACTTTGGATAATCAGGCGGTACCTTTTCAAAATTCTGTAAAATTTTTAGGAATACATTTTGATCGTGGAATGAATTTTAAACTTCACGTTAATACTTTGCTTGCTCATTGTGATAAACCGTTAAATGTCCTCAAGTACCTAGTGGGTACTACCTGGGGTGCCGACAGAAAATCTTTATTAATGGTGTATAAGTCCCTTATTCGATCAAAGCTAGACTATGGCGCACAGGTGTATGGCTCGGCATCTGATGCCACGCTGAAAGGATTGGATGTGTTACAGAATAAATGCTTGCGAATGTGTCTTGGAGCTGTCCGGTGTACCCGTGTGGCTCGTATGGAAGTGGAGGCGAATGTGCCTCCCCTCCGTATTCGCCGTGACCACCTGGCCTTGTCCTACGGCATAAGGACATTAAGGAAAAGTAATATCGGCAATGTGGCCTGTACCCCCCTGCGTCAATACCACCACCTTCTGCGGGGGGTGCGTCGGCCACTTGCCGCTCGCCTCCACTTACTGACTCAGGAGCTTGATGTGGACCCCAGTGACTGTGACAAGTTGGTGCTTAAAAATATAGCGCCTTGGGAGCCACCCGGCTTTACAGTCGATGTTACATGGCTCCCAGCACCAAAGGCCAAGGCGCCGGAGGCGGAGGTCCACCACTTGTTTCGTAACATCATTGTTCGTCACTTGGGGTCCCATCAATTGTACACCGACGGCTCCAAGTCGAGTGAATGTGTGGGTGCAAGTGTGTGGTCGACTGAATGTGCCCTCAGGTATCGGTTGCCGACTCATACATCTGTGTTTACTTCAGAACTTTTTGCTATTGACAAAGCCATAGACTATGCTCTCAATTCTAGACATGACTCATTTGTCATATTTTCAGATTCAAAATCAGCCCTTCAGGCAATTGCATCTTGCACCACGGACTCTCATGAGATCCAGGGCCACATCGTTAATAAGTTGCATTCATGCTACAAGTCATTCACGCTGATCTGGGTGCCTGGTCATTGTCGTATCTACGGCAATGAGCAGGCTGACTTACTTGCAAAGTCGGCTGTAGAGCTCGAGGAGACTTGGGACGTTCCTCGTGATCTACGGTCGAGTCTATCTCTCGGAAAGAAATCAATAAATCTTCTGTGGCAAGGTCAGTGGACCAGACTAAATATTCCAACTTGTAAGCCGTACCTGGGCGACTGGGACACTGCCAACTGTCCCAGTCGCCTAGAAGAAAAAGTGTTGGCACGGTTACGGCTTAATGCCACCATTGTAACCCACATAAAACCATATATGGAAAGACGCTTCCCACAGCACTGTGACATCTGTAATGCGGTGTTATCTATTAGTCATATCATCCTGCGCTGTCGGCGATTTATTCGTGAACGTGCTTCACTTATAAATTACTGCGGCGCAGTAGACGTCCCCTTCACCCTTTCCACCATCCTGGGGGATGGGGACATTGTTATGACTGATAAATTGATGGCTTTCTTGAGAGAGACCGGACTGATCAGAGTGATGTGACTTTTTTACTGCGTGGTTATGGTTTTTATGAACAGTAAATATATATATATTGTAATATTAATTAGGGTTGACAGTTGACATATTTTAAATAGTTCCTCCTCCCACCGATCTATTTCTAATTTAGATGTCCCCTACATTAAGCCAAGTTCCTCGCCTGACAGTCACCAGCTGATGAGTGCAAGTGTGCAATATAGGAAGGTATTGGGCATTTGCAGTCGATGGTGGTCTGCTGGGCGAGGTTCTTCACTTTTTGTACAAATTATGTATATACATTATATTATCTTGCTTAAGTTATTCTAATTAGGGCCGACAGCTGACGTATATGGAAATGTTCCTGACTCGTCTGGTTCCCTTTCATATATTGATGTCCCCTATATTAGGTTGTGCCTCGACTGACAGTCACCAGGTGATGAGTGCAGGTATGTCATGTAGAAAGGCATTACATATCTGCAGTCGATGGTGTTCTGTTAGTCGAGGTATTTTTACTATTAGTGTAGGTCTAGCTATTTGTCTCTGTAGGATTTAGTATAGGTTAGCGATTTGTCTGTTAGGTGATTAGTTTTAGGGTCTTTAGATTAGTTTGTCTTTATAATATAAGGTATAAAAAATAAAAAACCAAGAAAAAAAAAAAAAAAAAAAAAAAAAAAAAAATAAATAAGATTAAAATTATTATATATATATATGTACGTTTGCATGAAAGTGTGTCTGTATGTATGCATGGAAGTGTGTGTGTGTGTGTGTGTGTGTGTGTGTGTGTGTGTATGTATGTATGTATATATATTTGTATATATATGTATATATGTTTAAATGTATATAAATATATATATCTATATATATATATATATATATATATATATATATATATATATATACACGGCCTTAATAACCAGGGGCTTCGGCCCCAATGGTTGATAGGCCGGAAAAAAAAAAAAAAAAAAATCGACACACCACTACTGTGACGGGCTTCACTTGCCCGTTTCCACTCTGACCCACAGGTGGATAAATCTATAACAACAACAACAACAACATCGGAGACAGTTCAGTTTAGTCTGTAAGCCAATGCAGTGATAGAGTGAGGCAGTGCACGGCCAGCAAGCAAGAGCTAGTCAGACAGCGAGAGTCAGTCAGTAACAGACTTAGTGAATATTCAGTGAGTCAGTTAATGAGCCAGTAAGTTAGTGGCAGACGGACAGTAATAGCGAAAGTAAGTGACAGTGAGTCAGACAGTGAAAACTAATCAGTGAAGGACGGAGTAGTCAGTCAGTCAGTGAGAGTTAGGCAGTAAGTGAACGGACAGTGAACTGAGTGGGCAGTAGTGAGTGGAGTGCGGTAATGTGGGAGAAAAAAGTCAAAGTGCTTTGTAAGTGTCCCTCAGCTGTCTAGAAGGAATAAAGCCCAGGAGTGTTCAGCTGCCATTGATTAACCGCCTGGCCTGTCTACGTGTCGTTCTTGACGTATCAGCGAACCCTACGGTTGTTTTTCATTCATTCATTGCCAGACGCCATGTATCCCACACGGGATGGCCAAGGGCTTAGAGTTAATTGTTTTACCTACGGTTGTATTAGTATTATTTTCGAAATATCACTTCAGTTTTGTAAGACCTAAGTTCCCTCATAGCATTTTTTTTTTTTTTTTTTTTTTTTTTTTGACAGCCAGGAGGATAATATTTTCTGACTGAGGCAGGATTGACAGGTTGAACATTATTAGTAGGACCTGCTTCAAGCTCACGTGACCATGCATTTGTTTCTTCATCCGGTACATTTTCTTATTTTTCATGTTTTCTTACTTTAATCAACCAGATCAGTTTTCTGTCTTACCGTCTCTAATATGACACCTGCATCATAGTGATATGAAGTGGGAGTTTTGTCGTATCTATTTATTACCTTTTCCCACCTTTACTTTCGTTTTCATCAGTTAGAAAGCTAAGGAAACTATACTTTTAAGCTTCGTATTGGTGATTACAGTCTGAAACCAAGCAATGAACCATTTTTATTGCATATTAACCCCAAATGCATTGGTGTTATGGGAGAAACTGCATCGCCTGCTGTGTTTGTTTAGAAGCACTACAAGGTTGTCGTGGTTACGTGACGTCACACCAGCTCTATTTAGTTGTATTGTTTTTGTGATCTATTTTACCAGTAAGGTATGGAAAAAAATTTATTACTGTCATGGTTTTTCAAAATGAAATATTGTATGCAATGTTCGTTGCGATATATATATAATCCCAGTACAGGAAGAATGCCAAGATACAGTAATGACAAAACTGAGAGCAAGGTAAGGGCACAGTAGAGGCAGCATTAGGCTACCTCATGTTACACAAACAATATGCACAATTGTGTCGGACATACCTGAAAACCCTACAGTTGATGCCAGAATCATGTATAGACTACATTCCTATAAAAATATTTATGTATTTCTTATATGGCTTTGACCTGATGGTCCTGACAGTGGCCTTTTTGGAAAATTATGGTTTCCGGCTTACGCTACAAATTTCAGAATTTCATTCAGTAGATTCTTGAAGCTAGAAGTATATATCCCATACTCATATCAGTTGTCAAACTCGATGCCTTTGGAAATGTTACGGGCCTCTTTATTCAGGTTCTAGACTATCTTGTCTACTATGTGATCTGAATGTAAAAGAAAAAGGCTATGTAATTCAGTGAGGGAAGTTTACAGGGATGGACAATGGGGTTATGGTGACATTACCGTCATTCAGCGGTGTTGGTACATCCTCGTCTTGGTGCCACCCGCATCACCGGAGCTCAGCACTCAGTGAATGGGGTTTAGCAATAAGCCCGTATCCGGCCACACTCTCCAGATTCATCTCCCCATCACTGATTTCCCCTATGGGCCTATTTTCACCCCATGGACCCATTTTTCTGTGTTGACCTATTTTCTCATTGGACCTACTTTCCCCCCTGGAACGGATTTTTTAAATCCTCAAGACTTTCTCTTCCCTATAGACATATTTCTTCTCCTTGGACCTATTTTCACCATGGACCTGTTTTCCCATCAGTGAACTATGTTCCAAATGAACCTATTTTTCCTCAAATGAGCTACATTCCTAGTGGACCTATTTTCCTTTCATGGATGCATTTTCACCATGGACCTATTTTTTCCCCAAGAGGACACAGTGAATCCCTACACGAACCTATTTTCTCCTATGGATCTTCTCCATTGACCTTTTATGCCCACTGGACCCATGTTTCCCCGTGGGCCACTTCACTCAAGGATGTATCCCCCATGGAACTGTTTTCCCACATAAATCTGTTTCAGCCATGGACCTAATTACCCCATGAACCTATTCCTCAGTGGACCTATTTTTCCCCCATCCACCCACCCACTCACCCCACCTATGCACCCCACCCTGCCCTCCCCACCCATTACACCCGATCGCCCCAGCCATTAAATGGTAGATGAATGGTTACTGTCGTTTTGGAAGGTACTACCATGGGAGTGACGTGCGGCCAAGGTCTGGTAGCTAACCTCGTACAACACTCCCAGGCGGGGAACTTAACCACATTTACCAAGCAGTTCACAGTTCCGAGCTTTGACTACTACTCCTTATCATTTATATATAACTCAGGCTCATCCTCTTAGGGGATATACCTCCTCCCCTTTCTCTGCACCTCATGATGAGGAAGGACCCTGTTCTGACCCTAATGAGGCGCTGTCTGCTACAGAAGGGCAGCTGCTTGTTTGTGGTAGATTGGTCTGCTTGGCCAGACAAACCAGGCAAGAGCAACAACAATAACAACAACTCTAACCACTTTACCCACCCCACCCACCCCAACTGTCTACCCACCCACCCCCAACCACCCACCTGGAAACCAAGCTTAGACCACCAAAAGGATGACTTGCAAGTTCACACACACACACACACACACACACACACACACACACACACACACACACACACACAGATACATTTACAATATAGATAACTGTCATGTCGTTGCAGCTGTTGAGTAACCCTAGTCTGTCTGACCGAATAGACCCATCAACCACAGGCAAGTAACTGCGCCTGCAGGGCTGTCCCGTGCAGGGAACTGATGCACCCCTGTGGGAGACAGAGCATTGTCACAGTGAGGCACGGGGAAGAGGGTGGAAGTTTAGTTCCCAGATGGATGCTACATTTTGCGTTTCTCCATCCAGCTAACAAGTGCATTTAGGTTCCACATCACCCTTTAATTTGGTTATATGGGTACCACCCAGTGTTGCAGGAAACCATTAGGCTTGTTTCTCAATGAAGAACCAACTGTTGGGGAAAGATGAGTTAATAAATGGGGACAAAGAAGATTGGAGAAATAGGAAGAGAGGAGGGCAGACACAGCAAAAGAATAATAAAGTTGAAGGAAGGTGTAGGCAGCACTGCATCAAGTGAGTGGATGATGGTCACCACCACCTAACACCATTGCTGCCGTGTTTAGAGAGCAGAATGGCTGGAAGAGGAAAGATGGCCGGTACTGTGATAAGACAGGTGAGCATTATGGAGGCTGTAAGAGGATTGTTTGAAAATGCATCAGTGGCCAAATCAGCATATGGGTGTAAGACTTTGGTAAGGCGTGAGTGTGGGAAATCATGAATAAGAAAAAATTAAACGAAACTGATGCTGTGTGTGTGTGTGTGTGTGTGTGTGTGTGTGTGTGTGTGTGTGTGTGTGTGTGTGTGTGTTCTTACCTTACCTAAATGTTTTTACCTAATTGTATCTTTACAGTAACGAGACAAGCTC
The DNA here is from genome assembly GCF_032717465.1 of Coenobita brevimanus. NCBI lineage: Eukaryota > Metazoa > Arthropoda > Malacostraca > Decapoda > Coenobitidae > Coenobita > Coenobita brevimanus. The sequence continues at coordinate 20,806,149 of NC_137018.1, forward strand.
GTACTGTCCCGTGTATTAAACCATTTTTATCATACATATCCTTAAATTTATGAATAGTTTTGGCACACTATTTCATTCGGTAGTGCATTCCACCGATCAATTGCCCTATTTGGGAAACTGAAATTCCTTACGTCTTTATCACCTCTCTTTTTATGTGGTTATTTTCCAGTGTCCTCTTGTTGATGCTTTACCATAGGCTATATAAACATTTATGTCTATTTTCTCTTTCCCTGAGATGAATTTATGTTGTATAATCATGTCTCCTCTTTTCATTCTCTCCTATAATGTTGGTACATTCAAATTTTCTAGTCTTTCTTCATAGCTTAGATCCCTTAAGCTTGTTACCCATCTTGTAGCTGCCCTTTGTCCTCTTTCATTCTTATCTATGTGTTTTTTGAGATGAGGATTCCAGACTCCTGATGCATACTCCAGGGTTGGTCTGATGAATGATGTTATTATCTTCCTCAGTATGTCTGCATTTATGTATGTGAGTGCTGTTCTCATATTAGCAAGCAGTGTATGCATATTGTGTACCTTCTCACTGATGTGGTCAGTCGGAGATAGTCTGTTACTGACAATCACTCCTAGGCCCTTCTCCCTTTCTTATATGTGCGGGGTTGAACTTCCAAACTTATAATCCCAGTCTGGTCTTTTCTCAGTTTTACCAAACTTAATTACATGACACTTGTCCACATAAAATTCCATTTGCCATTTATTGCCTGTTTCATGAAGCTTATTTAATTCTTCTTGTTGCTCTGCAAAGATCTGTTAGTAATTTACCTTTGTATTTTTGCAACATCAGCAAACATAATTACAGTAGATAGCTTCCATTTCCAGTGTTACTGTTTGTCATTTATATATACTAAAAACGCAATTAGTGTCAACACTGGGCCCTGTGGAACACCGCTAGTCACTTCCCTCCATGATGAGTAATTTCCCCTTAATACTGTTCTCATTTCCCTTTTTCTCAGAAAATCTTGCATCGAACAGTGCCGGTTGACCTGGACTCCTCCTTGATGTTACAGTTTCCATAAAAGTCTTTGATGTGGTACTCTGTCAAATGCCTTCTTGAAATCCAGATAGATACCGTCCACCCACCCTTCTCTTTTCTGTAATGTTTCTGTGGCTCTATCATAGTAGTTTAACAAATTAGTAACACATGATTTTTCCTTTCTAAAACCGAACTGCCTTTCTGCTATCATACTGTGTTCTTGTAGATGGTCTACCCAAACTTTTCTTATCAGCTTTTCTAGTATCTTGCAACACTTCTCAGTGATACTGGTCGGTAGTTCAGTGGATTCTGCCTATTCCCTTTCTTGAACAGGGGAACAGTGTTTGCTTTCTTCTATATATCAGGTAGTTTACCCTGACCAAAGGATTCCTTGAATATTAAATACAATGGTCTGATTAACTCTTCTGCGCATTCATGTAGCACTCAACCTGAAATTTCGTCAGGACCATATGCTTTTCCTTTATCAGATTTACCTAACTCTTCCCGTGCTTCTTTTTCTGATATTTACATATCTGGTAATATGTGTGGGCATGCATGTTCCGTATCATCTTTTTCAAAATTATTTTCCTTTGTAAAAACTGATTGGAAATTTGTATTTAGTGCTTCACCGATACCTTTCTCTTGTGTATAGATGATCCTTTCGTCCATAATGGTTGCATTTTGTCTTTAACTTTGGTTTGGTTCGGATGTAGTTGTAAAATAGCTCAGGTTGATCACCACTTTTATTTATAATGTCTTCCTCCAACTGTCTTAGACCCTCCCTCCTTATCTTTGTATAATCATTTCTTGCCTGTTTATAGAGGTCATATGCCCTCTCACTATTGTGTCTTCTGTATCTATTCCACCCAGCAAATCTCTCTTTCTTTTGATTTTTTACATTCTGCATTAAAGGATTTCTTTATTTTCATTTCTGTTTCTTTGTGCTGAGAGATGTAATTATTGACTCCTATTTCATAAAATTCACAGAATTTTCTAAAGTATATACAGTTTAACATTTAAATCTTGTCCTCAAAGCTCCTTTTCCCAATCTATTTCTAATAAGTACTTCTTTAAGTCATGGCAGTTGCCCTTTTTCTAGTTTAGGCTCTTTTTGTAACGCTCATTACTGTTAAGTATGTCATATGCAATCCTGAAGTTGCAGTTTAATAGTGCATGGTCGCTTTTTTGGAGGGTCATACATTATATTGTCAGTGTCATTTTCTTGTCACGTAAATATAAGATCTAGTACTAATGGATCATCAAGTCTTCTTTTTAGTTGTTTTCCTTTACATGTTGTGTTAGGAAAAACTCCTGCATAAGATCCAGGAGCAGCAGGAGCTTTTGGTCCGAACAGCTTTCATGGCTTCTTACATCTAGAGTATTCCAATTTATATTTATATTGAAATCTTCAGTTAATATAATTCATTTAGATTCCTCTTCCATTCTATGTAGTAATGCTCTTAACGCCAGGTCTTCATATTCGCTTCTTTCCCAAGTGTTTGTTTTGAGTGGCATGTACAAATTTGCCACAGTTACTTAGTGTTAATCTCTACTGAAATCAGTTCTACTTGTGAGGGTATATCTAGTTCTGTCTCTTCTCCATATATTGTATTGCTCTAAGTTTAGGGTATCGTTTGATATCTTTGGGGTTAATTTTGTTTGAGTTCGGCAAATAATATGTGGTTCCTTTTCTTTGGTATAGTCTTTCATCTCTAATAATTTAGACACCATTCCATCTACATTTGAGTACATCAAATTTACATCATCTTGTTTACCGTACATACTTGCCATAGCTTGAGTCTGTTACCTTCTTTCTTTTTATTCCCTGTTGGTTATGTACCACTTTCGTACCAGCAATCCAATTACTTTGTAAAAAAAAACTAAGTACTCTTCTTTTCCTCTAATCTTTCCTCATTCATTGTTTTTGCTTTCTCCATCTTCTCCTTTAGCATTTCCAGTTAGGCACTTCTTTATCCATACTTTTTTAAATTCCTCTTTTTCCATTTGTTTGCATTTTTTGGTATTTCCTCCACAGTGTTCGCATTCTGGAAGGTTACTTTCAGAATCCTTGACTTATTTCTCATATATTTCCCTGGGTTTTTGCTTTCCTCTGTTTTTTTTTTTTTTTATCACAGATTTTCTCTGATACTTCCTTTAATATGTTCATTATATTTACCATCTCCTAACTGTCTGTCTATTTTTTTTTCTTATTTCTTTTTTATGTATACCAGTGATTACTATAGATTTGTTGATATCTGCCGAATCTTTGACCAGTTTTTGGTTGTGTTTTAATGATTTCTTTCACTTCCCTTCTAATGCTTTTTTCTTCAACCTTTGTTTCTAAGTCATTCTTTACATTCATCATTTCAGCATATGTAATTTATACTTCATCTTTGCAACTTCTCATCATTTTGCTCACCTGGGTTATCTTCTCTTCAATATCACTGCTTTGGTCTGTCAGACTGCATGCTTGCCTAATTGTTTCTCTATCATTTATGAACTCTTCCATAATACTCTCATAGTTGACAACTGTACTCTCCATTTCACTAGTCTTCTTACCCTGTAAACAAGGAGGTTTGTTATGCTCACACTGTAATAGGGATGTGATATGAGGCTACTGTCACTGTAGAATGACGCCCAGGGAGACAAAGACCACCCTTGGGTTTATTATGCTGTATTGTATGAACTTGTAATGACACCATGAATGCACCAGTCTCTCTCTCTCTCTCTCCTTCACAATATTTCGGTCCTTCCTCGTGTAATGGGTAACGAGGCCTGATACTGCTTTCCGTATCATATCGCATGATTAAGGCCAGACTGCAGCCTTATCAATGACCTTGTGTAAATCTACTGGATGAATTAGGGTAGCTTCAGATCCCGGGAGTATTTTACCTAAAGGGCGTTGGTTGAGGTTTACCATCCACATGCTGGTGCACCAATGTTGCTTACGTTTACTTGGACGCTCCAGCAGCACTCAACCTTTATCCTACCGTAGGTCCAGCTTATCCTTTGCTGTGTTATACTGTATCATCCTTTATGACGACACGATGCATAAAACACTCCTTACTTTACATATAAAATCGCATTGTTCACTGTATTATTTAATGTTTCTATTGGTTGAAAACAGGACCTCATTCAGACTGCTGGGAGGTGAAAGTGTGTTCAGTGGTCAGTCAATATTGTCACCAAAAGCACGACTTGGCTGCTATCTTGGCACGGGTGTGTATATGTCGGTGAAGTGTATTATCAGACTCCCTGCACTGACACACGTAGACTACACGCAATTTTACACTCTCCCAGCAGCACCGCGCCACCGATATATATTGTGTAGCCGTGGCCACATACTAAAACCTTCTGTTATAATGGCAGACAACGTACAGCCATGCATATTGTTGTCCAGCGTTGCAGTTTGTTATATGTTCGTTTATCACACACAAACGTTGCAGACGTCATCTACTGTGTTAACATGGATCTGGATTGGCCAGTTGCATTACTGGACCCCTGCACAAACAAGGCTAGACTACGCAATTTTTCTAGCAACACCACACCACCGAAATGCTTCTGTAACAGTGAATACTGGCCTGATACTATCCTTGCAATTTCATGACAGGCAATGGACACACATAGTATGTCAATCGTAAGACAAAGGGAAGCAGGACCTAAAATATTTCGATGTGTAATGTGTATCGGGCAAAGTGGTGGTGGTGACTGTAGATGAGAAGCGAAAGGTCTTTTTAGCATAGTTGTTTAGCACCATCATAAGAGATTCATAATAACCTCAAGCTCGACAATAGATTTTGATATTACGGATATCTGTGATGCCATGTCCCATGACGCTGAACATTGCAAACGATATTCCCAAGGCAGTCAGAAATAGAATAGAATATTTGGCAGGTAAGGGGGGACTTCAGGAGAGGTTGGTCAGTGGGATGGGGTATTAGAAGAGGTAGGAAATGTTGCAGGAATAGAGAGGGTGGTCTGCTTGATGGCAAGGTGTTTGTGTGAAAGTGGACTGTTGTGGAGTAAGAGCGAGTGAGGAGATGGTCAGGTGGGAGTAGGGTCATCACCAACATATGTGATGTTTGGTGTTGGTAAGAGAAATTTTGTTCCCTTTGGATGAACAGTGTGTGAGTGTAGACACACGATAATATAATGCGTCTGAAACTAAGGAGGGCATGAGTTTGTAATACTTGTATGAAAACTAAGGTGTGAATGTTTTAAGAAGAATATGACAGACGATGATCAGTGTTTGTGGATGTTGTGTTACAAATATCCAGACTAATGAAATAGCACCACGAAGTAAGCGACATTATTTGTGGACTGGACACCCATAACACCGTTATTTCAATTATTATAATAAAGGATTTTTGCATTCATTATGCAAATACAGTATCTCATTACCTCCGCGTGATCCATCAATATGATGACTGCATAACACTTTCTCACATCAAGCCAATAGCTGTTCAACACTCAAACTTGCTATAATCCAATGCAACAGGACATCTACTTATACCATGGTTTGCCAATATAATGATTGCTTTTCCTCACAGTAAAACGGACTGAATGATGCACAACATGGCATGACCGTTGTGTCACATGCATAATCATGAATCATTTGTGGCCACCCTGGTTCAGCCACAAAAATGTTACAGCAGTTGAGTCGCACACTCACTAGACTCGGGTGAACCACGTTTCGAGACACCAGACATCTCATCTTCTAACAGTTATGTTCAACTACAGTTGTTCAGCACATTGTATGACGAACATTAAGATTCCAACATTAATCCAACACACGTTATTGCATACGGAGTTACAGATCACCACAGAACATCTGTATAATCACAATTCTTAACGAAACACGACAAAGTTTCGATGCATGTGCCCCCACCACCTGTCCCCCCTTCCCCTCCGTTCCACCTCGCCTCACAGTCTCCAACTGTCAAAGAAACAATGGAAGCCAATGGCATTACTGTATGAAATATCCGCCCAGCACACCACTCCAGGAGGAGGGCATGGGGAGGTTACACCCCATCCCACTACAGTCGTTCTATTTTATGAAGGCGATTTGGGTGGGGCAGCCTAAGACATCACACCACTAGCTCTGCTGCTACATCACCTTCGCCACACACGTGTAATTACGCCTGCTCACCTCTCTTTCCCTCTCTCTCTCTCTCCTATCTTAAGTTACTAACTACTTATAAATGAATTTTAAATACTCGTATAATGTAATTTAAAAAAAATATATAGTATAGTATTAAAATGCGTGGTTTGAAAAACAGTGCCCCCGGAGAATACCATAGTACCCCTGACGACAGAGCAAGCCAAGAACAGTGTAGTGTGCCCACAGACACGCCGACACCTCCACACAGACCCCACGGGGTGGCCGCCTCCAGCCACCACCACTTCGGGCAACAGTGACACATGTCAGCCCGGGCCGTGCGCCCCTGTGACATGCAGCCACCATGCCGCCGCCACCGTAGGAGAAGGACACTACCTTCGCGTAGCGGAATTGCTGAGCTGGCTAGGGGTGGAGTTAGAAACCATACTCCAGACGGCGCCCCTCAGGTAGAGATGATCTATGGTCGCTCCCAAGGTGTTCAGGTAGAGACGATCTATGGTCGCTCCCAAGGTGTTCCGGTAGAGACGATCAATGGTCGCTCCCAAGGTGTTCCGGTAGAGACGATCAATGGTCGCTCCCAAGGTGTTCAGGTAGAGATGATCTATGGTCGCTCCCAAGGTGTTCAGGTAGAGATGATCTATGGTCGCTCCCAAGGTGTTCCAGTAGAGACGATCTATGGTCGCTCCCAAGGTGTTCCGGTAGAGACGATCAATGGTCGCTCCCAAGGTGTTCAGGTAGAGATGATCTATGGTCGCTCCCAAGGTGTTCCGGTAGAGATGATCTATGGTCGCTCCCAAGGTGTTCCAGTAGAGACGATCAATGGTCGCTCCCAAGGTGTTCAGGTAGAGACGATCTATGGTCGCTCCCAAGGTGTTCCAGTAGAGATGATCTATGGTCGCTCCCAAGGTGTTCCGGTAGAGACGATCTATGGTCGCTCCCAAGGTGTTCCGGTAGAGACGATCTATGGTCGCTCCTGAAGTGTTCCGGTAGAGACGATCTATGGTCACTCCCAAGGTGCTCCGGTAGAGACAATCAATGGTTGCTCCCAAGGTGTTCAGGTAGAGACGGTCTATGGTCGCTCCCAAGGTGTTCCGGTAGAAATGATCTATGGTCGCTCCCAGGTCGTGCAGAGTAGAGAGACGTCCCCATGGCAGGAGACTGGAGCCCAGGTTCCCTGCCCCAGAGTGACTCAGACAGGCCTCCCAGCCTCCCCTGGTCTCTGTACCCTATGCCTGGCTCCAGAGCAGACGCACCTGACGGACCCCAGTGGAAGTCGCTGCCGCAGCTCTCTCCTGTCGGCGCCCCTAGACGCTGGAGACCGCAGTCCACAGTCTCTCTCAGCTCTCCCCAGGACACCCGGGCGTGATCTCTCTACGCCCCCACGACGCCAGAACCTATCACAGAAGTTCCTGGAGCTATTCGGCCCCAGTCCCGAGGGCCACACGCCGGAGCCAAGTCCGGAAGCCACGGGAAGTCCAGGATGCGAGAGGACGCCCTTACGAGCTATCCTGTGCCCTCTCGGCACGCCTCGCATTGATGGTGCCCCTAGTCCAGCATGATCACCGATGACATGTTCCTGCCTATCCCCCTGATGAATACGTGTGATATTGTAACATGAGTGATTTAGGTTAAGTGTGATTTCCCCTGATGTAGGTATTGTGCAGTGATTTCATATAGTGAATATCGGGGTAAATCAGATCACAGTGAGAAGTTAAAGGACGAGAGTGTGGAGCAAGATCTGATTGACTATACGTGTGAGTGACATCTCTGTTATATAATTAATAAGCCTGTGCCTATAAAGACATACCCCCATTACTGTGAAGGAATATTGTGAAAGGAAGTATTAATAGTATTCTCTCCTTCCCCCACGCTGTGGAACAAGATCTGATTGACTATACGTGTGAGTGACATCTCTCTTATACAATTAATAAGCCTGTGCCTATAAAGACATACCCCCATTACTGTGAAGGAATATTGTGAAAGGAAGTATTAATAGTATTCTCTCCTTCTCCCACGCTACCCATAAATCTTGTGTACCACCCGCTCTCACTCCCATATCTCAAGTAAGTGTAAATCAAGGATAAAATCAATTACCAAAGTATTTTGGCTAGTGGAAACCATATAAACTTCATGGCTAATATCTGCCGCCTTCCAGTATTACCATAACTTTCCCCTAGCCATCACAAGTCACTCCCCGCACCTCCCCTATCTCCTCCTAGTGAGTCTCAACCCCCTCCCCGCGCCCCCGCGCGTGCGCCTATATTTACTGCACTCCTGATACACTAGGATTGTTTGTGTTGTCATTAGTATCAGAGAAGCAAGTATCCTGCGAGGTACACATATCCTAGATAAGGTTTTATATTGCTATATATTGTGCTGTATATCTGCTGATTTGTCCTGTGTCTGACTGTGGTAATATATGTATAAAGGTTGTTGCCTAGAGTTTTTGTGTCCTGCCTCTCTTTATTGCACTAGTTCCGGTCTCGAAAGAGGACCCTGCTCCACGTTAGGCGAAATAGGAACGAGAAGTCGAGCCAAATTTCACCTAGCATTACAAGTATAAATCCAGTAAGTCTTATCAGAGTTGCTTTTGCGACGTTGTCAAGAGGAGTGAACTGGGAGACAGCCTTGCGTTTGCGGCTCATACTCGGTCAGTCTCCCGCCATGGAAGTTTGCCCATCAAAATTCAAAACAAGAGAAAAAAATAAAGAAAATAAAAACAGAAGTAGTTAATGTAAATATAAATATGAGTGAGAGAGAGAGAGAGAGAGAGAGAGAGAGAGAGAGAGAGAGAGAGAGGGGGGGGAGAGAAGCACGTGTGGCGGCAATGTAGCAACAGAGCTAGCGGTGTGAGGTTTTAGGAGGCCCCACCCAAGCCGCATTCATAAAATAGAAAGCCTATAGGAGACAATGGGAAGGTTTTCCACGTTCCGTGCAGAAGGGACATACATCCCCCGTAATCCGACACCCCTCCTCCACACAGCCGGACCACCGGGCAGTGCGTTACACTCTGATGGAGCAAGCACTCGCCCTCAGATGCAGAGTCCACCGGACCTGCCTCTAAAAGAGGATGAGACTCCATCGGAGCTCATATACCTACTACACCCAAAGGGAGCAGCGGCACAGTAGCGTCCACCGGATCTACTGTAGGAGTGACCACCGGTTCTCCTCCTGCCACCCACCTCCAGGAGCCAGTGTGTCGGACTGTCTGCCAGACAACCTTTGCTCGTGCTCCCCAGGAGGGTGGCGGGCCCCGTGGTAGTGTTCACTGGATCTACCAAAGGGGGACAGACCACCGGTCGTCTCCCAGCTGCGCCATCCCCCGTGGTAGTGTTGACCAGATCTACCTCAGGGGGACAGACACCAGTCGTCTCCCAGCTGTGCCATCCCCTGACAGCAGGAAGGCAGAGTCCACCGGACCTGCAGCACCCGCTAGAAGGCCGTACAAGACTTCTCCTCTGTCTGTCCCCGGGAAAAGTGGTCCCCTGAGGGAGTGTCCACCAGATCTCCTTCGACTACTACCCTGGGAGGGAACCTAGGCAGTGTCCACCGGATCTGCGTGGCCGAGGGAGTGTCCTCTGGACCTCCTTCTCATGCCCCAGCCCAGAGTTTTGACAGAGACTGTCAGGCCCGTCAGGCTGGGGAACAGACCACCAGTTGTTCCCCCTCCACGACCCCGGAGGCTCCCTGCGAGGGCAATGTCTCTTGCTCAGCCTGCTCAGCCTGTGGCTGAGGCGTCCCTCCTGCCTCCCCTCCTGTATGGAGAGTGGAGAGTGCTCCCCCACAGAAACCCTGCCAGAGAGTGCCTGGGACGAGACTACCCTGCAGCCAGGTATCTTGTCGTTGCAGAACAGTCCCTGATGCCCGCAGCCATTGATGGACTCCCCCAGAGCAAGCAGCCGCAGTTCACCCCTGACGGCCTCCTCCAGATGAGACCACAGCCCCCAGGCGATGATGAGCCACCCCTGACGCCTCCAGCAGCTGCTGGACTCCCCCAGTACAGGCGGCCACAGCCAACCCCTGACAGCCGTCTCCTTCAGACGAGACTGCAGCCCCAGGGAGGTGATTAGTGACCCGCGGCCGGCCCTTGGCTTGCCAGCCCAGGTCTGCCCCCAGGACTCCCACCACTATGAAGGGCAGGCGCTGTGCTGAACACCTCCTAGCCCTGTTTGGCCCCAGCCCAGAGAGTCACCATACTCCCAGGGCCCCCACCAGGAAAGAGCCGCCCATCACTCCATCCTTCAGCTCGACCCGGACCCCAGACTACTCTGGCAGAGACTCGCACCAGGAACACACCCCAGACAGCCCTCCTCCCACCCCTGGCCGCCACCTATGGCTACCTGCACGGTGCCCATAGGAGCGCCCCTCGTGCCCACCGATGACCAGCTATACCATGAGTGTAGTGCTACAGACTTTGTGTTTATTCCCCTTCCCCAGCCTCTTAAACATCGCGCCTCTGTGTGTGTCCCTTACTTGCACCAACTTTCCCGTCCCTTTTTTGTGCTAGTGTACACCCTTGTAAGAAGTCACCTCGTTGCCCCAAGTGACATCCCCTCCTTTCACGTCCCTGTGCAGCACCCTGACTCCCACCGTGTGCCCTAGGCCCTACCAGTGATAATATACCGTGATTCAGTGCAAGAGGGCTACCCAACTCTGTCCCCATCACATACTGTAGTAGTACATCTTGGTGTAGTGTAACTATTCTCAGGCCCTCAAGCGTGTTGTTCCCCTCTCCCGTGCAATACATACCCAACCTGACTCTATATCCCAATGTAGTGTCTAAGTATTCTGGTTATGCCACATAGGTGTTTTGTGCTGTGATATACCGTGCCTGTTATCATATCTCGTCTATGTGACGCGCGTGTATATCGTGTCCCATGAAATATTGCGTTCATGTCACGCGTGTACATTCATACTGTGATATACTGTTTCATAAGCTATATTATGTGCAAACCCCTGTGTGTGTTATATTGAGATATATCTAGTGTCGTTTGTCACAGTATATTCAGGCTCCCCTGTGTGTATTGTATTGTGATGTAATTAGTGTACGTGTGCCATCAAGTGTACTTGTATTTTATATAGGGTTGCCCATGTACTTGTGTGTGAATTGGTGTACTCTGTGTGGTAATATACATGTAAATCTGGTCAGCCGGTGTTTGAGCCCTATCCCCTTGTCTGTATACTCTGGCCTGGTCAAGAGTATAGAACCCAAGGCTCGTGCCGTAACTGAACCCAAGAAGTTGGGCGCAGAATATGCTGCATAACACTGTTTTTCTCTTTACCTTCCACTATACCTACATGGCAAACCTTGTATCTGCAGAGAAAGTATGACTTGATAGAACATTGTTTCTGTGGGTACTAGATACTGTAGCGGAGGAGAGGCTCTTCCGGCCCTGCCCATTCACTTACTATTACTACAGTGTAAACGAACACAGTGGTGCCACATTTCTCTGAACACACCACCCGCTGCACTCGTTAGAAGTGGAGATAAGTGTACCTCCTTTTCCATGCCTACAACTTGCACCTTGTAATTTCATTCATAGTACTGCCTCAGCCCGGGTCGTAAGACCTTTTGAGATACTACTTGTCCTTGTAACTCATTATAACCCTTCCCTCTCTTTCTCCATGCATACATGCAATACATACTGTATAAGGTCTGATCGAAAAGTATCTGACCATTAGCTAGTGAAAAGAAACAAGCTTACTTACCGAATTCAGACTTTAATCCCCTCAAAAGCACTCTCCCTCGGACTCGACGCACTTAGCCCAGAGGTCCATCCAGTTTTTGTGATCACCAACAAGATCTTTGTTGCATTTGTCTTTATTTCATTTGTGTCCTCAAATCTTGAACCTTTCAGCAGCATCTTCAATTTATGAAATGGCCAAAAGTCGCAGGGAGCCATGTCAGGAGAGTACGGAGCCTGCCAGACCTGTGTGATCTGTGTTTGGCAAAAAAATCCTGGATCAGATGGGATGTGTGAGCTCGAGCATTGTCATGGTGGAGCTGCCAGTTCTCCACCTCCCACAACTCTTGATTCCTGCGACGCACTGCATTCCGCAGGCAACGGAGCAAAGTGTACAGACTCAAACTGTGCAACGGAGAACTCCCAGTTAGTACTCTTTATTGACTGTTTGGCCTTCTGGAACATATTCATAATGAACAACACCCTGGCAGTCGGAAGTAAAAATCAGAATGAGCTTTGACTTACTTCATATTGCTTCATCACCAAAAGCCTACTGAATCTTCCAGATGATTTCGAATTGTGTGTCAATACGTTTTTGACAAAATATGATGCAATAACGTTGCCCGATTTGCTCAGTCATCGTGGCGCAAAACGAAAATGTGACGAATCATGCAACATGCCCGCAAAAGGAAAATGCGACATGCAGCTTGACAGCAACTGGGCTGGGTGGCAGTGCTGAACGTATCCAAGCATGCAGATACAACAACAAAAATATAGGTTCCCATACTTTTCCATCAGACCTCGTATACACACACACACACACACACACACACACACACACACACACACACACACACACACACACACACACACACGTATTCAAGCATGCAGATATACAAATAGCAGAAAAAGTAATACAAGAGGAGTTAAGTAGATTAGACAGAGGAAAAGCAAGTGGTCCTGATGAAATTTCATGTTGGGTGTTACGAGAATGTGCAAAGGAGTTAAGTAAAGCATTATTTTTAATTTTCAAGAAATCCTTGAGTCAAGGTAAACTACCTGATATTTGGAAAAAGCAAATATAGTCCCCTTATTCAAGAAAGGAAATAGACAAAATCCTCTCAACTACCGACCAGTATCACTGACCAGTGTTGTAAGCAAGGTATTAGAAAAACTTATAAGAAAAGCTTGGGTAAATCATCGAGAAGAACAAAGTATGATAACAGAAAGACAGTTTGGTTTCAGAAAAGGAAAATCATGTGTTACTAATCTGTTGAGCTACTATGACAGAGTAACAAACACAATACAGGAAAGGGAAGGATGGGTGGACAGTATCTATTTAGATTTCAAGAAAGCTTTTGACACAGTACCACACCAAAGACTTTTATGGAAGCTGTACCATCAAGGAGGAATTCGAGGCAAACTGTTTTGTTGGATGCAAGACTTTCTCATAAAAAGAGAAATGAGGACAGTACTAAGAGGAAACTACTCATCATGGAAAGAAGTGACTAGTGGAGTACCACAGGGTTCGGTGCTGGCACCAATCATGTTTTTAGTGTATATAAATGATATAAACAGTAACACTGGAAATGAGAGCTATCTGAATATGTTTGCAGATGATGCAAAAATACAAAGGAGAATTACTAGCACAGAGTCTTGTAGGGAGCTACAAGAAGAATTAAATAAACTTCATGAATGGAGTAGTACATGGCAAATGGAATTCAATGTGGACAAGTGTCATGTAATCAAGTTTGGTAAAAGTGGAAAAAGACCTGATTGGGATTATAAGTTAGGAAATAAAACCCTATACACATCAGAAAGAGAGAAAGACCTAGGTGTGATTATCAATAACAGACTATCTCCGGCTGACCACATCAGCGAGAAGGTACGGAACATGTATACACTGCTTGCAAATATGAGAATAGCATTCACATACATAAATGAAGACATGCTAAGAAGGATAATAACATCATTCATTAGACCAACCCTGGAATATGCATCAGTAGTCTGGAGTCCTCATCTCAAAAAGCATATAGACAAGATTGAAAAAGTTCAAAGGGCCGCTACAAGATGGATACCAAGCTTAAGGGACCTAAGCTACGAAGAAAGACTAAATAAACTGAATCTACCAACACTACAGGAGAGAAGGAAAAGAGGTGACATGATAATGCTATATAAGTGCATATCAGGAAAGGAGAAAATAGACATAAATGATTACTTAACATATGGAGGAGCATCAGCAAGAGGACACTGCAAAAAACTGCATAAGGAGAGGTGATAAAGACGTAAGGAAATTCAGTTTCCCAAACAGAGCAATTGATCAATGGAATGCACTACCGAATGAAATAGTGTGTGCCAAAACAATTCACAAATTTAAGGATATGTACGATAAATATGGTCTAAGACACGGGACAATACGAGCTTGACTCATTCCTGTAAAGATACAATTAGGTAAGAACAATTAGGTAAGAACACACACACACACACACACACACACACACACACACACACACACATATATATATATATATATATATATATATATATATATATATATATAGCTATGCTAGGTGCTTAAGGGTCAGCATCCCGTCCCTTGAACGCCTATATTGCAGCTGGGTTCCCTTTCTAGACCGGAGCTTAGTACACTAAGAGAGACACAGGGCACAAAAACTCAGGGCAACAACCTTACATGTATATTGGTAAATTCTAATGTGGAACAGGTAGATGTCACGAACAGGAATCTAGGCAATCATAAAACATGTAATGAGATCGGGAGTAGCAGTATCTCGCAGGGTACTGTTTAGAGACAATAGGATAAAAGTGTATAGTACAATGAACAGCACTTAAGGTGTTGGGCAGGGGAATCAGTTGCTGTAGCTCTGAGGGAAATTTACACAGTGGTTGGAACAGGTAGCTTGGCTATAGGTCTTATATCGTGGAAGTATTATGTTATTAGAGCCGAGTTACACATTCAGTCAAGTCACTGTAATTACTGTTCGGCTTCTCTTCCCCTGTCACTATTTCACTCTTGGTTTACACTCCCGGTCTTGTGACACTGAAAGGATTTCGGCTTAGTTTCCCTCTGGTATTCTAACACACAGCCCGATGTTTTAGGTCACTGTTTTACTGTTTGTCTATACTTTCGGTACTGTAACGCTGATAGAATTTGGGCCTAGTTTCCCTCTAGTATTCTAACACACTGCCCGATGTCTATGTCACTGTTTCACTGTCACTGCACTTCCACTATCACTCACTGTCGGGGCTGGGTAGGGTGGCGGCGTTGGCAGAGGGCAGCGGGAGAGCTCACAGCCCTACTCCTGAAGGGGGCTGAGCTCCGCTAGGGGCCTCCGTATCCTGTGGCCACGGGATCACTCGTAGGGGCGTCCTCTCTCGTCCGGGGCTGCGTGTGGCGAAGGGTCCCACACTGTTGGGGCTGGGAACTGGGGTCTGGCCCTCGGGACTGGGGCCAAAGAGTTTCCTGAAGTGCTCACTCAGGCGCCTAGCGGAGGATGAGTGTCATCTGCGTCAGGGTGGGCAGAGGTCTCGCCCGGGGGTCCTGGGGGCGACCTCAGGGGCCCGTTGGCTGCTGATTCCTGCTGTTGGGGATGCTGTCAGGAGTGGGCTGCGGCGTCGGCCTCCATTGGAGTCCGTCAGGTAGGGTCCTTCTGGAGCCGGCTGTGCAGAGAATAGCCCTGGAGATAGTACAGGGCCTCTCCACGGATCCTCGAGGTTGAGGCCTTCCTCCTGAAGGTTGCCTTGCTGGTGTGGACAGTAGGGTAGTCTGTGTCCCAGCAAGTCGGCAGGTCTGATGGCAAATCTCCCTCTCATAGTGGAGTCACAGGGGGCGACAGACTTTGGTGCTCCTCCCTGGCGTGGCTGCCGGCCGTTGCTGGGTTCCCGTGGGCAATGAAACGAAGGCGGCTACCGGCCGTCCCTTTGTTGTAGGCGCAGCTACCGGCTGTCGCCTGGGCTCAACTCCCTGACAGGGATGCAGGCAAAGTACGGCTACCGGCAGTCACTTGCCTGTAGGCGTGGCTGCCAGCCATTGCCTGAGCCCCTTATTGAGGATGTCGTGCTGTCGAGAAATGGCTGCAGGCCATCTCCTGCCAACGGGCGCGGCTACTGGCCGTCGCCTGTGTCCTGTCTTCTGAGGCAACTACAGGAGACGGGACGTACCCTTCTCTCCCCAGCACGGCTACTGGCCATCGCTGGTTCCTATGGGAGGGGTATAGCAGCACCTGACAGGGGAGCGGCTCCCAGCCGTCTCCTGTCGTGGGGCTCGGCTACTGGCAGTGGCCTTTTAATGGCGTGGCTACCGGCCGTCTCCTGAAGGGCAGAGCGGCTCTGAGCGGCTACCAGCCGTCTCCTGAAGGGCTGAGTGGCTACTGGCCATCTCACAAAGGGCATGGCTGCTAGCTGTTGCTGGGGTGCTGCTTGGAGCCAAGGAACTCCACCCCGATTCTGTCGAGGGTCAGCTCGCCCGCAAGGTAGTCTCCTTTTCCTGCTATGGTGGTGGTGGGCGAGTTCCTGGTCATAGGGGCGCGCGACGCGGGCGGACTTACGTCCCTGTCGCCCGGGGTCGGGTCGAGCTCTGTCTGCCCCTCCGTAGGCTCCTCCAGGGGGTGTTGTGCTGCCCTCGGTAACTATTCCCGGCATTATATATATATATATATATATATATATATATATATATATATATATATACACATTTAGATAGATAGATAGATAGATAGATACATGTATATAGTCTAATTATCGCGATAAAACAAGCCCTTAACTTCATACAGGAACCCGTAACACATGTATCTACTGCATGTATCTGTTGCGAGATGGTAAATCCTAGAGTTCAGTCAGAATAGCCTTAACACATGTCTTCAAGTTGTCTGGAAGTAAAGTGTGGGTGTTCGTTGTCTTGAAATAAAGTGTGGGTGTCCGTTGTCTGGAAGTAAAGTGTGGGTGTCCGTTGTCTTGAAATAAAGTGTGGGTGTCCGTTGTCTGGAAGTAAAGTGTGTGTCAGTTGTCTTTAAATTTAGTATGGGGATGAGTTTTCATCAACCGAGGGGGTCAGTTGTCTTGAAGTGTATGGGTCAATTTTCTTGAAGTGAAGAGGTATGGAGACACTTATCTTGAAGTTTGAGATTTAAATAACAACAATGTTGCACTGGAAAAGGAAAGAATGAAAACAGCGTTGACTATATCACTTCATTTCTCCATCTACACTACAGAACAGCAAAACAATAACTCAGGAACACGGGAGCTTTGAACTACAAAAAACAGCAAAAACATAACGGTAGCCTACCACAGAATACAACAGTTGCCACAGTAATTTGAATAAAACCGTAGCTTTCTCAGAACACAATAGTTATATTATATGAATGCATGAAGAGTGATACACAGTAGGTTATATTATGAAGCAGGTGCATGGCGTGGTCTGTTTAATGCGGGGGTTCTCGGATGTATCTCAGCACGTAGCCCAGAGTCCTGACATCATCGACCCGTACCCCCATGACTGAGGCATTGGATGTACTGTGATGCAGAATGGTATTCCATTACCACTAATCTGGTGTAGGGGGGCAACACAGTAGCTGCTGCAACACTACTTAAATAGTAATTGCTTTATCAGGCAAATAAGTAGCGACACACTGTTATTACACTATGTCTGTATTAACAAAATTTTAATTACAAGAACCAATATTATATATGGCCGTGAATGATATGCATGCTATATGGAAGCTAGTTTCTCAGTTTTCAGTAATGTGAAAATTATAAAAATTATTACATTCTTTACTGAATTCACCAGCCCTCCAAGTGTCCCCTGGAAACCCTCTTACGTACCTCTAGGGATTCGTGAACCTCATTCTGAGAACCCCTGTTTGGAGAGAGAGGGAGAGAGAGAAAGTCACTGCTGAAAAGGACCAGCCTACATCAGCTCCACTAGTGACAAAGATCCACTACTCACAAAGTGTTCTACGAGAGACAGTCCATTGTCTTCAGCGGTAGCCTTACAGGTGCCTACTTTCTAACTAGAACCATAACAAAAACAAAAAATTTTATTATCTTGTATCTTAATTTCCTGTTTTATGCTCAACCCCTTCACTGCGACAACTCTTTGTTTTATATCCACTGTTTACTCGTACGCTCGACTCCTTCAGTTCGTTTTTTTTTTTTTTTTTTTTTTTTCCAAATCACCGCACGATTCAGTTCAATATAAGGTAGAATTTTCGTTCTGAAGGAGCTAGACATAGCCTTCAGCAACCCACTGACTGCTAGAGATCCGTCTCTAGTTGAACAGGATCGTTTGGCTGCATCCTGCCTAAAATGAAAGCCGTCACCGCATTACAATGATTAAGATTGTACAAAGCAGCCTTATGGTTAAAGAACCAATAACCGTCATTTGTCTCATCATTATTTGTACAGGAAACTCGAATAAGTTAAGAA
Source organism: Coenobita brevimanus (assembly GCF_032717465.1). Taxonomy (NCBI): domain Eukaryota; kingdom Metazoa; phylum Arthropoda; class Malacostraca; order Decapoda; family Coenobitidae; genus Coenobita; species Coenobita brevimanus. The sequence goes on from NC_137018.1 coordinate 20,824,384, forward strand.
CGTTCCATTACTCATATTTTGGTACTTTAATTACTTTTGTTTTTGCCAATAGTGAACAGCCTGCATTTAACCAGTAATCTTCATTACAGCTTGCAACAGAAACTCGTAACAAAGCATAAAAATTCCCCATAAAAATTACACTATCCTGCTACCTAAATTCATTTCTGTTTACTCTTCAAAATATTAATGAACAAATTTACAGTTAAAGAATCAGTAATCATCACTTGTCTCATCAACCCTAAACTCGTACCAAAGCATAAACCCTCTACAAGAATACAACAGCAAAAATTACGCAAATATCTGATGCCTAAATTGTTACCATTTATACTTGTAGGCGATAACTAACAGCTTCTTACTTGTAGTCTTCTCTTCTCCGATCATTACTTGCAAAAGAAACTCGGAGCAGAGCATAAACATTCCACATCAATCCGTGTTCAGGCTTCAGGGTGATAATAAAAAGCCTTTCAGATGACAAAGAGACTGATGAAGCTTCTCACATTACTTGCAACACAGAACAAAGCATAAACAAGCCATAACAAAAAAGGTCACAACACAGACAACAAATGTGTTGCTTAATAGAGTCATTGTTGTCTGAGTCACACAGGGAAACATCTTGTCGTCAACCGTTTGTAAAGTATCACTTCCAGATAAAATATTGCCTTGCCTGAAGTGTCTACTGTTGTGCACGTGTTTTAAGGGTTTCCAGAAATTTCTTGGTAGTTCTTTTTTTTTTCCTATTGCTGAATCATACTGACACCATTAATTATTGTGATACAGAGAAATGAATGAAAATAATCTCGAGTAGCCTTTTTGTTATTGTGCATGCTTCTAGAATCTAGATACTCAGAACAACATTAATTTGTTTATCTGAAGAAAATCCTCACAGTCAAATGGTGAACCAGTGCTAATGCAAGTGTTGGCCAAAACGTGTATTTGTGTCCGTGTTATGGATGTTGATGCAAGGTCCAAATATCTGGCCTTTGTTATGATGTTTCCCGATACAACACACGACATCAACACAACGTAACGTCACGGCCTCGGACCAGCCTGGGGCCGTGCTGGATTAGGTTTGGCAAGATCACGATAAACGGGAACTGATCCCAGGGCAGAATTAGACGAAAACAGAGCCTTTACTGTCAGGCATACAGCTCAAACTCAACTTGTTAGCGCCTTGACCAGCTAAATATCTCCCCGTTTATAGAAAGACTCTAGATGAAGGACTGTAATGTTTTTACAGATAGATAGATAGATATGGCCGTTTTGTGAGACTATGGAATTTTTGCTCTGGGATAATAATTCCAGTGTAGCTAACAAAAGCTTCGTACCATTATTTTGTGTGTGTGTGTGTGTGTGTGTGTGTGTGTGTGTGTGTGTGTGTGTGTGTGTGTGAGAGAGAGAGAGAGAGAGAGAGAGAGAGAGACTAGCAAACACTTGTGCCTATTTTGCAGATGGTATGAGTGAGGTGTGTTAGGTGCGGGGTGGGGGCACTGTGGGGATAGGGGATGGGGGACGTTTAGAGTGGGGTTGGGCGGGGCGGGGTGATGGAGTGCCCCGGTGCCCCGCTCGGCCTCGGGGCTGACACAGCCAGGCATGGAAAGGATGGCCACAAAATTCGTTCCGGGGCGAGTTGGGCGATGCGGCCAGCTGATTTCCGGTGGGGGCTGACGCCTGGCGGAGAGTGGGGGCTGGGGCTGGGGCTGGGGCAAGTATAGGGTTGGGGGTGGGGACTGGAGTGGGGGCAGGGGAGGGTGAGGGAGCGGTGCCCTGAGGACACAGGAATGCGTGGAAGGCGTGGTGGCAGGCCTCACCAGGGCTGGACTGGGGCTCTGGCTGGGGTTCGGGTGCACCTAAGGGGGCTCGGTGCCCCACCGGGCTTGAGTCTAGCTGCTGCCTCACTGAAGGAGGTGGGGTAGTGGGGGGCGGCGGTGGGGGTGGGGGAAGGTGCGGGGTGGTTGTGAGGGAGTTATGGGGGGGCAGGGCGGGGGCAGGGAAAGATGCTGCTGGGGCCAGGTTGTCCTGCCTCACTGGGCTGCGGGGGGGTGGGGCACACAGCCAGGCGTGGAAGGCGTGGTTGCAGGGGTTCACCCCATCCCACCCGGGTTCTGGGGATGGTTCTGGGGCCAGCGCTGGGGCAGGTAGACTCTGCTGTGTTGGGTTGCTGGCGGGGGCGGCCAAATGGGGAAGGGACGGGGGGTGGCATCGCCAGGAATGGAGGGGGTGACTGCAGGGGTCGAGGAGCGGAGTGGTGGTGGTTGGGGGAGGGGATGAGGAGGGTGGAGAGGGTTGGGGCAAGACAGTACCACTGCGTGGGTTGCTGGCGTCAGCAAGGGTGCCCCGGGGTAGGGGAGTGGGGCGAGGTGAGGGGCAGAGCCAGGAGTGGAAGGAGTGACTACACGCGTCCCCCTCGCCTTTCACCCACGCCTCTCCGCCCTTCCTGGATGGCGGGGGGATGGGGTGGGGTGGGGAGGCTACGGTGTTCAAGGGCGCCCCGCCGGATGGGGCAGGCTCGGGAAAAAGCGCCTTTTCTCTCCCCGGTGCAGTGGTGGACGGTGGAGTCCTGGGGGGGAGAGGGGTGGGGGCCACGGTGGCAGCCTTAGGGAACAGCGTGCTGCCCTGCCTGGGTGGTGGGGCAGGGATGGGGCGGGGCACGGACCGCCGGGGCGGATCACACAGCCAGGCATGAAAGGGGTGGCTACACTTGTCGTAGGTGGAGCCGGACACGTGGGCGTCACTGGCGGCTCCCGCCACACCCACCAGCATCACCAGCATCACCACACCCTGCAATGCACCACACACACCATTAATCATCATCATTATCATCATAACAGGCACTCAAACAACACAAATCTCCACGTGTGCTGTATTCTACCCCTACACTCCATAAGCCATCCACACCAATACCCATGCACACAGCTGTGAATGTTGGAGGATCTTTTCTCCACTGACAAAAAGTGATTTTCCTTGATCTTATGGAGTTACCCTTCACCAATGTAAAACACAGTTTGAACATGTTAAGTACAGCTGACCCACTCATGTTAGCATGGGCAATCTGGCCGCAAAAGTAAATGAGCTTATATATATATATATATATATATATATATATATATATATATATATATATATATATATATATACACACACAAGTGATGTCCACCAGTTTTGGTCAACTATTAAAGCAGTATCTGGCGAAATTATGCAACATTCGGTGCCAAAACAGAAAGTAATCGATGGTTCTATGCAATATCCGGCTGTGAGGTGTATCTGTCGAGGCATTAAAATGGTTATAGGCATTTATATGTAACTGTTGTTAATATGTAACACTAGTACAATATATAATGGGCAGGTAGTTATGTCTAAGTTCCTCAGGAAGAGATAAAGTACACTTTTTTTTTTTTTTAAATAACAGAACGGAGGAAGGAAAAACAAATGGGGAAAAAAAATAATCCATACACCAGATTACTGGTGTCCTCTGTTCAAAAAATATCTGTAACAGTTAGACTTGAACAGTTGTAGGTTGAAATTTGGAGGAAAACAACTCTGGGGAAGCGAGTTCCAGAGAGATGCAGTTCGGGGAATGAAAGAATTCTGATAGGCAGAAGTTCTGCACTATGGTTGAGTGACATTCCAGTCATGAGTGCTACCAGACGCCCGTGTAGCACGAGGGAAGGCATGGAGAGGTGGCACCATGGACGCAACTTCGTCTGAGCACTTGCCAAAAAAATATCTGTAAAATAATGCAAGGGAGGCAACATTCCTTCTTACTTGCATGGGAGGTAGTTTATATGTAATGGCAGGGTTATTAATGATTCTAACAGCTTTATTCTGAATTTTGTCTAGTTGTCCAGACAACTAAGAATCTCATATTTGCCAGTCACCTCTGATCAGGTGCTGGAAACGTGGCCAACACACACACACACACACACACACACACACACACACACACACACAGGGCCTACGTATGCACACATACGCCCACGTTAGTTTGCTGGAAGTTTCAGCAGCAATAGCCTATATAGTCAGGAAATCAGAGGTTGGAGTCAAAAGGAAAGAGAAGGAGGCAGAGCAGAGAAGGAGGGAAGTAGATGGATTGTATCAAGCACAAACTGCCATTGACAATACGCAGGCCACGTCACACTGTCCAACTTTTTCATTCAAGTAACTTTCTCTATGAACTCAGTCAACTCCAATCTGCCTATACATCACCTCCACTTACGATGCCAGAGAGGAAGGTGTGACAGAGATGGCCTACACTGACATCTCCTACAACGCCTCACCATTACTCTCTCTCCTGTTGCCACTCCAATCGACAATACAAGCAAAAAACCTCAATCTAATTAACATCACCTCGGCTACGACTTAAACCAACATATCCACCGGCTCATCCGCAGTAGCCAACTGGCACTGTGTTCCTGTATTACTGTCCTGTCATTACTGTATTGTATTTTATGTTTAGTTTTCTTCTTTTACTCATGGGAAAGTTTTTAGGACAGAGTTGAGACAGAGAACAGTAATACAATAAATTGGCTTGATGCCAAATGTTGAACCAATATTGTACTGTACACGCAATGTCCAGCACTTTTAGCTCGGCTCTATTAAAGCAACATCCGGTGAAATTACACATCTGGCGCCGAAAAAGGAAGTAACCAGCGGGTCTGTGCAATATCTGGCTGCAAGATGTATCAACTGGCTCATGTTTGGTAGCCAACTGACACTGTGTTACCGTATTACAGTACTGTATCATTACTGTAATGTATTTTGAGCATAGTTTTCATCGTTACTTATGGGAAAGTTTTAGAGGGTCGAGAAGGATAGCAACACAATATCCAGCTCAACGCTGAATCTTGAGCCGATGTGCGGGGGGAAGGGGGACACAATGCCTGGAATTTCACTTATTCAGTGTAGGGTTGGCTGAATTACGCCAGATATTTGAGAGTTCATTTGTATATATATGTATATATATATATATATATATATATATATATATATATATATATATATATATATATATATATATATATATATATAATTTGAGGCCTCCAGAAGTAAAGGGGCGTATATGCAAAAACCGAGTTTTGAGTAATTTGTGATGAAAGTTATGCAATTGGTACACCATTAGTTTTCAAAATAAATGTCTATTATCTGTTACCATGTTAATCATGGCGTCAAGGACTTTTTCCCAGTTTTTTTTTTTTTCGTTTGACCCCCTGCCTAAGCAACCGTATACATTTATTTACGAAATCGAAATACAAGGTGATTTTTTAAAAATTTATAATAAAATTAATAAACTGTGAAAGTTTCATTAACAAACGGCCATTAGTTTTTTTTATATAAATTTTCAAAGTGTGTTTTATTTTTATTTTTTAATCCCGAGAGCTATAAATACATTCCTATAAGTGACAATGATTGTATAAGTAGATTAATAAGAATAAGGCCAGCCACCAATCCTACGATGAAAATGTGCTTGCTGGACTTCAAGGGGGGGAGGGGGTCTAATTATCAAGGAAGTCGTCGTCCAGGTCAGACTCTGCCGCATCCCAGACCACGCCCCCTTTCTGCCACGCCTCTTGTTGCCTTAGGTACAGCTCATCATAGAAACCAACAAATTCAGGTGGTACGAACTTAGAAAGGGTCATTACATCGTTCAACTTGTCCATCTTAAGCAAAACACCATCTGGGTATTCAAGAGGCAACTGAATTCCAGGCATCATTATTATCATCATCATCATTACGGTATCACCATCATCATCACCATCCTCAACATTGTTATCACCATCATCATCATCATCATCATCACCATCATCATCATTGTTATCACCATCATCATCATCATCATCATACATCATCATCATCATAATCATTATCATCACCATCATCATTATTGTTATCACCATCATCATCATCATCATCATACATCATCATCATCATCATCATTCATCTTCTCTTCCACCACTCTAATTCCTTCCATATTCAGGACTGCAAAGGCGTCTACATGCAACATCCCTCTACTACTACTACTACTGCTACTTCTACTACTACTACTTCTCCACTCTAAACAATTCCTTCCATTTTCAGGACTGCAAAGGCGTCTACATACAGCACCCCAGTTTCGAGTAGTTTGTGAATATTTCCCGTCAATTTTCCAACCCAGCTTTATCAATGCACCGGTTAGGGCACGTACACGGTGCCCCCATGGTACGAGCTGCAACTTGTTTGGTGTGAGGCCTTGTGAATGCCTCACCACTGTCTCGTTTTTCCTTCGCCACGTTTCTCTTCCATGTCTCAGGCCTCCTTTTACGCTTTCGAGATAACGTACATGGTTGTCTCTCACTTTCAGTGTCACTATTGCTCATGATGAAGCAGTAAAATCTGGTGTAAATAGAGGAAATGCGAGAGTTAAAGTGCCTGGCGTATATCAACACAGAGGCAAGGCTAGAGACTGTGTTGATGGCAGGACGTGCGTCTGGCGGTACGTGATTGGACGAGCCGGGAGGTGTGTCGCCGCCACCGTGCGCTCACTGGCTTGCCACTTCCGCCCCTTTACTCTGGCCCCAGACTTGAGCCGACGTTTTACGCAGCAATATTACCTGACATCCTTCTTTAGTTTAACCCATCATATGGTCGAGTATTGTTGGTGATTCATACCACAGCATAGAAGTGGCCTTGCAGACTAGCTGCCAGACGTTACCGGGAAATTCGACTTTTTGTGGGTTACGCCCCTTTACTCGTATCTGTGTATGTGTGTCTGTATGTGTGTAATTCACCGGGTCGGTCAGGATCACTTGATGGTCGTGATCATCAGCTTTTACCTTCCCAGAAGGGAGCTGAGAGCTCACATACTGTAGTCAGATCTAAGGGCAAGGCTGTGACATTCACACACGCACACACCTGTCCCCTTGCTCAAGGGGGACAGTAACCACCCACTTCGTCAGTGAAACTTTTTGCAACCTGAGCGAGGCGCGAACTCCCGTCTACCAGATGGCAAGTGAAAACGTTACCACTGAGCCAGTGAGCGGTGTGTGTGTGTGTGTGTGTGTGTGTGTGTGTGTGTGTGTGTGTGTGTGTGTGTGTGTGTGCACGGCATAAATGATGGATCGGTCGGTTGTCAAATGGTAAGTGCAAGTGGGTGGCATTCCAGTGGATCAGAATTTGATCCTGGCCATGGGTGGCTATTTAGCATATATCTTCAGTTCCGATGACCGTTTTTTAATCTCATCGTAAGACATCAGGTATATGAGAATGACACGTGCTTTCTTTCGTATTATTGCTGTTGTTATTGCAAAGTTTTGGCATAAACCACTGCCATATTTATACCAACCAGTCTACAATATATAACTATCTTCAGAGGGTGTATAGCCCTCACCCTGCCCCATTTCAACACCATCCATCCCTGCCCATTCTGCCCACCTTTCTCTGCCCAGCCCATCCTTTTTATACTCCCCCCTTCCCCATTTCTCATTTCTAAGAGAAATGTTTTTTAATAACTGAGCAGACTTCATGCTCCCAAAGTGGCTTAGAAAGGAGTTAAATCGTCTGAAACATACTCATTATAATGGATCATTGTTACTCTGAGTATGACTAAACATAATCGAGATGAATTTAAGCTGTCCTGAATGGTTGTGACTGGAGGTGAATTGATGTGGCTGACACAGCTGAATAAAAACGCTGTGAACAGACTGAACTGGGTCTGATGTTAAACAGACTGAACTGAACCGACCTGACTGCGCCTGGATGGCTGGCTGACCTGAAAGAACATGAAGACCAGAATGACCCTAAATGGATGGGAGTGGACCTAAACGGACCTGATGGGATTTAACCGATTCTGAATTGGTTTTACTGAACATGAATGGTCCTGAACAGACCTGAAGTGACATGACTAAGCCTGAATGGACGTGAACGGCCTGGATCAAGCTAGGATAACTGAAATGTATATAAGTTGCTAAGGATTGGGTCGAACTGTATGTGAAGGTCGTGAATGAATCCAACAACTGGAGGTGAATGGTTGTGAACTGCCCTGAACTAACATGACTGAGCTGGATGGATGTATGCGACATGAATGAACCTGAACGTTCCTCACTGCACTTCACTAACCTCAATAGAACTGAATAACCTGATTAGTCCTGAACCAACCTGACTGAACCTGAGAAAATATTAACGATCTAACCTGACCTGAAAGACCTGAGTGAGCTGTACATTAATGGACCTTACTGGGCCACCCACAACCAAACCTAAACAGACCTGACTGAGTATGAATGGTCATAAAGCACCTGAGTGGACCCAAGTGGCCTGAATATCGTGTGAGTGTGTGCCACGTAGAACTGCCTGGCCTAAGGAAACGGACTGCTGGGTATGATCAGAGTGGGACACATTATTAAAAAAAAAAAAAAAATGAAAGGACTTAATTGGACCTGAACTGCCGTAGACTTAGCTGAGATAATCTGACCTGGTAAGAATGGATGCCATGGTCCTGGACGAAGCTGAGGTAGCATCGATGAACCAGGATGGACCTAATTAGTTCTTACCTAATTTGTTTTTAATGGGGTTATAAGGTTCTAAAGTAAACCAGTTGATCTGCCTGGCCCATTAAGATGTAAAAGACCCAAATGAACATGAAATGCCCTGAAGAGTCCTACCTGAACCGACCTTAATAGATCTAATCAGATTTGACAAACATGGTGGTGAATGGGCCTGACTGGTACTGATGCTCTAAGTGGTGTGAAATGCAGCTGACTAAACCCGAGTACCTGTACATGATGTGAAAACATGGTTTCTGAGTGAGTGAAAATGTCTGAAGTGACTTTAATGAACATTTACCTTACTCGACCTGAACTGACAAAAATGGGCACATACTGCTGACTGAATCCAAGCCTGACTGGTATAACGTAAATCTTCTGATACCTAAAGTAAGGTGGCCTGAATTAATCGCTGGAGTAATTTATTCTGTTCACACTGGCGGCTATCCTGATTCCATACAAATACAGTACATGAAATAGACACTTCCGTGCCCCTTGCATGCATATATTGTGTCGTTTCTGGCTGACGAGTTACAGTGGGAAGAGAGAGTGCGTGGCAGCCAAGCGAAGTGGGAGTATCTCTCCTCCCACCCACCCACTGTTAGGACCAGATCATGCAAACGATACAACTGACAAAAATGGACACACACACAAACACACACACAAATATATATATATATATATATTAATCCCTCTACTATCCGATGTAATAGAGCCAAAGGCATGTCCGGAAAGTGGTCCTGTCCGGATAGTGGGCCCCAGCCTCCTGGACTTATACTTATGGACCCTAACTCAGAAAAACACCTATACAACTCCCTCTGGACATGCATAGCATCTATTTAAGACCCAAAACACACCAATAAGGGACATAAAAGACTGAAATAAATGCAAAAGAATCAGAGAATGAAGTTTTAGAGGTGAGTTTATACAATATTAAACATTCTGGGTACTTACAAGTCCCTGGCTCCTGGACTGGTACTTATGGATCCTAACCCAGCCTAATTTTGAAAGCCACCTAAATAACTCCCTACCGGACATGCATAGAACATATTAAACCTATTTAAGACCCTATTCACACCAATAATGGACATAAAGCTTAAAATAAATGAAAAGAAACCAAAAATTGAGGAATTAGAAGTGACTGTACCTCATCCAGGGTAATTGCAGCACGTTTGTGGCCGCCTTTTGTAAGGTTTTGGCAGTGGTGAAAATGCTCTTGAAGCACGTACAGTAATCCAGTGTTGTGCTGCACTTACAGTAATTCTTTGCACTGTGAGTTATAACTGTTTAACACTGCACATTGTTAATTGCATCAGGCAAGTTTGAACTGCTTGTTTCAACCACCAGCTTTGCACTCCACAGTTAATCCTTTGCACTCTAAATTCTAATTTCTTAATACTGCACAACATTGTAAATTCCCGTGTGGTCTAGTGGCGAGGTATTGCAGTTTATTCACTGTTTATTCACACAAAAAAAATGAGCACATGTGGCTCCCATTACAATATGCTTTCACTCGCGATCAAAGTTAGGGAATAACTGTTTGGGTGTTCGTGAGTGGGAAACAGAGTTGCCAGATCGCAACGGCCACATTACCTAACTCCTCAAATTTCATTACCAAATTTAACTTATCATTACCAAATTCGTAAAGCTAGCATTTATTCTTCACTAATTATATATACAAGTGGAAATACATGTAATCACTCTTCGTATAATTAACAGCATGTTGGTTATTTTCACACTTTGTACATTAGCAGATTAATGAGAGAGAGCAAACAATCCACCATCTCCATCCTGTGTATCCTCATACATGTGAAAAATCCGTTTGGTAATACATTACTCTGATTCATTACCAAATGAATATTTCATGACCAAATTGGCCCACATTTGGTAATGAAAAATACCAGTTGGCAACCTGACAGGGGAGGGGGGAGGAAGGAAGGGGGGAGGGTCCGTGGTGTAACAGCTATTCGGAGCTGCGCGGCAATTTCAAATTACGGGTGGGAAAAAATTCGGATTTTGGGGGGACTTTTTCCTTTTTTTTTGGCCATTTTTGGGTTCCGAAGGTCCAGGCCCACAATGTCCGGTAAGTGGGGATGTCCGGAAAGTGGGCATCCGGATAGTACGGGGATTACCGTATATATATATATATATATATATATATATATATATATATATATATATATATATATATATCCCTCCACTATCCGATGTAATAGAGCCAAAGGCATGTCCGGAAAGTGGTCCTGTCTGGATAGTGGGCCCTAGCCTCCTGGACTTGTACTTATGGACCCTAACCCACCCTGACTCAGAAAAACACCTATACAACTCCCTCTGGACATGCATAGCACCTATTTAAGACCCAAATCACACCAATAAGGGACATAAAAGAATGAAATAAATGCAAAAGAACTAGAGAATGAGGTTTTAGAGGTGAGTTTATACAATATTAAACATTCTGGGTACTTACAACAAGTCCCTGGCTCCTGGACTGGTACTGATGGACCCTAACCTAGCCTAACTCAGAAAAACACCTCTCTACTGCACATGCATAGCACCTAAGACCCTATTCACACCAATAAGGGACATAAAAGAGTGAAATGAGGTTTTAGAGGTAAGTATGGAAAATACAGTACAATATGAAACATTCTGGATACTTACAACAAGTTCCTGGCCATCTCAGTGGATAACCCGCCTCCTCTCAGACTCTGACAGTAAAAACGAGTACCTGAAGCACCTGCAGTACACTGTACATGAAGTCTTGCACTGAACTTAGTCATTTGCACTCAGAATTCCATTCTCTTAACACCGCGCACTGTAGTGTTGCACTCTGCACTTAAGTCTTTGCACTCATAAATCCATTTTCTTAACATTATACACTTTAGTTTAATTTGCGCTCCATTGAACGTCAATAAAGTCAGTGTTGCACTCTGCACTTAAGTCTTTGCACTCACAATTCTAATTTCTTAACGCTATGCACTGTTTTCTTCACTGCACAACACTGTAAATTCCCGTGTGGTCTAGTGGAGAGTTCTTGCCATTTAATCACTGTCAGAGTCTGAGAGTAGCTGATGCAGGTGGCCTAAGGATGCGTTGCTGGGTCGTGGTGATGGACTACCCACTGCAGACGACTCTGAAGAGAGGCGCAAACTCACATCCAATGGTGACTCCACCGTGCCTGATGTGCTGGGCTGTGGCTTGGAGGATGAGGGCCTGTCTTGGGGAGGCAATGGAGTGGAGCCAGAGCTAGGCACAGCAAGGGTCACGGGTCTGAAAAAGCTGTCAATGGTTGATTGACGCAAGGAATGACGATTTTGGCGATTAATGATGCGCTGCCTGAAAGCACACACTTCCTCCACAAGTCCCAAGGGTCCCATCTCCCTGTCGCAGTCCGGGTGTTCCAGGTAGTCGAGAACGAACTCTACATGTTCCCGGAGTGCGCTCAGCTTGGGGATGGCTGGAGTAGTGTCATGCTTAGAGGAGTCGCATCATCCTCGCCGTCCTCATCGGAATCTTCAAGCTGGGTACTGACACCTGCAACTGAAGATGTGATCTCAATATCAGACATGGTCTGATACCCAGGATCGCCCTCGTCATCATCCTACCACTCACGCACTTCGTCCACATCAACATCATCGCCATGTGCACATAGACGTGCATGGAAGTCATCCACGTCAAAACCTAGGAAATCGTGCTCCACATCCATTCCGAGAAGCAGACGAGACCAACCATTTTCTAGAGTCTTGACAGGGACTTCCTTCCATGCACTGGCCCAGTTGTAGATGGCAGACTTGATGTTGTAGCAGCAAAGGTTTTCCAAAGTCCATTGGCCTCGCATATCCCGTCCCTCCCTGCGCTCATCCTCGTCCTCAAGAACAACCATCACCTCATCCAGGAACTTCCGTCAGTACAGCCTCTTTGTTGCCACGATCACTCCTTGGTCCATTGGTTGGATGAGAGCAGTTGTATTAAGTGGCAGAAACATGCACCTAATGCACCCATTCTCAGCCACTAAGTCCTTGTCGCACGGGTGAGCAGGTGCATTGTCAAGGAGAAGGAGGGCCTTTACCTGGTCGTGCAGGATTCTCAGTTTCTCCATCTGGTAATGGATGACCTCCTTGACGAAATGGCAGTGGAACCAGTCTTTGAAGATGTGGGCAGTGAACCATGCCTTCAAAGAATGGTACCAAATGACAGGAAGGACATCCATCACCCCATGAAGACACCGAGGCTGCTTTGCACAGCCATCAAGAACGGGCTTAAGCCGGTCCATGCCATTAGCACTGGCACAACACAAAGCAGATATCCGTTGCTTGGAGAGCTTGCGGCCAGGTACATGCTTCTCCGTCTCCTCGTCTAGAGTGTTAGTTGGCAAAGAACTATAGAATAAACCAGTTTCGTCAGCATTGTAGACTTGACCGAGAGTGAGGCCCTCCCTGTCGATCAAGCGCTTCACCTTGTACCGAAACTCCTCTACTCCATCCTCGTTGGCGTCCAAAGCTTCGCCATGGGCCTTACGGTTGGTACGGCCATGTCGTAACTTGAATGTGAAGAGCCAACCCTCGGATGTCTTGAAGTCTGGGACGTCGTGATGCTTTGCGAACTTCTCAGCAGCAGCCTTCAGCTCCGTGCCACGCACCAGAACACCAGGTGCACGTTGCTGTTGATACCAAATCAAAATGGAGTGGTCGACTTCTGCATACCGGGGAGTAAACTTTATCTTCCTCCCCACGTTGCGTTTGTTCTTCGACGAGAAGTCAGCCGTGTACTGTATGAGTTTGTCGCGGGATCTCTTGATATCAAAGTAGATCGGGCCAGGTTGAATTCACGAAGGATGCGTGAGGTTGACCATCTCACGTCCACCTTGTCCAATATCTCCCTCTTCTTCTCCAGAGTCAAAACCACTCTCTTCCTCTTCTCAGGCGGCGGGGCCATCATCACACACACTAACAAGAGGCAGGAGAGCAGCAGCAGAGCCTGCAGCAGGTAGGGCACCACCACAAAAGCGAGCACGTGGGTGGCCATGATCACGAGCGTGCACTCACAACAAGAGACGGGCAGTAAGTGGGGAGGATGCAGGGGCGCTCTAGCGGATGGTGGTGGAACAACACACCAAAACATGGCTGGTCCGCGCCGCGTGCACCGAGTTCATATTACGGGGGGGGAAAGTTGGATTTTTTTCGAATTTTTTGCGATTTTTGGCCCATTTTGGGAATATTGGATCCCGGGACCAAAATATCCGGTAAGTAGGGATGTCTGGAAAGTGGGCGTCCGGATAGTACAGGGTTACTGTATGTATGTATATATATATATATATATATATATATATATATATATATATATATATATATATAGATATATATATATATTTAAATGTTCGTATGAACAAGGAAATTACAATGTTATAATTGATTACTCTCATCCAGTAATTGGAGCTGAAGGAGTTGTAGGCCTATCTTCAATTTGGGTAGCTTTAAGAAAAAATGATTTTCTTAGCAGAACGCAGTTTCTCCAAGCTTAAGGAAAAAAAAAAAAAAAAAGTCTGCATGCTCAGTGGAATGGCCTCATGCGGCAGGTAGGCAGGCATCTTAGGATGAGGTTGTAGATTACTGCATCCAAGAGGGCAAGAGAACTCAGACTTTGAGGGCTTACCAGGACATCAGCGCTCGATGTTTGTTTATCATTTTTGATCAAGTGTTCTTCCATACAAAGAACAAGTATATCGTTTCTTTCATTTGCAGGATCACTTTTTGGATGGTTTTGGAGTTTTCAAGAATTCAGAGTTTTCGTTTGGTACTGGTATTGAAAATCTATCATTTTAGCACCAGACTCGTATCTGTACCTCTCTCTCTCTCTCTCTCTCTCTCTCTCTCTGTATATATAGAAAACAAAATTTTTTCTTATAAAATGATTCTTAAGAAGTACAAATGGCAAAAGTGCACATATGAGAGATGAAAAAAGCACAGAAACAAGAGAGCATTCATGATGGGAGGAGATTTGGAGACCTGTACCCATGACAACATTCCGTACTTCAGCCACAGACCTGTAGCTGGCGGAATGTAGTAATGGGTTTAGATCTACAAATCTCCCATCCTGAATGCTCTCTTGTTTCTGTGCTTTTTTAATCTCTCATCCATTTGTAATGAAAAAAAGCTTTGCAAACACTGTTTTCGTAACTTGTATAGTTTATGAGCGTTATTAGTTGAAATGCGTGGCTTTGACGGACACACATACGGTGCTCCAGAATATTCCGGAGAATACCATAGTATCCCCGACAACGAGGCGAACCAGAAGCAGAGGAGCTCGCCCTCAAGAATGCCGACACCCCCACTCGGACCCCAAGGGTAGCCGCCACCAGCCACCACCACTCCGGGCAACAACGACGTATGTCAGCCCGGGCCGTGCGCCCCTGTGACATTCAACCACCATGCCGCCGCCACCGTAGGCGAAAGACACTACCTTCGCGTGGCGGAATCACCGAGTTAGCTAGGGGTGGAGTCAGAAACAATACTCCAGGCAGCGCCCCTATGGTAGAGATGATCTATGGTCGCTCCCACAGTGAACAGGTAGAGACGATCTATGGTCGCTCCCACAGTGAACAGGTAGAGACGATCTATGGTCACTCCCACAGTGAACAGGTAGAGACAATCTATGGTCGCTCCCACAGTGAACAGGTAGAGACGATCTATGGTCGCTCCCACAACATCCAGGTAGAGACGATCAATGGTCGCTCCCTTAAAACCCCGGTAGAGATGATCTATGGTCGCTCCCACAGTGAACAGGTAGAGACGATCTATGGTCGCTCCCACAACATCCAGGTAGAGACGATCAATGGTCGCTCCCTTAAAACCCCGGTAGAGACGATCAATGGTCGCTCCCATAACACCCAGGTAGAGACGATCAGTGGTCGCTCCCTTGACCCTCCGGTTGAGACGATCAACGGTCACTCCCACAGTGCTCGGGTAGAGACGATCAATGGTCGCTCCCCCAAAATCCAGGTAGAGACGATCAATGGTCGCTCCCCCAAAGCTCAGGTAGAGACGATCAACGGTCGCTCCCCCAAAGCCCAGGTAGAGATGATCAGTGGTCGCTCCCTTGGCCCTCCGGTTGAGACAATCAATGGTCGCTCCCACTGTGCTCGGGTAGAGACGATCAATGGTCGCTCCCCTAAAATCCAGGTAGAGACGATCAATGGTCGCTCCCCCAAAGCTCAGGTAGAGACGATCAACGGTCGCTCCCTCAGCACTCCGGTCGAGACGATCAATGGTCGCTCCCACAATATTCGGGTAGAGACGATCAATGGTCGCTCCCCCAGTGTCCAGGTAGAGATGATCGATGGTCGCTCCCAGGGTGTAGTGAGGAGAGGGACGTCTCCACAACCGGAGATTAAACTTCAGGGGTCTCGCTCCAGAATATCTCGGAGAGACCTCCCTGTCTCCCCCGGCCTCTGTTCCCTACGCGTGGCCTTCGAGCAGACACACCTGTCGAGCCCCCGTGACAGCCGCTACCGCAGCCCTCCCCTGACGGCGCCCCTGGTCGTGGGAGACCGCAGTCTGTCGCCTCTTCCGGCCCGCCCTAGGACACCCGGGCGAGACCTCACCACGCCCCCGCGACGCCGGGACCTGACCCAGAGGTTCCTAGACCTCTTCGGCCCCTGTCCTACGGGCCTTACGCCGGAGCCCAGTCTGGAAACCCCCGGACGCGAGAGGACGCCCTTGCGAGCCGCCCCGTGCCCTCCCGGCTCGCCCCGCCCGGACGACGCCCTCAGTCCGACCGGATCGCCGATGACGTGTGAGGAAATACGAGTGACCCTGTAACAATCGTGAAGTAGGTTAAGTGTGACTCCCTTTCTCTTAGAATAAGTATTGTGCAGTAACTTTATGTAATCTCCATTGGGGTAAATCAGAACACAATATCCAGTTGAAGGACGAGAATGTGGGTTGAGACCTAAAGTGAAAAATACGTGCAAGTGCCACCCCGAATCTTTCTAAAGACATATCTCTAGAACCCGGAGAAAGACTAAAATATTACTGGAGTTCTGTTGGCTAGTCTCTAAGTAATATGGTGGAATAGTATTTACGAGTATTCCGACTTTGTTCCGCGTTGTGAAGCGAGAGTCTACATATCATACCGAGGAGATGTGTAACGAATAAGTGGTGCCTATAGAAACCATATTTCCACCAAAATATCAAGGAAGGCGAGTATTAACGATATTCCCCTCTTCCGCACGCTATTCCTAAAAACTCTCCATTCCTCGCTCCCGCTCTTAAGGCCAAAGTAAGAATCAGAGTTATTTGTCAAAGAATCTTCGCCAACGGAAAACACCTAAACTCCCTTGCCAACATCGGGCATCCTTCAGTACTACCATAACTACCTCCTCGCCGTTTTAAGTCACTCTCCGTGTCTCCCCTACTTCCTCCTGGTGGATCACAAACCCCCCCCCCCTCCCTCCTCACGCGCTCCGCGCGCACCTGTATTTACTGCACTCCTAGTACCAAGATTTGTTGTATTGTCATTAGTATCTAGGAAGCTAGTATCCTGCGAGATACACAATATTTTAGATAAGGTTTTTGTATTGCTCTATATTGTGTTGTAATATCTGCTGAAGTATCCTGTGTCTGACTGTGGTAATATACGTGTATGGTGTTGCCGAAGGTTTTTATGTCCTACCTCTCTTTATTGCACTAGCTCCGGTCTCGAAAGAGGACCCCGCTCCACGTTGGGTGAAATAGGTACGAGAAGTCGAGCCTAATTCAACCCAGCATTACATTAGTATTAATGACTGTTAATGGTACTCAAATTGTCACCACGTAAAAGACAGGTGGGGTACATTAGGGGCTCCCAAAATATAATCCCGCTGAGGGCCCCCAAGGCCAGAACCGGCATTGCCCACAGTACTGTACAGTAGCTCAACCATAAACCAGGCAGCACTGTGTGTAGTGGCTGAGACGTGTCTGTGTTGCATGTACTGGCAACCATACGCGGTTGAGCAACTCGCTTATTTGTTTCATTCTAGTTTCCTCTATACGCGTGAGGGCCTAGTGATTAGCAGGCACCAATCAAAATGAAAGTCTTACACATGTTTTCCAAATTTCCATCTGTAAGTGGGGATCATATAGTGTTACCAGAGGCATAGATCGGTCTCCCGCCGTTATATATTCTGGACTACAATAGCCCTGGCCCCTGACCCTTACACCTCTTGGGTAAACTTTTCTATTCTTTGCAAAATACTATGTAATTCAGGTTAGGGAAACCCTCTCCTTCTGAAGGGGTTTAGAAGTAAATTATAAAAGCTTACAAGTATCAGCCGCATCAATACGATTTTTAGAAGCAGACATGCATGTCCACACGATACTCTGTGGCTGACTACGTGCTGTAAGTGTTTATACAGGCAACGGGCAGAGTTCTAGTGTATTACTTTTCTCAGTCAGTTTTGAAAGGATTTTTACCAAAGTTGAGGGGCTGCCAAGGGGATGACCTATTGTTTTTTTACAACAAAAGGTCAAAGGGCAGGGTCACATGGCAAGACCAGCTTTAACAGCTTTCATCAGATTTAGACCGAACCTTATGGAGGGTTCACGGCTGGAAAAGGATGAAGGAATTCGACTTTGAGAAGAGTCAGTCAAAAGTGAAGGTCACAGTGCAAGATTCAGGTATGTCAGCATCTAGTGTGCTGGTCTGTATTAATTTTGTTCTTTATCATATTATTCATCCTACCGTTACTCTGTATTATTCACCTTGAGGAGATCTCTTGTTGTGTGTGTGTGTGTGTGTGTGTGTGTGTGTGTGTGTGTGTGTGTGTGTGAGAGAGAGAGAGAGAGAGAGAGAGAGGGAGAGAGAGAGAGAGAGAGAGAGAGAGAGAGAGAGAGAGAGGGAGGGAGGGAGGGAGAGAGAGAGAGAGAGAGAATAACTAAAATTTTCGTTCTTCCATTCTTTTCCAATAAATCTTGGCAACTTTCTCTCTCTCTCTCTCTCTCTCTCTCTCTCTCTCTCTCTCTCTCTCTCTCTCTCTCTCTCTCTCTCTCTCTCTCTCTCTCTCTCTCTCTCTCTCTCTCTCTCTCTTTCTCTCTCTCTCCCTCTCTCTCTCTCTCTCTCTCTCTCTCTCTCTCTCTCTCTCTCTCGCATGTTATGGTGCTAAGATTTCACTTCTGATATTTGTAGTTGCAATAAGAGAAAATAAAATAAAATCATTACTGTCTACACGTTATGCTTTCTGAAATTCGGACTTGACTGTCTGAAATGCTGTAGTGTGTATGTTCAGTTTCAGTAACCATGTACCGGTATTAGTTTCTTATAACCCGTCAGTCCTGTCACTGCCATATTCAGCCTCCCACATTTTGTTCTAACTAACTACAGACGGTAATAGTCAGCAGAAATAAACCTTTGCCACGGGGAACAAGACACCTTTGGGAAGATTCTATTACCCCCTTCTGCCCCCCCCCCCAAAAAAAAAAAAAAATGACGACAGGGAATAACATGCTTGTGTGAGGCCTGGCCCGTATTTATGTGTTTGCTACCAGAGCTTTCCCGTAAGCTTAGTAAAACCATCTGGCGATACCATCGGAAAAATAAAAGTATTATAATAATGAAGATATAAATGAAGTTAAGGCCTAACCCATTCACTACGTGTGGTCTCCGGTAAGCTGGATAATGTCGTCTGGAGGAAGCAAGATCAAACTTTAAAAAGGCACATGACACGGAATGGTTTAATGAAAAATACTTTAAAACAACTCCAGCACAACAGATCCTCCTAAATCTGAATTGGATCATCTGGCGAAAGCACCGAAGTAAAGGTGTTAACTACAGTATTGCTTTCACGCAGTGGTGTTGGCGTTGGATGCCATCATAACAGCCACAGCATACAAAGCATGGAAAACAAAGAAGGCGGATAGAAAGTGTTGGCGCAGTGTCATCTCATCTTAGGCTTACGTTGGAAATAATTTGACTTCATTCCAAAGTGCGTTAATCCAAGCGACTTACAACGAATTAAGATTCCGTTTTTCGCCTTGTATATTTGAGGTTTCATGTATTTTCCCATAGAATGGACGCATAACAAAAAAGTAAGGTAAAAGTGAAACCGAAGCCTCGGCCAGCTGAAGTGCTCGGGTGTTGGCGACCTTGCCCCAAGAGGCATGACGTCATCAAAACAGAATCACTACGCTAACAAAAAGTAAACAAAGATTCCAGGCCCTAGTTTTGAAAGTTAGCGCGACTGCCAGTGAGTGTGACTAACCGAAACATCCGAGAAGGAACTACAATCCTGTTAAATAAGTTTATTGTACAGGAAATGACGCTGGGACTAGCCGTATTCTCGATAGTGACACGCCACCTTCACTAGGTGGAAACGTAATAAACAGTGACTTGCAGTGCGGGCGCACTGAAAAACAACACACCGTTTCTCAACTTGTAAGCTAGCTCGGATGAATCAAGCAGCCCGAGGACGCCACTTATATTTTATTCTGACAAACGTCCGATAATTTTATTCAGCCAGAGCTGAAGGAGGCACGAGACTACAGGCAACACAAAGTACAGGCAGTAAGACTGGTACATCCTTAACTCAGAATTAAGAACGGGTTTGGGAAAGGAGATTCCATCTTTTCCTCTCCGCCTTTGTTTCAACTTAACTCACAGAGGAAAATGTGAGTAGCAGTTTCCTCCATTACCAAAAATGAAACAATACACTACTAGTAATACGATACCGCTACTGTTACTACTACTACTGTAACTGATGATAACAATCATCATCATCATCATCATCGTAACAATTATTTTCCCTCCCCCTTCACAAAAAACAAAACTTTTGATATCGCGCAACAGGAGAGAGAGAGAGAGAGAGAGAGAGAGAGAGTGAGAGAGAGCAAGGGATCGTGCCAACTTACACCAGCCCATTCTCGAATAGAGAGAGAGAGAGAGAGAGAGATCGTGCCAACTTAAACCAGCCCATTCTCAGAGAGAGAGAGAGAGAGAGAGAGCAAGGGATCGTGCCAACTTACACCAGCCCATTCTCGAAGAGAGAGAGAGAGAGAGAGAGAGATCGTGCCAGCTTAAACCAGCCTATTCTGAGAGAGAGAGAGAGAGAGAGAGAGAGAGAGAGAGAGAGAGAGAGAGAGAGAGAGAGAGAGAGCAAGGGATCGTGTCAACTTCCAACAGCCCATTCTCAGAGAGAGAGAGAGAGAGGGGGGGGGGGTCGTGCCAACTTTACAACACCCACCAACCCATTCTGAGAGAGAGAGAGAGAGAGAGAGAGAGAGAGAGATCGTGCCAACTTACACCAACCCATTCTCAGAGAGAGAGAGAGAGAGAGGCTTAATCTGAAACGGGGTCTAGTAAGTGGGTATTATTATTATTAATATTATTATTATTATTATTATTATTATTATAATAATACGTGTCAAGTGGGGTTGGTGGAGGATTAGTGCCCCTCCCTGTAAAACAATTAACTCTAAGCCCTTGGTCACCCCGTTTGGGATACATGGCGTCTGGCAATGAATGAATGAATGATTATTATTATTATTACATATACGAATACTATTGTTGGAGAAGGAGGAAGAGGAGGATGTGGAGTAATAGTTATAGGTACATGAAAGGGACTGTCTGTCTGTCTGTCTCTCTGTCTGTCTCTCTCTCTCTCTCTCTCTCTCTCTCTCTCTCTCTCTCTCTCTCTCTCTCTCTCTCTCTCTCTCTCTCTCTCTCTCTCTCTGTCATTCCTCCAGCACTTTCTAATTGCAAGGTATTTTTTCCTCTCCGCCGTTAATATAAACATAATTAAAAAATCAGAAATACCCAGCAGAATAATTAACAAAACACCAGTGACATACCTTACAAAAGCTGTGCACAGAAGAACAGGTCATGATGGCTGCAGGTCAGGTTAGGTCAGGTCATTTTACATTAAAAAACAGTGAAGGTCAATCGCTGTGCTAACGTGGACTAGTTTAGATGTTGCTCTTAGGCCGCCACCAGACGATTTTATTCAGCTGCAGCCAATGCCAGCATTCAGGGGGTTAATAATACTCGATTAATATACTTTGCAGCCACCGACCTATTTTATGGAGGCTAACAGGGGACTATTTAGCAAACCCACCAGTCAAAGGGTTAATAATGTTTTGTTGCATCCGTTGGCGGATATGTAGAATGCACTTATATGCTTCAGTCAGGCCAGTTCTAGACGACTTAGTTCAGCTGAGGGGAATTCTAGCAGCCAAAGGGTTTAAAAACCTTTTATTTTTTCCTATGTTTACAACACACTGGTGCTTAGGCTACCACCAGAAGGTTTGGTTCAGTTTGGAGAATTCCTTGAATTCAAAGGGCTGACAGTTGTGTGTGTTGGTTATAGCTTTATATCCATTACCGTTTTGACTGGCGTAGTCTGTGTAATACTGTATGATGCAGTATTTTAAAATTATGTTG